>NW_015164672.1:995716-1025293 GCF_001447785.1 Gekko japonicus
GGGATGGTCTGATCAGGCCATCCCAACTCTGTGCCATTGTTTTCCCCCCCCCCTTCACAGTATGCGCATCATCGCAAACTCCATAGGGAGCCCTCAGTGTGGAGGTGCAATTCACCGTTTCCTCGTTTAAGCACGTGGGGGGGGGGAAATGGCACACACAAAAAAAGACTCACCCGCAGTTGCATCCGATCACACACTGACAGACTGCACCCACAGCTTCAAAGGGAGTTGTGTGAGCGTGCAACTGTGGGTCAAATTCTTCCAGAGGAAATAGCTTCATTCCCCCCCCCCCGTTTTATCTGGCGTGTATGACCACACCCCTTTTATACTCTTGAGGAGTCTGCTTCCCTTTTCATACAAACCAGGGGTCGCTTCTGAGTTAAACCCTCTGAATAACTGGGTAAGAAATACCTTCCTCTTTCTAGGAGCGATAATCATTTTTCTGTTTGGCTAGACTGGCAGTTTTAAACCTCCTGTTCAGTCTCTTTTGTCAAACCTAAACCCCAGTTCTGGAGACTGTGAATAAATGGAATTCAGCTTAGAATTCAGCTTAGACTTTTAAATTCTGATTTCTGAACTTTTTCTCAAATGTGATGGTACACACTCAGCAATGCTCCCTCTAAGCTGTGGAGTCTGATGAGCAAACATTCTACTTTGTGAGCGACTGTTAATAATCCTTTCCTGGGGTCTCTCTACCTCCCCCCCCCCCGCATTAGGCTTGGACCAAAGAATCGCTGTGAATGCGCTCAAACCAAGATGACAGTCTATCAGATGGCGGACTATATTGCTAAGGATCAAATTGCCTCCATCACGGAACGACGAGAGAAGGAATTTGAAGAGTATCAGAGAAGGTAAGCTGAACTATCCTTGGAGAACAGAGGCCACATTGCCCAAGAACTGCCTTGCTGGACTTCACCAAGCGTATTGTCTCCAAGAAGCTGGTGCTCCAGGAAAGGCCTGTGGGGAGGAGACGAGAGCCAGTTTGGTGTAGTGGTTAAGTGCGCAGACTCTAATCTGGGAGAACCAGGTTTGATTCCCCACTCCAACACTTGCACCTCCTGGATGACCTTGGGCAAGCCATAGTTCTGTCAGAGTTGTTATCTCAAGGACAGTTCTGGAAAGAGCTCTCTCAGCCCCACCTACCTCACAGGGTGTCTGCTGTGGGGAGGGGAAGGGAAAGGAGTTTGTAAGCCACTCTGAGACTCTGAGGGAAGGGCGGGGTATAAATCCAATCCCTTCTTTTTCAGTGGAAGAGCCTCTGCTTTGCATGCAGAAGGTCTCAGGTTCAGTCTCAGGCATCTCTAGTTAAAAAGGCCAGGCGGTAGGTGATGTGATAGACCTCCACCTGAGTGCCTGGAGTGTTGCTGTCAATCAGAACTGACCTTGATATACTAATGGTCTGATTCCATATAAGTCGGCTTCATGTGTGTTCATGTATGAAATCACTCAAGCTGGGACATAGTTTGTGGACCCCCCAATATCTGGTAATCAGAGAGAGAGAGCTGCCATTTGGTGTTGCCAGCTTTGGGTTGTGAGATTCCTGGAGATTTGGGGATGGAACCTGGGGAAGGTGGAGTTTGGGGAGGGGAGGAAGGTCGGCATCAAGTCTACCCTCCAAAGCTGCCGGGGGAACTGATCTCTTTGGTCCAGAGACCTGCTGTCATTCCAGGAGAGCTCCATGTCCTGCCTGGAGGTTGGCAACCCTGGATGTTACACAGGATTTCATTCTTAGCTGTTGTCATTTGTGTCGCCTTTGTGATTCTGCGTGTTAAAGACAAATATTCAGTGGCCATCCCAACAGCCTACATAAGGTGAACTATATTTTTATTTTTAATTATTTTTTTGCATTTATATCCTGCCCGTCCCGTAAACGGGCTCAGGGCGGGTCACAACATTTCAATAAATACAATAAAATTTAAAACACATTAAAACCTATCAAATCAATAGTCATGCTTGCCATAGGGAGAATCTGGACCATTGATGTAACTAGGTATGGCCGGTTTTCAGTAGGTAGGCGATGGCAACCTCGGGAAGGCCGTATGTGGACGCCCACTGCCTCAGCCAAAGGCCTGGCGAAAGAGCTCCATCTTGCAGGCCCTGCGGAACTGCATAAGATCCCGCAGGGCCCTGATCTCAATAGGGAGCCCGTTCCACCAGGTGGGGGCTAGGTGTCAGCTAGCTGCCATGCTTCCTTTGTTTACCTTCATCCCTGACCCTTGCACATGCTTGCTTTGCTTTGCTGCCGTGGATAACTTAAGGGAGGCTCGCTTTCATCCGTGAGAACTGGCTCAGCCAGACAGCGCTATCAGTGTAACCTTGATGAGAAGGGAGGGCTTGAGTTCCACTATCGGTGTGAATATTTCTGCTCTCGGGGGGTGGGGAGAGTCTCCCGTTTATGATGTAATGTCCCACCGGGAGAGTTCCCGCGCGAGTGCTTGAAGTTCATCTGCTTAGCTAGTTGAAGCATCAGAGTATATGTAGCGAGTCCCTTGCACTAATCGTTATTCCTAACAATGTACCTGTAGCACTTGGCAACAGACCAGTATTCCAATAAAGCATAATTTTTCCTGAAGAGTGTGTTTGGACTTGCTTGCTGTTGATCCTGACACTAGGGCATAAAAAGTCCTGGCCCTGGTCGAGGCTAGGCGGACGACCTTTGGGCCAGGGATCACCAGGAGATGTTGACTCTCAGTGCGTAACACTCTCCAAGGCGTATATGGGAAGAGGTGATTCTTGAGGTATGTTGGTCCCAGGCTGTATAAGGCTTTGAATTTTTATTTTATTTATTTATTTTTCATATTTATATCCCGCCCTCCCCAGGTGGGCTCAGGGCGGCTAACAAGGGCAGGACACAGCCATGCCAGAATAAAAACATATAAAAACATAATAAACATTCAGCATTAAAACCACTGTGCTCAATTCGTAACTGATGTCCTAAGTCCAAGATGGTAACTCCACAGTTACAGATGGTGCTCCCAAAAAGTACATGTCCAGTGACGATGGCCGAAGCTCTTCTACAATGTCCAACGTCTTCCTTGGGCCTCGTTGATGCATCCTTTGAGATACCTTAACGGTGGTGGTATAATGGGGCGGTGGCTCCTACTCAAAGGCCTGGCGGAAGAGCTCCGTCTTGCAGGCCCTGCGGAACTGCAGAAGGTCCCGCAGGGCCCGGATCTCCCCCAACACCTTGAAGCGGATCCGGTACTCAACTGGCAATCGATGCAGCTGAAATAGTTCTCGGAGGTGAAAAGTAGAGGGGTCAGAGAGAAAGGGAGTAGCCGGCTATTGTTACCATTAGAGTAGGAACTGCCACATACTGGCGGGGAGCCGCCTGCCCATGCCTTGCTCAAGGTTGGTGTTGGAAGCGGCACTGGTGGCGCTTCCGTGAGCAGAATGGAGGCACCTTCACATTTGAGCCTTCTGATGAAGAGAAAGCAACTATGTGAAGAGATATGACATCTTCTGGACGGAAGATATAAAAACAGTGTGCAGAGTCACCTGTCTGGAAGCTCTTCGTATTCTCTCAAGAGACAAGAAGGTTGTAGTACCTGTAAAAAGGTAAAGGTCAAGGTTCTCTTGCTCAAAAGCCAGTCGAATCCGACTCTAGGGTTGTGGTGCTCATCTCCGTTTCAAAGCCGAAGAGCCAGCGCTGTCCGAAGACGTTTCTGTGGTCATGTGGCCGGCATGACTAAACACCAAGGCACACGGAACGCTGTTACCTTCCCACTGAAGTGGTACCTATTTATCTACTTGCAATTTCTTGCTTTCGAACTGCTAGGTTGGCAGGAGCTGGAACTAGAGATGGGAGCTCATTGCGGCACCCGGGTCTCGAACTGCTGAACTACTGACCTTCCACAGCCTGCAGTTCAGCGTCTTAACCACTTGAGCCACCGCAGCTCCTCTAGTACCTGTAACCACTAAGGAAAACATGCAGATACTGGTGAGGCTGGCAAAGCTGGATTCTCTGGAGGATTCTCTGGAGGATGTGACTGACTTCCCTGTCATAGCAGAAGCTTTAAGATGCCCCTGTAACATTGTTTTTAATGGTCCAGTTGCTCAGAAACTCCATCTGGAACTGAACCCAGCAGCTATGCTTTGCAGTCGGCTGAAAAAGAGCAAGGGCCAACAATTTGTCGAGGACATGAAATGATTTGATCTATGCCTCCTGTTCCTCCTCCTGCGTACAGATGTGAGGTGACTGTTGCATTATGATCTTCAGGGATTGCCATTGTTGACTCAGGCCTTGGGAAGTGCATTTAGCATAAGATGGACAGATAAATACATTACAGCTGAAGATGAAATGTCATCCCTGTCACTGCAAGAGGCAGACTGTGCGACTGAAGCACTGAAAGCTCCCCTTAATAAATAGTTCTCTAAATATAGAGAAGTGCTTGGATCCAGATCGATGGATGCCACCCTCCAGGTGGAAGCTGGGGATCCCCTAGAATTACAGCTCATCTCCAGACTACGAAGATCAGTTCCCCTGGAGAAAATGGATGCTTTGGAGGGTGGACTCTGTGGCATTGTCCTCCCCAGGCTCCATCTGCAAATCTCCAGGAGTTTCCTAACCTGGATCTGGCAGTGTAATGATTTCATGTTTAACTGTGTGTGTGTGACTTTAAAAGTTTGGTTGCATGACTGTATGATAGTCGAGGGTAGTGGAAACAAGCCAGTGGTGTGATTGGTGAGTGACAGAGAGGGGGAGGGTTTTTGGAAATGATTCTGTGTGGATGAACAGATATGTCAGTCAAGAGAGTCAGTTAGAGAGATGACAGTTGAGGAAGTTAGTGAGAAGTTTCGTTCTGGGGACTGAAGGAGAGACCTTCTTGTGTGTGATAGAAGAGATTAAGTTCTGTGTATGAAGAAGCGTTGAATGTATAAGGAAACAACAGTTAAATAACAGTTTGAGTGACAGATTGCAGTGTAACAAGAAACATTTATGACCCTGAGTTAATGGCCCCGTTCATACGAGGCAGTTTGGGCCGGGAGCGGGCCGGATTGGAAGCGCAGCAAACGGGCACGATCACACGCCAACATCTGTCTGGCGTCGCGCTCGCGCCTCCAATCCGGCCCTTCCCCCAATGAAGCGCGTCAAAGATGAACCACCTACCTTCGGTCCGCTTCATCCTGGCCGTGGGATCGGCGGCGCATCTTGCCGCCGTCGCATCCCTGGCAGCCTCCCCCTCTGACTAGTATCTTCCTCCCCAGCATCTGATCGTGCCGGGGAGCAACGGAGCGCGGCTATCGGGATCCGTGGGATCCCGCCGCGGCGTTTCTTTTTTGGCGCGGCTTTTAAAAGCCGTTCTTCGCCCCGTCTTTTCCCTGCCGTGTGGCAGGGGCCAATAAGTTACAATGTTACTTGAAAGGTCCCTGTCAGAAAAGGGAGCAGATCTTATGTGAGACATAAAGCAAGTGTTAAAAATATTCACAGTACCGGTTACCTAGTTTTACTATATTATTTACAAATTATTTCAATAAATCTACTTTTATTCAAGTCTGCCAGTTCTAAAGAAATAATCCCTCAGGAAACACATAGACCCTCATGAACGCCTTAAACCCTTGACTTACCTACCCAGTGATAGATATTATATTATAAAGGTTTGGAAAGCCTTAAATTTCCTGGTGGCAGCCGGATTACCCAGTAGAGAAAAACATAAAGAACACTTTTAAAGGGAAACCAGACCTCCCCAATAGGATGGGTGTTAATTTGTATATTAGGAATTTTTATTTGGGTCTTAAACAGATGGTCAAACTGAGAAATATATGCCCGTTTAAAGTGGAAAATATATAGAGTTAGTTAAGCAGAAGCAGGAAAGAAAAGGGTCAGAACTGTTGTTTAGATAAGGGCGAATGTGTTCGTTTTTGCAAACAATATAGATTGTCCTCTAATCCAGACTGAATGGTGAAAATTATTTTAGAATCTTTGCTGACTAATGCATGAATGGAATGTAATATAACCAGATGGGAGCTATAGAGAGAGCAAGTTAATTGCAGGAGGCCAGATTGAAGGCTTAGAAAAATACATAACTCAATGTGGATATATTATGAATTGAACTGGATTAAGCTGTCCGTTATTTGTTGTCTAAAGATGATCACTGTACCGAATAGTATCCCGGCATGTAAGAGATTTAGAAAATTAAATAATAAAGGTTAGGAATTTAAGAGGCTGTTAAGGTGCAACGGTGCAACGGATAATAGATCAGATTAAAGATAAAAATACTGTATGTAAATCAAATCAGACAATCAACGTGACATGGGAAGAAATAGAGTGGATAATAGGGTGGGTGGGTGACGGATGTGTATCTTTTATGTATTGTGTTGAGGTGGTGGCTATACATGTTTGTTTTTGTTTGAATGTCGGTAAAGTGTTGTTAACCAATAAAAATTATTATTTTTTTTAAAAAAAGGGAAACCAGACCTCACCAATTAAGGGGACGTCACAGGCAGCCTTTCCCTCCATCCCCTGCTGGTGGCCAGGGGAGACATGGCAACCCTAAATTCCAGACAAATGTTTCCATAAGCATGAGGATCTCCACTAGGGCTGCCAATTCCCCCCGGGGGGCGGGGATTTCCCCTCTCTAAGGGCCCCCTATCCGCCAGTCCGGATCTGGCCGGCAGGGGGAACTCCACCCCCGAAGTGGCCAGATCGGGCCGACGGGCCCAGCATGATGATGTAGCCCATAAGTGACGTTATCACACTGGGCACATCGCTGGGTGACACTCTGGCAATCGGTCTGAAAACTCCATGGTACCATGGCACTTCCGGGCTACATCATCACGGCGCACATGCGCGAAGTCCCAGCCAGGGACCCAAACTCCCCCGCTAAACAAAGGTAAGCACTTGGCAACCCTAATCTCCACCCATGGAGTCTGGTTTTCTGGCACAGCCCCCCACAGTCCTGTGCCTGGAGGTTCCCTCTCCCCCAGCTCCAGGGTGGGTGGGAACATGGGCCTTGTTGCATGGCTCACATTTTACTATGCTGAGTGAGAAAAAATTCTGCTCTGTGTTGTCCAGCATCCTTTCAACATTACCAAACCTAAAGAAAAAGGGTGGGGGAGAGAAAGCACAACTATTTATACATAACATCCTCATGTTTGCAGGCAAACAATGTGAGGATGTTGTATCACACGTGCATTGGGAGTTTTGTAACTCCTAGATGGACACCAACTCTTTTTCTGTTTGCAACCTAGGGTTGCCAGGTCCCCTTGTTGCTCAGGTGGGGGTGTGGGGGTTTTCTGGGGTGGGCGGGGACATTGCGCAGGGGGTGCTCTGGTATTTGGACAATATAGGGTTTTTTCTCTCTCAAACCATAAAGTTTGCCCAAATACCAGAGTGTCCCCACACGACATCCCCACCACGATGACATCAGTTCCGGGTGATGTCATTGTGTTGGGCATGTCATGCGGTGACGTCCCTGGTTAGGGGCGGGGATTCCCCTGCTGGCCAGCTGCTCCATGGTGGGCAGAAGCCCCTGAAATCAGTGGATGCCTCACCTGGACCTGGGGAATATCAAGTCTATTGCAACCACAGCAGGCAGGGAGATGCAGCTGTAGCTTCTTCTCCCCCCCCCACACACTTATTTTTGCATCCTCAAACCACCTCATGATGCTGCATTGGCTCCACTGGTAGGTAAGATTGCCCACTCCAGGTTGGGAAATTCTTGGAGATTCTGTGGCTGAGTTCAGACTGGCAGTTTGCCCCAATATAGGCATGTTTCAGAAACGTTTCACAACTGGATTAAAGGGGCCGTTCACACAGGCACATCTGTCAGGCGTTCCCCACCCGTACTCAACCCGTCTTGTAACGCTTCGCTCCCGAGTTTAAAAAATACTTGGTGAAAGTGGTAGCAAACCCTGGAAAGCGCGATTATTCCGTGTTCATTCTGCACCAACAAAGTGTGAACGCCAAAAGCCGCGTTTTTCTTATGCAGTTATGCACATAAGCGCATATCTCCAGAATACCAAAAAGAAAGCCGCGCTTTACAGCCGTGCCTCCGGGCCAACAGTGTGAACGCTCCCTTGCGCCTTCTCCCGGTATGCTCCCGCATCAGTCGCTGCAGTGTGAACGGGAAAACCCGGAACAGTTTGTTACGGCTCTTTTTTGCCACGACTCCCTCCCGCTTTAAACTGCCAGTCTGAACTCGGCCTGTGGTGAAGTCTGAGGCATCCAGAGTTTGGGGAGAGGCCTCAGCTGGGTATAATGCCACAGAGTCCACCCATTTTCTCCAGGGAGACAGATCTCTGTTGTCTGGAGTTCAGTTGTAATTTTGGGGGATCTCCAGGTCCCACCTGGAGACTGGCAAACCTAGGCCTAGTTCAGATATTAGCTAAATAGCAAACGGATCAGCATCCTTTGTTAAAATATAACCAATCAGATTGCAATCAGCAGTGACAAGGAGCGCAGTTGTTTGGATCAAATGGTTATTTTGTCATCTCCACATCTGGAGCTGTAGGGAAGGGGCTGCGGCTCAGTGGCAGATAGGACTGCCAACTTCTGGGTTGAACCTGGAGATCTCCCACTATTACAATCGATCTCCAGACAACCAAGATCAGTTCCCCTGGAGGAAATGGCTGCTTTGGAGGGTGGCTTCTATGACATTACACCCCACTAAGGTCCCAACCTTCCCCAAACCCCACCCTCCCAAAGCTCCCCCCACCCCCCAAATCTCCAGGCATCTCCCAACCCAGGGCTGGTGACCCTAGTGGCAGAGTATCTGATTATTCAATCCCATGGGGCAGTGTCCAGTTTAAACAAAAAGGGTCATAAATGTGGGTTTTATGGCCCTGTAAACCCAGTCACGCTTTTGCAGGTACATGTGTGCTAGCTTCCGAAAAGCCTCCTGGTCTGTTTGCCACTTCTGTCTCTCTGCTTTATTGTAGATATCCCACCAGGACAAAAGATGCCATTATTGCTGCACCAAACACACCTTTAAGCTACCCCATTTACGGTGCTGAAGTGATGCCCTGGCACACCATTGTAATCCCAGGTATGCTGAGCACCAAACAGAAGTGAGCAGTGACTCACAGAAGCTCATACCCTACCACAAATTTTGTTAAACAGAGGGTGGGAATTGTGTTTTAAAACAACATAGTTCCTTTGTCTGACCTGCAAGGTAGAAGTTCTTCCTGGACGAATTGAATCACTAGTTGCCACTTTTCTGTTGTAGCTTAAGTGGGCCGTGGTCTTGGCAGTCATGTGAGAGCCAGTGTGGTTTACTGGTTAGAGAGTTGGGCAGGACAGGCTCAGATCCCTACTCAGGCAACTCTTTACAATTGGCTGAATAGCAAAACAGGGTTATCTGTCTCTCCCAAACCTTGAGGATTGTTTCTACTAAGAGACACAGTAACCAAAATCCAAAGGGGAGGTACCTACCCTTGAGAGAAACAGCTTTGATTGAATGGACTTTTCTTTTTTGACACAAGAATTAATCCCTGTCCCGGTTCTTGTATTTACTTACCGCTTCATGTGGTTTGTTTGTTTTTTGCTTTTGTTCCTAAAGGGCTTGGTTTCCATGGCAAAAGTACAGAAAAAGTCCAGGTAAGGTATTTCATAAAAACTTGGAAGTGTACATTATCACCCTGGGTTTCTAGGCAATACAACTGAGTGACCGTAGGTAATACCTAGGGTAGATTTGTGGTTTTTGCTTTGTATTTAACAAGTGTGGAAAAGCAAGAACTTCAGAAAGGCCTGTTTCTCAGGCTCAGAAAACTGGGTGGTTCTCAAGTGGCAGTGCAGATTGCGAATGTGTGTAGGGTTGCCAGGTCTGGGTTGGAAAATACCTGGAGACTTTGGGGGTGGATCTGGGAGAGAGCGGGGTTTGGGGAGAGGAGGGGCCTCTGCAGGGTACAATGCCACAGAGTCCACCCTTCAAAGCAGCCATTTTCTCCAGGGGAGCTGATCTCTGTCAGCTGGAGATCCCCAGGCCCCACCTAGATGTATGTAATCAGGGTTGCCATCCTCCAGGTGGGGTCTGGAGAGCTCCGTGAATTACAACTGCTCTCCAGATGACAGAGATCAGTTCCCCAGGAAAAAAAGGGCAGCTTTAGAGGGTAGCGTCAATGGCATTATACCTCTCTGCAGGCTCCAGCCCCAAATCCCCAGGAATTTCCCAACTGGAAGGTGGCAACCTTTTGTAAAATGAGCAGGCAATACAAACCAATAAAAAGTGTTTTGGTGCTTGTGACCGAAATTCCCAGTAGTTCTTCCTGCTACTGTGATTGAAACTGAGGTGGGGTAAATTCCACAAAGCACTCAATGGTCCTGTTCACACTAGGCGATTTGGGCCGGGAGCGGGACAGTTCGGGGGCGGAGCAAACCGGCGTGATCACACCACAACATCTGGGAAGCGTTGTGCTTCCGTCCCCGAACTGGCCCTTCCCCGCAAAAATCCGCCCCAACTTGCAACCACCTACCTTGGTGGTTTATCGGGAAGCTGCGCGGCAAGCCGGGCCGTTTGATCGCCGGCGCATCCCCGGCGCCTAGCCGAACTGCGCAAACTCTGGCAGCTAATTCAATATACTATTCAGTCTGGATGTGACTGGTTTGTTTATTCATTTTTTAAACAAATTCTAGGCCTGTCTTTATTCCCAAATGAATAGGAGAAAGTAGCAAAGTGGTGATTTTTATGAAATGAAGCTGGAAGGGATCTCAAAGGTCATTTAGTCCAACCCCCTACAGAATACAGGAAATTCACAGCAAACTTCCCCCTCCAACTCCCCCAGCAACCCCTGCTCTATGCCCAGAGGAAGGCAGGAATCCTCGGGCCAGTCTGGCCTGGAGGGGAATTCCTTCCTTACTCCAAAGTGGAATTGGCATTACCCGTGGCTTTTGATTTTTCCTACCTAAGTGCAGAACTTCACATTGGTTCTGTTGAAATTCATTTTGTTAGTTTTAGCCCAGCTTTCCATCCTGTCAACATCATCCTGTATCTTAATTCTGTCTTTTACTGTATTTGCCATCCCTCTAAATTCAGTATCACCTGCAAATTTAATGAAGACCACCTCTGTTCTGTGGTTTACAGGTTAGAGAGTTGGGCAGGACAGGCTCAGATCCCCACTCAGGCAACTCTCTACAGTTGGCTGAATAGCAAAACAGGGTATTCTGTATCTCCCAAACCTTGAGGATTGTTTCTACGACGAGACACAGTAACCAAGGTCCAAAGGGGAGGTCCCTACCCTTGAGAGAAACAGGTTTGATTGAATTGACTTTTCTTTTTTGACTCAAGTATTAAACCCTGTCCCGGTTCTTGTATTTACTTACCACTCCATGTGGTTTGTTTGTTTTTTGCTTTTGTTCCTAAAGGGCTTGGTTTCCATGGCAAAAGTACAGAAAAAGTCCAGGTAAGGTATTTCATAAAAACTTGGAAGTGTACATTATCACCCTGGGTTTCTAGGCAATACAACTGAGTGACCGTAGGTAATACCTAGGGTAGATTTGTGGTTTTCGCTTGGTATTTAACAAGTGTGGAAAAGCAAGAACTTCAGAAAGGCCTGTTTCTCAGGCTCAGAAAACTGGGTGGTTCTCAAGTGGCAGTGCAGATTGCGAATGTGTGTAGGGTTGCCAGGTCTGGGTTGGAAAATACCTGGAGACTTTGGGGGTGGATCTAGGAGAGGGCGGGGTTTGGGGAGAGGAGGGGCCTCAGCAGGGTACAATGCCACAGAGTCCACCCTTCAAAGCAGCCATTTTCTCCAGGGGAGCTGATCTCTGTCAGCTGGACTAATGAGTTCCTGCTGGGCTTTTTCTACAAAAAGAGCCCTGGCTACAACTGAGAATGAAGATCCTTCAGCCCTTATATCCAGGTTACAAGGTGGGAGGGGTGTTACTGAAAAGGGTGAATTGGAGTCAGGGTGCAAAATGTAATCAGCTTGGCTAAAATAAGTTGCCAACCTCCAGGTGGGACTTGGAGATCTCCTGGTATTACAATTGATCTCTAGGCTACAAGCAGCCTTAGAGGGTGGCGTCAATGGCATTATACCTCTCTGCAGGCTCCAGCCCCAAATCCCCAGGAATTTCCCAACTGGAAGGTGGCAACCTTTTGTAAAATGAGCAGGCAATACAAACCAATAAAAAGTGTTTTGGTGCTTGTGACAGAAATTCCCAGTAGTTCTTCCTGCTACTGTGATTGAAACTGAGGTGGGGTAAATTCCGCAAAGCACTCAATATAGAGCTGTTTTCCCCATAAAAATCCATCCCCACAAAAATCCATCCCCACAACCAGGGGTCATTTCCTGCAGGAGCGCACAGGAGCGGAGCTCCGGCAGTAAAGAGCCCAGGGGGCGGGAACATGCAACAAGCCCCACCCCCTGCTCCCAGCAGCCCTCAGTCAGAGCAAGAAGCAGCCAAGTAAGTTGCAGAGCCCCCCACCCGGCCCCTGGCCCAAAAGAGTCCAGTGGCACCTTTAAGACCAAGTTTTATTCAGGTACAAGTTCTCCCTCCTCTGCAAGGACAGATCTGCATGTCCCCCTCCCAATAGCTAGCAATCCAAAACAGTCCAGTGGAGCCTGAGCAGTGGGTGTTGCCTTCTGACACACTTCCGGTGATGTCAGGGTGTGTGGCATATGCAAATAAGTTATGCTAATGAGTTATGCTAATGAGCTCCTGCACCTCTTTTTCTACCCTGCCCACAACCAAGTGCCTTGTAAATGTCTATGCAGAAGTACGTCTCCTTCAGCAGAAGTTCCATTTCTTTCTGCCTTTGTCCTTTCTTGTTTGTGTTCAGCCTAATTAACTTCTTGTTTTCTGCATGTTGGTCTGTTCATTTTTTCATAAATTTGTTCTTTTGTCTGCAGTACAATTATTTACTTCCTGTTCTTTCTCTTGGGGTCCTCGTGAATCAATTGTTAGTGGGGGGCTCTTTTTCCCAGGAAGTAGGAGAAATAAAAAGTTCTGATTTTTACTTTTAGCAAGCTGAAGTCACTCCTTATAGTTGTTTTGGGTGGGTGGCCCAAAATAGTTGGATTAAGAAATAACCACAATAGAAATAAACAGAAAGGTCAGTTTCTTTGGTCAATGGCAAAATACAATACGGTAGTTACACCTAATTATCTACTAATGTTTTCTGACCACCTCTAGAGATCCTGCCATCCACCTGAAAGAACAGGAACTTGTTCAGTTGAGAGGAGAAAGAAGAGATGAGATTTTAAAGGGGCAGTAGTCCTGTAATGCCTGGATAGGATTTTGTCCAAACAGGATAACCTGACCTCCACAAATCTGGTCTAAAAAAATACCTGACCCCAGCCAAGGCATCATCAGGATTGCTCATTTAAAAAATAACTGAACCTTAGCAATTCCAGAAGAAATGGAATTTTCCGGTGTAGAAGCTTCCATGAGTCAAAGCTCACTTCATTGGCTACAACCAAGGCTATTTTTGGCCAGGAACGCACAGGAACGGAGTTCTGGCTAGCTTCCAAGTTGGCCATGCCCAGCAGGAACTCATTAGCATAATAGGCCACACCCAACAGCAGAAACTCATTAGGATTGGCTACATTAGGGGTGTGTGACCTAACATGCAAAGGAGTTCCTGCTACAAAAAAGCCCTGGGTTTTGACCACAAACAAGGTAAACAGAATAAGAAGCAAAAGGTGGGTGTGGCTGGATGAGCACATTTCTGGTAACATGGGGATGTGGCCTAATATGCCAATGAGCTGTGCTGTCAGGGGTGTGGCCTAATAGGCGAATGAGTTTCTGCTGTTGGGTGTGGCCTATTATGCTAATGAGTTCCTGCTGGGCTTTTTCTACAAAAAGAGCCCTGGCTACAACTGAGAATGAAGATCCTTCAGCCCTTATATCCAGGTTACAAGGTGGGAGGGGTGTTACTGAAAAGGGTGAATTGGAGTCAGGGTGCAAAATGTAATCAGCTTGGCTAAAATAAGTTGCCAACCTCCAGGTGGGACTTGGAGATCTCCTGGTATTACAATTGATCTCTAGGCTACAAAGAGAGTTCCCCTGGAGAAAATGGCTGCTTAGGACGGAGGGTGGATTCTGTGGCACTGTACCCTGCTGAGGTCCCCACCCCTCCCCAAACCTTGTCCTCTCCAGGCTCCATCCCCCAAATCTCCAGGTATTTCCCAACCCAGAGCTGGCAACCCTAACTAAAGCTGTGAGATATGCATAGGGATGAGACATACAGAAAATTAGTATTTGAATGAGATAAGAAACGTCTGAGCTATTAAGGGAGGGGGGCTTCCATTGTCCTCAACTCGCTAATGAATTCTAATTCAGCAATCTTGTGTGGTAATCTCTCTTTGAAGCTTCTGTGTAGGAGAACTGCCACTTAGATCACCGAGGAATGTCTTGGAAGATTCAAATGTTCTCCCACTGATATCCTGAAAAATATGCTTTCTGGACATACCCCTAATCATTTGGGATCACAGTTCAAACTCTGGCAGCTAATTCAACATATTATTCAGTCTGGATGTGACTGGTTTGTTTATTCATTTTTTAAACAAATTCTAGGCCTGTCTTTATTCCCAAATGAATGGGAGAAAGTAGCAAAGTGGTGATTTTTATGAAATGAAGCATAGATATATAGGGCTGGAAGGGACCTCAAGGGTCATTTAGTCCAACCCCCTACAGAATGCAGGAAATTCACAGCAAACTTCCCCCTCCAACTCCCCCAGCTACCCCTGCTCTATGCCCAGAGGAAGGCAAGAGCCCTTCAGAATCCTTAGGAATCCTCGGGCCAGTCTGGCCTGGAGGGGAATTCCTTCCTTACTCCAAAGTGGAATTGGCATTACCCGTGGCATTTGATTTTTCCTACCTAAGTGCAGAACTTCACATTGATTCTGTTGAAATTCATTTTGTTAGTTTTAGCCCAGCTTTCCATCCTGTCAACATCATCCTGTATCTTAATTCTGTCTTTTACTGTATTTGCCATCCCTCTAAATTCAGTATCACCTGCAAATTTAATGAAGACCACCTCTGTTCCTTCTTTGGATCTGAGCAAATGAGTCCCAACAAATGTCTGTGCGATAAGGTTTGCATGCAATTTGGTTTCTAAGACTCTGCTCCTAAGTCTTCCCCTCTTTTGCAAAACGATAGGTGGTTCTACGAGCCTCGCTTGGTACTTTGAACACCCTCGCTGATACATCCAAAGACGTGGTGCACGGGCGAGGGGGGAAAGAGCTGACCATCTCCACCTCCAATGTGAAGCTACTAAATCACATACTGGGACACGTCACGTACACCAGTACAGTATTTCTAGTCAATGCTGTAGACATGGGTGAGTTGAAATACTGGAATTAGGGTTGCCAATCTCCGGGTGGGGCTGGAAATCCCACAGGATTACAACTGACATCCAGACAACAGAGATCAGTTCCAGAAAATGGCTGCTCTGGAGGGTGGACTCCATGGCACTATATCTTGCTGAGGCCCCTCCCTTCTCCAAACCCCACCCTGAAATGTCCAGGAATATCCCCAACTCAGAGCTGGCAACCCTAGATAGTCTGGACAAACCTGCCAAGTGCTGGACCAGGTCTGTGTTTTTATCTTAAATGCGGAGTTCCCTAGCTTTGGAAGTACTGTGGGAATTTAGAGAAAGCGTAGAGAATGCCACTTCAAAAAAAAATGCCTGTCATATAGGTGTGGCCAATTACAAAACAGCTGCCATTGGGTCCCAAGGCCAATGACAAAACTTTGGGTTATTTCTGCAGACACCACCTTAGCTGGTATTTGCATAAGGTGTGAACTGATTTTAAAAAAGCAAGAGCAAAATATTACCTTTAATGTAAGCTATGCATGGTTTCTATATGCCCACTCATAACTGCATTGTAGCCGATCTTATGAACAGTATTGGCCGTTTTGATTCAACCATATGCCCTGCAGCACTTGAGGGCCAGCCAACATGTGACATCCAGTTCTGTTGGGACTGATCTTCAGGAAGAACTTGAAGAACTCAAATTTCCCACAAAACCTAAACTCGTTACTGCTCCCTTCTCTGCTATTCTGCCTGCAACGCATGTCCTCTACCGTTTGTGACTGAAAGCTGCAATCAGGCAAACACCTAATTGGCTGTGTCCCAATTGCTTTCCAGTGAGCTTTGAAACAGGGTCATACCTTGTTAAATTTCCTGTGACCATCCGACAGCTGCCTCTTCCCAAGCTCTTTGACCCAGGATCAGGTGAGCAATTTTACATAGTGTGATGGAGTAATGCCATCGATTTGGGCCGATTCAAACTTTATGGAGTATACAGCTTGGGTTGTGGATTCTCAGTTCATGTGTGTGTGGTGCCCTAACTGGATCAGGACCACAGTGCGCACAGAGAAGGAGCTTCAGCCTTCCCCCCTGCACCGTTTTCCCTACATGAAATAGTGAAATAGTCCTGGGGGGTGCCTTATGGGGAGATTTCGCAGGCCTGGGACAGCTGAGCGCTGGGGAAATGATGTGGGCAGGAAGGCAAGAGCCCCTTCTCCGCAATTGCCATGGTCCTGATCTGAACTGGGCACCACATGGGCAGGAATTGACCCAGCCTGGGTACCCCAGCAGCCTATGTAGTCTGTAGTGTGTGAATCAGCTCATCACCCATAGCGGGGAAAGCACAATCCTGGGATTAGAATTGCCAACAACCTGGAGACAAAATGTCTTGCCCCTTTAAGAGAGGCTTAAATGTGTGGAAATGGGCAGCTGAAGATTTTCATGGCAGAGCCGTAGGTAACATCACCTAGTAAATAGCATCCCATTAAGCCTCTGGTAGTCTGATCTGGTCAGATCTTGGCTGCTAAGCAGGATTGGCTGTGGTAAGTATTTCGATGGGAGACCACTAAGGAAGTCCAGGGCTACTACGAAGAGGCAGGCAATGGTAAAAAAGGTAAAGGTAAAGGTTTCCCTTGCTCGAAAGCCAGTCGAGGCCGACTCTAGGGTTGTGGTGCTCATCTCCGTTTCAAAGCCGAAGAGCCAGCGCTGTCCGAAGACGTTTCCGTGGTCATGTGGCCGGCATGACTAAACACCAAGGCGCACGGAACACTGTTACCTTCCGACCAAAGTGGTACCTATTTATCTACTTGCAATTTCTTGCTTTCGAACTGCTAGGTTGGCAGGTAAACCACCTCTCAATGTCACTTGCCTTGAAAACTTTATGGGGATGCCATAAATCAGCTGTGACTTGGTGGCACTTTCCACTGCCAAAGGGGCAAGACTCCCCCCCCCTCCACGTTGCTAGCAACTCTGTCCAGGACCTTCACAGCAAGGGGTCTCCTCCAAACTGCAGTAGGTAGTCCAAGCTGGGTCCTGTATACAGACCTGTGTTTAATACTGCTTTGTGTCTGGTTGCCTTTTGCAAGATAAAATTTACATGTTGCCTGCACAACCTTTGCTGAACAAAGCCTGGCGGTGACTTTGGTTCAGTTTGATAGGAATCTCAGCATTCTGAATATAGGTATTTGCAGGGGTCGTTTCGTAGAAAAAGAGCTAGGGGAACTCATTAGCATATGCCACACCCCCTGACATCAGGGGCCCGGCGGTGGACCTGTAAGGCCGGCGGGAGTGCGAGGAAGCCCCGCGAAGGCCCTCCCTGGCCCCAGGCAGGCAGGGGTGGGGAGAGGCGGGGAGGAAGCAACTTACCCTCCCTCTTCTCCTGCCTCCTCCTGGCTGAATGAGGGCCGGAAGCGGGGCGGCCGGAAGCAGGGGGCGGGGCTCTGTTGTGTCCCCTCCCCCCCCCCCCGCACCTCACCCGGGGGAACTGCGATCCCCCGCGATCCCCCCCTGAATCGACCTCTGGGTATTTGGAGTTGGAATCACTGAGTCTCCAGGGGCTGTTTCAACATTGCCATGGGCAAGCAGATGGTTTTTGCAGTTTATGAGCCAAAGATCGAAGGACGGTTCTTGCCAACATGATGAGCCTTGCACTAAGAATGCTGTGTAGCCTGAAACGCAACGTCAGTGATATTGGGGGATATACGTCTGTCTAGAAAGTCAGAAAAACACTTCTGGTTACTCATGAATTTCCTTTCGCAGCGGTACAAGCAACTTGGAAGCGGAAATTTTTGGTGGGGGAAAATGGCTTGAGGAGAGTAGTTAAATAACTCTGTTGCTACACTGGACAGCTCCTCTATATTGCAAGCCCTTAGAAACAGAATCTGTTTCTAACTCGCAGGGCTTGCGATCTAAAGGAAGTAAGCACAGACTTACATGTAAGAGTGCATCTTTGCTTCTTTTCTGTTCTCGGAATGAAGTCTTCTAAATAAAGGGGATCGAGCTTGATTCACAGCATCCAGTAGTACCCTGGTGTCTGTGTGTCTGATCTGCTATACGGAGGGAATCCAGTGCTGTTTTTATTTATTTATTTATTTATTATTTACATTTATATCCCGCCCTCCCCGAAGGCTCAGGGCGGCAAACAACATGTAATTGATAAAACAGTAAAAACATTAAAACAATACAAAATATTAAAATTACATCATAATTTATAGCCTATCTAGAACAAAACTAGCTAAAAACCAAGATGGCGGTCCTCCAAGCGTCCCAGTCTTGCCCATGCTGCGAAAAAAGGGTATTTAGGGCTCTGGCAAACCATGCCCATATCTAGATGTCCGGGTTCAGCTGCTGGGGGGAAAAACACACACACCTGTCTACCTGTGAAGATGCTGCTGTGGCAACAAACAAAGACAGTGGTGGTTGTGGTGTGGGTAAACATGGGATGTGCTTGTCCAAGCACACTGGGAGCAAGTCAGACTTCATTGATGCCGCTGCCTCATCTTGGTCATGTGCAGTGTTCCCTCTAAGCTGAGTTAGTGTGAGCCTAGCTCACAGTTTTTTAGCCTCCGGCTCACACATTTTTGTCTTAGCTCAGGAAGGGTTGGCTTCCAGAGCAAACTAATTTATGCAGTAGCAAAATCGCTCGCTCACAACTTTAATGCCAGTAACTGACAAAGAAGAATTTTTGCTCACAGGACTCCACAGCTTAGAGGGAGCATTGGTCATGTGGGTGGAGAATGGGCCCCAGGCAGTGCCTCATCCATTGTTCACCATGTGTTGCCTACTCCTGCTCTAGACCAGGTGGCTCCAACGTGGTGCCCACAGGTGCCATGGCGTCTGCCAACATATTTTCTGGCACCTGCCGAGAGTTTTGAGGAAATGGGTGTGGCTTTTGCCCAGTAAGGCTTCTGCGGGACTGCTGGAGGTTTGATGGGCTCTGCAGGTGTTTAAAAGTGTTGCTTTGGCACCAACGGCCAGCACTGCGAAAGGATCGACACTGTGTGGCTGAAGTTAAGCCGTGGCAATCGTTCTGTGGCTGGCTTCACCTCCTGCAGCTGCCATCCTGTTGGTGCGCCAACCGTGCGATGTCAGAATTCCAAATGTCCCGCGCAGGCTCGAAAAGGTTGGGGGTCCCTGCTCAAGCGTGTGAGCAAATGTACACTTTGCAATCAATGCAGTGCTGATTCTGTGAACTTAGGCAGATCATGAGATGTTAGGGCAGGAAGGGTTGCATCAGTGCTTAGTTCTTGTGGCACTTTCTTACACGCCCATGGAAATGCCGGTCGCCACTTTTGGCGACAGGAGACAATTTTCTCCAGGCCAGTTTGTCCGGGGATCCTGGAGGTTTTTTGGAGGTTTTTTGCCATCTTGTGGGCCTGGAGCAGGGGTCACTGGGGGCGTGTGTGTGTGGGGGGAGGTAGTTGTGAATTTCTTGCATTCTGCCAGGGGTTGGACTAGATGACCCTGGAAACCCCTTCCAACCCTATATAGGGGGCTTTCACACACATTAAATAATGCACTTTCAATCCACTTTGCAACTGGATTTTACTGTGTGAAATGGCAAAATCTATTTGCAAACGGTCGCTGAAGTGGATTGGAACTGCATTATTTAGCATGTGTGAAAGTGCCCAAATTATGATTCTACGATTCAGTCAGTAGCCGGTTTGGTGTAGTGGTTAAGAGTGGTGGACTCTAATCTGGAGAACCAGGTTTGATTCCCCCTTCCTTCACATTCAGCCAGCTGCATGATTTTGGGTCAATCACAGTTCTCCCAGAGCTGTTCTCTCAAGAGCAGTCCTCGAAAGAGCTCTTTCAGCCCCACCTACCTCACAGGGTGTCTGTTGCGGGGAGAGGAAGGGAAGGAGATTAGAAGCCACTCTGAGACTCTGAGACTGATTTCACACAAGAGCTGTGCCGCGGTCGCGCCTCCCTTTGCCTCGCTACTGTTGGTCAATTTCCCACTTGAAACCGTGTGGCCGCATTTTGACCCGCGGCTTCGCCCGATTTTCTCCGCAGTTTCGTGATCCTGTTTTTTGAGGATCAGGAAACCGCGGGGGAAATCGGGCGAAGCCGTGGGTCAAAATGCGTCCGCAAGGCTTCGAGTGGGAAATTGACCAATAGAAGCGGGGCAAAGGGAGGCGCAACCGCGGCACAGCTCTTGTGTGAAATCGGTCTGAGTGAAGGGCAGGGTATAAACCCAACTATTCTTTTTAGTGTGTTAGCCATTAATACAAGACTCTCAGAGAGCTCAGGCAAATTGGAAAAAAAGGCATTGGTTTCGTATTGTGTGCACTCACTTTCAGACCCATTTCTTTTTATGCTGCAGATAACAACATCCGGGACCTCGTGACCATCACCACCAAGACTTTCTTGCGGTACCACAAGCTGCGGGTCCTCCTTAAAAGCATAAGACAGTTTTACCCAGACATCAAGGTGATTGTGGCAGATGACAGTGAGCATCCAGAGAAGATTGAAGAGGCCAATGTCGAGCACTTCATCATGCCCTTTGGAAAGGTACCAGCGCGGGGTGCTTCTCTTTTTGTTACCAGTCACCTGAAGAACCAATCCTGGCTACCCTTGAGGTTGGCAATCCTGGGCTTTTGGATGTCTCTGCAGCAAAGGGATACTTGATGGGCTGGAGCTCATGCTGAGCTTGGAATCCATGGGTTGGATCCTCTCAACTGGTTCCACTTGCCATACACATGCCTTTGGTCTATGTGGATTTACATGCATGTAGCATGTTCTTCTTCAGTGTCACCACCCCAAGTTGAATCCAGCTTCCCATGTTCCCATCCAGGCAGGATGATAAAATCAAAATAAATGAACAAAAAGGTTCCAGGTGGTCAGCTGTGTTGATTTGAAGCAGTAGAACAAATTTAGAGTCCAGTGGCACCTTTAAGACCAACAAAGGTTTATTCAAGGTATGAGCTTTTGTGTGCATGCACACTTCCTCAGGTATGTGCATACGAAAGCTCTTACCTTGAATAAACCATTGTTGGTCTTAAAGGTGCCACTGGACTCTAAATTTGAACAAAAAGGGTTGTGTGAGATAGAAAAGCGCATCTTTCAGGTGAAGGTGTTAAGGTCTCTTTGTCTACATTGGACTTGCATTGGACGGGTCTAGCTCTTACCTGATTACCGCGTAGGATGCTTGATTCCAGAGCAGTGCCCAGTGAACAGGTGAAATTGCTTCCTTGACCTTCCAGGTGGCCTGGCCAACCACTGAGAAAGGAGCTCTAACAAAAGCATACCACCAAGGCAGCCATTTTATGTGCTGCCACCACTGGAGACTCAACAGGAGGTGGCACAGAACAGGGCCTTTTTGCTGGTGGACACGTCCTTTCCTGTGATGCCTGATCAGCTTCCTCCCCAATGGCTGTCAGGAAATCTTCTAAGATCTATTTGTTTTGTAACACTTTTTGCTTTTTAAGTGTTGCTACCTTTCCAGTAGTTAAGCTGTTGATTGTGTGTGTTTATTCTAGACAGCGCTGTATATTGAATTTGAAGGTTTTTATACTGTTGTGGGGGGGGGGGGACTGTGTTGCCAAAAGGCAAGAAGCATGTTTTATTGCAGTTTTTTTCCTTCCTTTGCCCTGGTTTGTATCTTATCAGGGTTGGTTTGCGGGGAGAAACCTTGCTGTCTCTCAGGTGACAACCAAATACTACCTCTGGGTGGACGATGACTGCCTGTTTACCAAAAACACTAAGATCGAGAAACTGGTTGAAGTGCTGGAGAACACCAACTTGGATGTGGTATGAAAATTTGGCCAATATCCAGGACTAGGGGTTTCCAGCAGGCCCGGAGGGGAAAAAGTCCTGTCCCTTATTGACTTAGTTTATATCTACCTTTCCCCCCAATGGGGGTCCAGAGCAGCTCACAACATTCTCCTCTTATCCTCACAGCAACCCTGTGAGGTAGGTTAGGCTGAGTTTGTGTGAGTGGTCTGAGATCACACAGTAGGCTTCCATGGGAGAGTGGGAATTTGAACCTGGGTCTTCCAGATCATAAGAGAACATAAGAGAAGCCAGTGTTGGATCAGGCGAATGGACCCATCTAGTCCAACACTCTGTCACACATTGGCCAAAAATACCAAGTGCCATCAGGAGGTCCATCAGTGGGGCCAGGACACTAGAAGCCCTCCCACTGTTGCCCCCCACCAAGCACCAAGAATACAGTGCATCACCTGCCCCAGCCTATGAGTTCCTATCTATACCTTGTGGCTAATAGCCACTGATGGACCTCTGCTCCATATGTTTATCCAGTTCCCTCTTGAAGCTGTCCATGTTTGTAGCCGCCACCACCTCCTATGGCAGTGAATTCCATGTGTTAATCACTCTTTGGGTGAAGAAGTACTTCCTTCTATCTGTTCTAACCTGACTGCTCAGCAATTTCATTGAGTGCCCACAAGTTCTTGTATTGTGAGAAAGGGAGAAAAGTACCTCTTTCTCTACCTGCTCTATCCCATGCATAACCTTATTAACCTCAATCATGTCCCCCCTCAGCCGTCGTTTCTCCAACCTAAAGAGCCCCAAGCACTTTAACCTTTCTTCAAAGGGAAAGCGTTCCAACCCTTTTGTCATTCTAGTTGCCCTTTTCTCTACTTTTTCCAATGCTATAATGTCCCTTTTGAGGTGTGGTGACCAGAACTGTACACAGTACTCCAAATGAGGAAGTGCCATCGATTTATGCAGGGGCATGATGATACTTGGCTGATTTGTTTTCAATTCCCTTCCTAATAATCCCCAGCATAGTGTTAGCCTTTTTTATTGCAGTCACACACTGTGACACCCTAGTGTGACACCCTGGTTAATCAAACTGACTTTCCATTGAGAGCTCATAACGGATGTTAATATTTGCCTTCATACCATGAGACTCTTTCTCTGAATGTGGCAGTTCCCTTTAGTCACCATGGCTAGGAGCTGCTGGTAGACCTCTCCTCCCTGAATCTGTCAAATCCCCTTTTAAAGCCATCTATGCTGCTGAACTGCAGGCTGTGGAAGGTCAGTAGTTCAGCAGTTCAAGACCCGGTTGCCGCAAGATGGGGTGAGCTCCCGTCTCTGGTTCCAGCGCCTGCCAACCTAGCAGTTCGAAAGCAAGAAATTGCAAGTAGATAAATAGGTACCGCTTTGGTGGGAAGGTAACAGCGTTCCGTGCGCCTCGGTGTTTAGTCATGCCGGCCACATGACCACGGATACGTCTTCGGACAGCGCTGGCTCTTCGGCTTTGAAACGGAGATGAGCACCGCAACCCTAGAGTCGGATTCGACTGGCTTTCGAGCAAGGGAACCTTTACCTTTTTATGCCTGTGGCTATCACTAGATCCTTTGGCGGCGAATTCCACATTTTAATCACTTGTTGTGTACAGAAGTCCTGAGCCTACTGCCCATCAGCTTCACTGAATGCCCTTGAGTCCTAGTGTTTTGGGAGAGAGAGAAAATGTCTCTTTTCCCAACTGAAAAGTCCCAGACTCTTCAGCCTTTCCTCATAGGAAAGATGCTCCAACCCCCTAATCCTCTTGGAAGCAGTTCTCTCACTCCTCGGAGACATTTGCTGTCATCCATTATGGAATGAGGTATGCTTTCCCACTGAAGAAGAAGAAGAGATTGGATTTATACCCCGCCCTTCACTACTCGAAGGAGTCTCAGAGCGGCTTACAATCTCCTTTCCCTTCCCCTCCCCACAACAGGCACCCTATGAGGAAGGTGGAGCTGAGAGAAGCAATTTTTCTCCAGGCCAGTTTGGCTAGAGATCCTGGAGAATTTTTGTCATCTTCTGGGCATGGAACAGCGGTCACTGCGGGTGTTGAGAGGGAGGTATTTGTGAATTTCCTGCATTGTCCAGGGGGTTGGACTAGATGACCCTGGAGTTACCTTCCAACTCTATGATTCTGTGCTTCTGGTTTCTTTTAGCATTTTCCAAATGCTCTCTTGCTGCCAGTTCCAGTGATGATGCTTCCTGAACCCCACATCCTTCCACAGATTCCATTTTAGGTGGAATTTGGTTGCAGACATAGTTCAGACTCTCCGGTTTCTTTGTATGGAGAGCCCGTGTGGCATATTAGTTAGAGCAGGGCTTACACCAAATTGAAATAAATGGATTTTGGCATGCTTAATTCTCTGCTAGACGGCACATTCTCCTGTAAGAGATCCAGATGAATGCTGATTGTGTGAACTTTGGCAGATCACTGAGGGTTGCCTCAGTGCTTAGTTCTTCTTTCTTACACGCCCAGGGAAATGCTGATCACCACTTTGGGGTCAGGAAGCAATTTTTCTCCAGGCCAGTTTGGCTAGAGATCCTGGAGAATTTTTGTCATCTTCTGGGCATGGAACAGCGGTCACTGCGGGTGTGGAGAGGGAGGTATTTGTGAATTTCCTGCATTGTCCAATGGGTTGGACTAGATGATCCTGGAGGTCCCTTCCAACTCTATGATTCTGTGATTCCTAACCCAACCTCCTGCTGCTAATAAGAAAGACATTCTAGTCACTGCCAGTGTTCCCTCTAAGCTGAGTTAGTGTGAGCTAGCTCACAGTCTTTTAGCCTCCGGCTCACACATTTTCTTACACGTCACACACATACAATCTCAAAAATGACAGAATGATTTCTGTCCGATTCCAAGGCAAACCATTCAACATCACAGTAATCCAAGTCTATGCCCCAACCACTGATGCAGAAGAGGCTGAAGTGGACCGGTTCTATGAAGACCTACAACACCTCATAGAACTAACACCAAAAAATGATGTCCTCATCATCATAGGGGACTGGAATGCTAAAGTAGGAAGTCAAAAGGTAAACGGAATAACAGACAAGTTTGGCCTTGGAAAGCAAAATGAAGCAGGGCAAAGGTTAACAGAGTTTTGTCAAGAGAACACACTGGTCATAGCGAACACCCTTTTCCAACAACCTAAGAGGCGACTCTACACATGGACATCACCAGATGGGCAACACCGAAATCAGATTGACTATATAATTTGCAGTCAAAGATGGAGAAGCTCTATCCAGTCAGTAAAAACAAGACCTGGAGCTGACTGTGGCTCAGATCATGAGCTACTCATTGCAAAATTCAGACTTAAACTGAAGAAAATCGGGAAAACCACGAGGCCATTCAGGTTTGACCTAGATCGCATCCCTGATGAATATACAGTAGAGGTGAAGAATAGATTCAAGGGTCTGGATTTGATAGATAGAGTGCCTGAAGAACTATGGACAGAGGTTCGTGACATCGTACAGGAGGCAGCAATCACCACCATACCAAAGAAAAAGAAATGCAAGAAAGCAAAATGGCTTTCTGATGAGGCTTTACAAATAGCAGAGGAAAGAAGGAAAGCGAAAGGCAAAGGCGAAAAGGAAAGATTTACCCAACTGAACGCAGATTTCCAGAGAACAGCAAGGAGAGATAAGGAGGCCTTCCTGAATGAACAGTGCAAAGTAATAGAAGAAAACAATAGAATGGGAAGGACTAGAGATCTCTTCAAGAAAATTGGAGAAATCAAGGGAGCGTTCCATGCAAAGCTGGCCATGATAAAGGACAAAAACGGTAGGGACCTAACAGAAGCAGAAGAGATTAGGAAAAGATGGCAAGAATACACAGAAGAACTATACAAGAAAGACCTCAATGTCCTTGACAAACACGACGGTATAATCACTGACCTTGAGCCAGACATCCTGGAATGTGAAGTTAAATGGGCCTTAGAAAGCATTGCTAACAACAAAGCTAGTGGAGGTGATGGTATTCCAGCTGAGCTATTCAAAGTCTTAGAAGATGATGCTGTTAAAGTGCTGCACTCCATTTGCCAGCAAATTTGGAAAACGCAACAGTGGCCACAGGATTGGAAAAGATCAGTATACATTCCAATCCCAAAGAAGGGCAATGCCAAGGAATGTTCAAACTATCGCACAATTGCACTCATATCACACGCTAGCAAGGAAAAGAGGAGAGCGCAAAAGTGGGCTTGAAACTCAACATAAAAAAAACTAAGATCATGGCATCCGGCCCCATCACTCCTTGGCAAATAGAAGGGGAAGTCATGGAAGTAGTGACAGACTTCATGTTCCTGGGATCCCAGGTCACCGCAGACTGTGACTGCAGCCATGAAATTAAAGGACGCCTGCTCCTTGGGAGGAAAGCGATGGCGAACCTAAACAGCATGATAAAAAGTAGAGACATCACCCTGCCAACAAAAGTCCGCATGGTCAAAGCAATGGTATTCCCAGTAGTCATGTATGGCTGCGAGAGTTGGACTATAAGGAAGGCCGAGCGCCGAAGAATAGATTCTTTTGAACTATGGTGCTGGAGAAGACTCTTGAGAGTCCGCAAGAAGATCAAATCAGTCAGTCCTAAAAGAAATCAACCCTGACTGTTCCCTGGAAGGCCAGATAATGAAACTGAAGCTCAAATATTTGGCCACCAAATGAGAAGGGAGCACTCACTGGAGAAGACCTTGATGCTGGGAAAGATTGAAGGTCAAAGAAGACGGGGACGGCAACGGATGAGATGGTTAGACAGTGTCATCGATGCAACGAACATGAAATTGAGCCAACTTCAGAGGACGGTGGAAGACAGGAGGGCCTGGGGGGAGATGATCCATGGGGTCGCGAAGAGTTGAACTCGACTGCGACTGAACAACAACAACAACAACACACATTTTTGTCTTAGCTCAGGAAGGATGGCTCCAGAGCAAACTAATTTATGCAGTAGCCAAATCGCTCGCTCGCAACTGTAATGCCAGTAGCTCACAAAGTAGAATTTTTGCTCACAAGGCTCCACAGCTTAGAGGGAGCATTGGTCACTGCCCTTCACCCCACAGACAAAACTGTGTAACATGGATATGGCACGCCAAAAGTATATTGTTGAAAGGTGTTTCTAAAGCAAGTGGTGCAAGATTCTTTGCACTGATGTCCCATTCTTTCTCCAAGGAGCTTGTGAGTGTGTGGGGTTTTTTTACATGGATGGAGTGATGACTAAGTTGACTTTTGCAAATGAGTCCAGCAATACACACTGCAGGCGGGATATGCCCTACCTCCAGGCTCAGTTTCAAATTTATTTACTTATTTTACAGCCTCCTTTCTCACTGAGACTCGAGGCAGATTGCAGAATATAATGCAGTCAGATAGCAGAGACCTCCAGATAACAGTGCAGTAGGACTAAGATCGCTGGATTGGGCTACAGTGCAAACAATTATTAATAGTAATTATTATCATATGGCATTGTGTGTAGTATAGCTGGGAGATCGGAACCGAAGATTGTCTGGCAGCCTAAAGTTCTAGCTTTTTTATCATTGTTCACCACTAGGTGGTGAGCTAAACTTATTTATTTTGGGGGCTGAGAGAGCTCTGAAAGAGCTGTGACTGGTCCAAGGTCACCCAGCTGGCTTCATGTGGAGGAGTGCAAAATCGAACCCGGTTCTCCTTCGCTGTTAACCACCTTGCTGGCTCCGAATGGAAATCTAAGTGGATACATCTCTTCTGTGTCCCATAACTTGATTATGGCAGCTGCTGATGCCCCAGAGCAAGAAGGGAATAGGACTGTAGTCCAGTGTTCCCTCTAAACTGATTTAGTGTGAGCTGGCTCACAGTTATTTAGCCTCCAGCTCACACATTTTTTCTTAGTTCAGGAAGGATGGCTCCAGAGCCAGCTAATTTATGCAGTAGCCAAATCAATCACTCACAGTTTAATGCCAGTAGCTCACAAAGTAGAATTTTTGCTCACAACACTCCACAGCTTAGAAGGAGCAGGGGTCATTTCCTGCAGGAGCGCACAGGAGCAGGGCTCCGGCAGTAAAGAGCCCAGGGGGCGGGCACATGCAACAAGCCCCACCCCCTGCTCCCAGCAGCCCTCAGTCAGAGCAAGAAGCAGCCAGGTAAGTTGCAGAGCTCCCCCCGGCCCCCCAGTCCAAAACAGTCCAGCGGCACCTTTAAGACCAAGTTTTAATCAGGTACAAGCTCTCCCTCCTCTGCGAGGACAGATCTGCACGTTCCCCCCCCCCCAATAGCTAGCAATCCAAAACAGTCCAGTGGAGCCTGAGCGGTGGGTGTTGCCTTCTGACAGGGGGTGTGGTATATGCAAATAAGGTATGCTAATGATTTATGCTAATGAGTTCCTGCACTTCTTTTTCTACAAAATGACCCCTGAGAAGGTGCATTGCTGTAGTCTATTGCCATGTTTGTTACATGAATTATCCGGCCTTTACTGCATTGTTTTGCACTTTTGTGCTTTCTGCATTGTTTCTGTCTAAATAAATGATATAATATTATGCATTGGACAGTAATTTTTGTTGCATTGTTTTCTAATTTTGTTAATTTCCATCCTATTACAGTGTTTATTGGACATTGCCTTGACCTGGCTAGCCCTGGCTAGCCCAGTCTTGTCAGATTTCAGAAGCTAAGCAGGGTCAGCCCTGCCTAGTATTTGGAAGGGCAACCTCCAGGGAATACCAGGGTTGTGACACCGAGGCAGGCAATGGCAAACCACCTCTGAAAGTCTCTTGCCTCAAAATAAGTCTAGCTCACAACTTAGTGGCGCATAATGCTAAGAGCTAGAACTTCTGGCTGCCAGACGATTATAGGATTTCTGGGCTATACCACACACACTGCCATACAATAATTATTAATTATTGTTTATTGGACATTTTATGCTGTCCAGTTGTATTTTCAAAGACAAAGGCAGGTTTATAAAGAAAGTAAATACAACAAAGGACAAAATAAGGTGGGTGAGAACCCATCTGACGACCCACTTTGCAAATGATAAGCTCTGTTGTTTATACTGTCCTAAAGTACCTGTTTCACAAGGAACCGCTGCATGTCTGTCATGGGTTGTACATAGGATTTGGGAATACATTTTGAGCCAGCATACCGTAGTAATTCAGAGGGTTGGATTAGGATTGGAAACTCACGTTCAAATCCCCGCTTTGCTTAAAAGCATGTCGGTTTACCTGGATTGACTCTTTCAGCCTAACCAGCCTCACAGGGGTTTCTGGAAGGGTAAAATGGACGAGGGGAGGCAAGCCACCCCGAGTTGCTTGAAGGAAGAATTGGGTTCACTCTCTTAAGATTCCAGGTTATGTCTCCAGGGCTGTGGTCACAAGCGCCAGTTGAGGTGGAGGGGAAGTGAGGCTATTTCCTCCGGAGGAATTTGACACGCAGTGGCAAGATCACACCTCCCTTTGTGGCTGCGGGCTCAGCCCGTCAGTGTGTAATCAGACGCAACTGTGGGTGAGTCGGGGTTTTTGGGGCCGTTTGTTTCCCATGCGCAAAAACGAGGAATCGCACCTCTGCACTGAGGGCCCCCTATGGAGTATGTGATCCTGCGCATACTGCGAAGGGGGGGGGGGAAACGGCACCAAGCCGGGATGACATGATCACACCATCCCGACAGCATGAGAGTGTGCTT
>NW_015164672.1:1026761-1058052 GCF_001447785.1 Gekko japonicus
CCCCCCAATTTGGGGGGCTTCAATCCACTGCTGGCCAGTGGGCAAAGCCCCACCCTGAACTGCCCCCTCGTGCACTGACCAAGTCAGCGCAATGGTATCACCCAGAAGTGACCCAGAAGTGACATCATCATGCCAGGAGCATTGGCACATTGACACTCTAGCATTTTGTCTGAAATTCTATGGTTACCATAGTGGTTTTGGTCAAAATGCTAGAGCGTTGATGCACGTGTAAAGAATTCTCCAGGACAGACTTAAGAGGGGGGCAAGCATTTTGTCTGAAATTCTATGGTTACCATAGTGGTTTTGGTCAAAATGCTAGAGCGTTGATGCACGTGTAAAGAATTCTCCAGGACAGACTTAAGAGGGGGGCCTCCCCGCTAAAAACGATGTAAGACCTGGCAACCCTGGCTTGCAGTGGTGATTTTTTTTTCGTGACGTCTCAAGAGTGAAGGATGAGCCCCCTTATTTTTTGTCAAAAGGGTAAATTTTGTGTGAGGACGGTAGTTTGAGAATGATATTCCCCGGGAAACATAAATGCAGCATTGTGTTCCCAGTTATTGCTGTCCACCAATTTCACAAATGTTCCATGCCATCTCTGTCAGTATATTTGCCAGCCAAACTTCCAACATTTTGTGTCTCCATTAATTGGTTCCACGAATGGCTGACCTATTTTTCTCTTCTCCCTCCAACTCCCCTCTCCAGAGTTTTTTATGGATGGACTGGGAAACCTGCTGGTCGGTTCCTGCCGCGATGTCGGTGTAGATCACCAGAGTCGGGACCCTGCCACCGATTCTCAGCTGGCTGCCGTTGAGAAGACTTATAGCAAATTCCGAACAAATACCCAGGAACAGATCCGATTGAAATTGTCTTTACACTATTTTAAGAACAGGCTGAAATGCTACACGAGGATAGGATAACCGCTGTCTGGCTAAGTTGCTCCTGTGTCTCCAGAGGTGATGTTTCTTGAAGGAGTTAAACTGAGGAACTGGGTTCACCAGCACTGAGCATCTTGGCCTATGGACCATCCTTTCTGGCTAGAGCCAGAGTCAGCAAAAGAGCTTCTAGGCTCACTGGATGGAGACTAAAGATTCCATTTGATATCTCAGTCTGTGCCACTGTCTTCTCATAGGAAGAGCTTTTTTTTCTGGAAAAAGAGGTGCCGGAACTCTCAAGAGGGAAATGAAGTTTTCAATCTGTATACTGAAAACTCATGAGCTTTTAAACTCTGTTCCGGTGCGTTCCCCCAGAAAAAAAGCCCTGCTCGTAGGTCCCACTGAGAGGATGGCTACCATGAAATGAATGTCTGAAGTGCTATTTATTTGGGTTGCTGTTGCCACTTTAAAATACCAGGTTCAACACAGTAATTAAATGTGCCAATCCTGTGGGTCAAGATGGGAGCCGCCATGAATCTACAGATATTAGAGGCCTACGTATAAGACCAAGGACTGCAAAATCTCTTCTGCTCTTGGCAAGTGGGGCTCATGCTAGAAAACCTTGCGGTGGCTTTATACCCTTAGCTGGAGTTTATAAAATTAAAATGATTTAGGAAGGGAAAACCAGGGAAAACAGCATCACCTTTCCTGTGGGGGTCTAAGATTTGAGTCCAGTAGCACTTTAAAGACCAGCAACATTTCCTGGATAGAAGCTTTTGAGACTGAAATCTCCCTTTGCTGCAATCTCCCTTTGCTTCTACTCTAGAAAACTTGTCGATCTTCAAGACGCTGTTGGACTTGAGTCTCGCTCTTCTAATGCCGACCCACACACAGCTACCCATCTGAAACACTGTGGGGGCGGGTATTTGTTTTTAAGGTTGTAATTAAAACAGGACAATCCTTGACAGAGTTACACCTGTCTAACCCACTGACTTCAACAGGCTTAGAAGGTGTAATGCTTCTCAGGAAGGCCCTAAGTCAGTAGTGCTGGGCCAGTTGCACAAGATGCTCAGCCTCATCCATTCACCTGTGCGCGGACAGTGAAGGGTGGGGTATAAATCCAATCTCTTCTTCTTCTTCCTGCCATTTGGAATGGGCTACCTCCGACCTGTTCTCCAAGCTGGGCCTCTGCCCCCACAGCCCCAATGCGAGGCAGTGATCCTGGTTTGGGCTCAGCTATGCACCCTTTGCCTGAGCAACTGTACTTTGGCAGCTTTGGGGGCTTCCATGTATTGGTTACATTGGCCTTCCACAGAATGATCCCAGCATTTGATGAACATGCTGACTTTAAGGATGAGCGCTTGTCTACTGTAAGGGGGTGGCAGTGGCTACAAGCATGGATGGCTTCAAGAGGGAAATAGATAAGCACAGGGGTCATTTCATAGAAAAAGAGCTAGGGGAACTCATTAGCATAACTCATTAGCATATGCCACACCCCCTGACATCAGGGGCCCGGCGGTGGACCTGCAAGGCCAGCGGGAGTGCGAGGAAGCCCCGCCAAGGCCCTCCCTGGCCCCAGGCAGGCAGGGGTGGGGAGAGGTGGGGAGGAAGCAACTTACCCTCCCTCTTCTCCTGCCTCCTCCTGGCTGAATGAGGGCTGGAAGCGGGGCGGCCGGAAGCAGGGGGCGGGGCTTCGTCATGTGCCGCGCCCCTCTGCACCTCACCCGGGGGGACTGCGTTCTCACGCGGTCCCCCCCAGAATGACCTCTGGATAAGCATATGGAGCAGAGGTCCATCAGTGGCTATTAGCCACAAGGTATAGATAGGAAGTCTCAGTCTGGGGCAAGTGATGCACGGTATTCTTGGTGCTTGGAAGGGGGGGCAACAGTGGGAGAGCTTCTAGTGTCCTGGCCCCACTGCTGGACCTCCTGATGGCACCTGGTATTTTTGGCCACTGTGTGACAGAGTGTTGGACTGGATGGGCCATTGGCCTGATCCAGTATTGGCTTCTCTTATGTTCTTATGTTTCTGATAAAATCCCAGAAGCGTGTTCTGAGAGCCAAATTAGACATTAAGTCTGGGGTGTCAAACATACGGTCCACAGGCCACATCCGGCCCCTGCGGGGCTCCTATCAGGCCTGCAAGCAACTGGCTTTCTGCTGCTTCTTGTTCATCCTTCCTTCTCTGGGGCTGCTGCTGCCTCACAGGTTGCTTGCTGATAGACAGCTATGTAAAATCTGTTTAAACGTAACGCTAAGGGAAAAAATGGAAAGAAAATGAGTCTTGATGGTAGTTGTGAGGGGAAGAAAATGAAACAAATATGGGATAATTTTTTTAAGTAAGTCATAAACGGGGGAGAGAATGGCTGAGGTTTGGGGGGCTCTTATGGAATAACACACATTTTAAGATCAGGTTGGTCAACCTGTAGAGAGGAGGCATGCATACGGGCTCAGAAGAACACACGACTCTTCAAAAGTTTAATGATTGCTATATTGCTGTCCCCGTTCAAGCTTAATTTTCTTGCAAAAGCCTACTGAGGTTTACGAAGATCCTTTTGCTCTGTTATTACAGACTGGAAACGCTAAGGCGAGAGATGTTCTGTTTGAACAAACACAGAAAAATGCAGATATTGGGTTCCCACTAACAGAGGGCTTATGGGACTAGATTTGTACCATGACCCACATGTGGGGGAGAACTTCAGCCATTGGCTGAACTGTGTAGCCTCACTCTGATCTCCGCAGGCAACAAATCTGACAGTCTCCGGAGGGTGCAGCCGTGGATGTGCAACCGTTTACTGCTTCCTTGAGTCTTTGGATCCGGACCTGCAACTTGCTCAGTGATTTCCTGGTTAAGCCCTGATCTGAACTCGGGTTTCCGAGCCCAAGAATGAGCCATCTGTGTAGCCCATAATCTCAAAATACTCTGCAGTTTACCAAACCTGCTTTAAAATGCAAAGAGAGCCCTTAATTTCTAGGGGTTTGTTTCTTTTAAGTAGAACAAGGTTTCTGGGGGGGGGGGACAAAGTATTTTTCTCCCTACACTACACAGCATTGTGGGATAACCACCACCTATTTATTTTTTCTTTTTAATCTACTGGTCCTAAGAGGTAGATAAACAAACATGAATTGGTTATATTCATATCATATGTATATATGGTCATCCTTCCCCTAGACTGACATGAAGTACAGATCTACAGGCACTTTAACTAGGCATTGATTAATTCATTGGGGGTGGGGAAGGGGCGTAATTACAGGTGCTAGATGGAACCACAGGACACCAAGTGTTTTCTGTTTGCAGCCCTTAAACATAGTCAACAAAGTTGAGCCACCCACCGTCAGTATCTGTCTCCTGGAGGTGCCTTTCTATGCTGCTTTGCATTTACTTGTTGACACAGAATACACTGAGAAGCTTCCCTTTCAGCTTCCAGAGAAGAGCCCTGAAACTACCATTATTCTGGCCAATGCATCAGCCATGGCTGTTCCACCCGCATGAGTATTTTGATGAAATTCGTGTAGGATTCTTCTGAGACAAACATGACGGACCACCACACTTCCATCAGGAATAATCTACCAAACTTCTTGGCTCTGGGTGGCCCCATACCCTTTCACAGCTTCAATTTTCGCTTTGGTATATGGTGGGTCTTTTGGCCAGTCAAAGGTTGGGAGGAGCGACATCTGTAGTGGAGATGTCTGACTAGCTGCCTCCTTAGATGCCATCAGCTCTTCAGTCTCCTTTTATTTCTTCTGTATGTCCTTTCTGATGCACTCTGATATGGATTACTGCAACTTACTTAGGCTTCATAAGTGCTTCAAGTAACCTGACGACCCGGGGGCTGTTGGCAGTCTTTTCTCCCACTGCTGTTATAAAGCCTTATTCTTTCCATAGGAGTCCATGAGCATGCACTACCCCAAATGCATATTTAGAGTTTGTGAAAACATTCACCATCTTTCCTTCAGCTAGCTCAAGAGCTCAAGTAAGTGCCACTAGCTCTACAGCTAGTAGGGCATGTGCTTTCACTGTGGTGTTGGAGGTCACTACTGCATCTCCTGTTCTTATAGTCCCCTCCAACATTCTGCTCAATCCATCCACATATTATATCAATTTGGCATTTGGGGTAGAGGCATCTTTAAGGTCAGATTTGATCAGCGTGACATCACTCTTTTTTAAAAACAATTTTTTATTTTCATAACAAACATAAAATTGGGGTACGACATTTCAAATCTTCTTTTCCTCTATTAAACTACCTCACACATTAACTAGATCTATATTATTTTTCCACCTACTGTTATATAATATTTGCAAATATATAGGTGTACAGTTTCTTTTATTCTACTAATATAGGTTTTGTCTACGCATTTCGTTAAGTTTTTTCTTTGGATATATAAAAAAGCATAATTCTTTATTTTCTTCTGGATATTAATGTAATGGTCTTACTCCATTATCAATTCCCTCAGAAATTTCCCATCCCTTTTGTAGCTTTCCTCTTCTTGATTTTCTGATTTCTCCTCTTAAGTTTTAAATTCTTAATTCTGTGTCTTTTTCCCTTATAAGTGTAGAAATCTTCTGAGTATGAACATCTGTACTCAATCTTTAGAGTAGTTTGTGGATCCAAGTGTTGGTTTCTTTTGTCTCTCTGAGGTGACATGTGACTCCTTATTTTGGCAATTTCATCACCAATGTTTCTTTTATAAAGTCTCTGATGCACATTTGTAGAAGTTTTGTTTCTCTTTATAGGCGCAAACTCCATTCTGTGGATCATGTCATCTTGACTGAAGGTTTCCTCTGTATCTTCTACACAGTCTTTTTAACTCTTCTTTCCAGGCTGTCTGAACTGTCCCCTTCTTAGTTTGTTAGATCAGCATTTCTGTTTCATCTTGTGTGGGGTAAAAAACTTTTTTGACTGCCATTTTTACAGCTGCAATAACTGTGTTTTGAATTAAACTATGCAGGTCTTTTAATAAAGCCTCTGGCACCATTTGAAGTCTATCTGTGCCATCCATTTTTCAACAATGTATTAAAACCAAGGAGTCCCTAGAAATATTTTCCAAAAAAGTTTTACAATAACACCACTTCTAATGGGCGTATATCAACATTTTTAAAGTCCAATTAAACACCAAGACAATCTCTCCCTTATTATAAAAGAGTTTTGGGTGCCAGAATTCTAAAATTGGCCCCTTTAGTGTTAGGCCGAAAAAACTGCCACTCGGAAGACACTGGCTGGGTTCATTGGCTGCTTTGTGCAGTCCCGGCCAGCGTTCCAAGGTCATTTACATATGGAAGCTGATTGGACTACACTCCATTCCACACCTCAAACTCACCCCCCCCCAAGGCAGTTGGAATTTTCAGTTGGGAGAGGAGAATGATGTCAGCTGCTCCCTAGGCAGAGGTTGTGTGTGTGTGGGGGGGGGGGGTTGTAAAGACAGACAGGCAGATAAACGTTGGCTGATGGTTGCCAACTCCAGGTTCGAACTCCAGGACATAGGGTTGCCAACTCCAGGTTGGAAACTTCCAGGATATTTTAGGGATGAAGCCTGCTGAGGGTGGGATCTGAGGAGGAGGAGGAAGAGGGGGACCTCAGACAGATACAATGCCATGCTGCCCACACTCCAGACAAGCTGTTGCCAGTCTCCAGGTGACAGCTGGAGAGATCTTAAAGCTTTGGTGCTACTTCAAAGTTCCCCAGGAGCCCAAAACAGAGTAGTGTTTTGGAAAATCTTGAGGAATTGTTTGGTGCATTTACGATGGGGCTCCTGGGGAACTATTGTTGCCAATCTTGGCCCAGCAGCCATCAAACCATTCTCTTCAACCCCCTGCTGTGCAGCTGACTTTCCCCTAGGGTTGCCAATCTCCAGGTGGGACCTGGAGATCTCCCACTGCTACAATTGATCTCCAGATGACAGAGATCAGTTCCCCTAGAGAAAATGACTGCTTTAGGAGGGTAGACCCTATGACATTATACCTGCTGAGTCCTTCCGCCCCCCCCCCGCCCAATGCTGCCCTCTACAGAATCCACCCCCCAAACCTCCAGGTATTTCCCTCCTTAGAGCTGGCAACCCTACATTCCCCTCAGTGCCTGTTGGGAGTGGGTGGTGGGGGAGGGGAAGGGAGTGGGCGACCGGAGGCTTCTGCCTCCTGTCTCCGGTCCTGGAGTGGGGGGGGTGGAAACGGACCCGGCAGCCGGAGGCTTGCACCTCCAGTCGCCGGCCCTGGAGTGAGTGGGGTTGAGTGGGGGGAAACGGACCCTGCGGCCGGATGTCGGCCCTGGAGTGGGTGGGGGTGGATTTGTACTGTAGCAATATGGCAAAACACCAAGGATGATAAAGAGAAGGGAAATGGAAGTTTGAGAAAGGAGGATGCAAGGATGAGAACAAGATGAAAGTAAGAAAAAGGTGGGATGGAGTTGGTTCTCTTTTCTGCAAACCAAGATTTCAAGTCACAATTTAATCTTGGGTTGCCATGAAAGCAGTGAGTTTTCAATTTGTGTATAAGGGGAACAGGGAGGAAGCCTGATGCAACATACAAATCTAGGATCCCCCAAACTAACTTGTTATTACATCTGATACTAAACTAATGCTTGAAAATAATGCTGCTGTTGTTTAATTCTCTTCAGCTAGAAGATGAAATCTCAACTTTACGACAAGTGTTAGTAGCCAAAGAGAAGCATCTTGTGGAAATAAAACAAAAACTTGGTATCAACTTGATGAATGAACTGAAACAGAACTTTAGCAAAAGCTGGCATGATGTGCAAACCACCACTGCGTGAGTACAAACTACCCACACAATCGTTCTTTACTTTTGTGTAGCACTAAGTGTTTCTTTCACAAATCTTTAGAAATTTAGTGGGGTTCAGTGGTTTGACTGCTAAACACATATAACAAAAAAACATAAAGTGAGTTTTAATTGATTTATATTCACATGTGAATTATCTCAGAATGAGTGAGTTATATTAAAATCAAAAGATAAGGAACTACTAACAGCCATCAGTGAGCTTCATGGTTCAACAGCTCTCGGAATCAATTCTCCCATTACTACTGGCTACTAGTATGGTATGGCCGAGATTGGGGGGGCAAGGCGGGCGACAGAAGGCCGATGCCTCCGTCGCCCGGCCCTCTACAGAATCCACCCCCCAAACCTCCAGGTATTTCCCTCCTTAGAGCTGGCAACCCTACATTCCCCTCAGTGCCTGTTGGTAGGCAACTAAGCTTGGTCCTGTCACCTACTTTGGCCTTTGGGAGAAAACACATTGGGGCCAATCCTGATAGGGTTGCCAACTCCAGATGGGAAATTCCTGGAGACTTGAGGGATGGAGCCTGAAGAGGGTGAGGTTTGAGGAGGGGTGGGACCTCAGACAGGTACACTGCCATAGACTCCACCCTCCAAACCAGTCAGTCTCACATAGGGAACCATTGTTGCCAATCTCCAGGTGAGGGCTGGAGAGCACTCAGTATTACAACTGCTCTGCAGAAGGGAGGGCAGAAGTCAGCTGAAGTCAAAGGGGCAGATAATGGTAGGTTGGTGGCTAGCTGGCTAGCTGGGAAGGAGAAGGGGTTGCCAACTACATGCTGACAAATTCCTGGGGATTTGAGGGGTGGAGCCTGGAGAGGGTGGGGTTTGCAGAGGGGTGGGACCTCAGACAGGTAGAATGCCATAGACTCCACCCTCCAAACCAGCCATTTTGTCCTGGGTAACAATTGTTGCCAATCTCCAGGTGAGGGCTACAGATTACTCACAATTACAACTGCTCTTCAGGTAGCAGAGATCAGTTCCTCTGGAGAAAACAGTGGACTCTGTCATTATACCCTGCTAAGGTCACCACAGCAAATTGACACTGTTTGCCCAAAGCCAGAGCACTGCCCCAGAGCCTCTTTCTAGATCTCGTTGTATTGCTTTCACAACGGGCTTTACTGCTAGTATCAACATAAGTCAGGAATGTTACCTATTATTTACATTTCAAGACCTTGCGGTTTGAACAAAAGTTTCAGTGAAGAAAAGAATAAATTGTTATGGGAATGTAATCAGTGAAAAAAATAGAGTAAGATCCAATTTTCTTTTTCCCCTTAAGAAATCAAGTCCTTATATTCCATTTATTTCAAGTATAGTTGACTTTAGTCCTTATTTCAGCAGCTTTGGTTTGATGCTTTAAAAAGTCTTCATGTTGTTCCAGCTGCTTACTTTTTATCTCCAGACAAGAAAAGGGGGGGTGGGAGATTCTGTTTCTAGTTCACTAAGATTCAGAGTCAAATTCAGCTAGTTTTTCTCTAATTTTATATTTCACAAAGTACAGTCTTAGACAAGATCTTTCTCTTTGTTTTTTTTGTCCAAGAGGCTGCTTGAGAAGTTGCTTTAAATTCTTTTCATAGCCACTAGAAAGGAAGGAGGGGGGCAAGAAGTGAATTCTTCACCCCTCCATTCCAATGTCTTTTTAAACTCTAAAGGGGCTTCACGATAGATGGTAGACTTGCTGGTGTTGCTTTACAATGTACTCATGGTGTTATGCTTCATTGATGGTATGGATGAGGTTCCAGCTTTCCCCCTCCTGCCGGGCAATCATGACTGTGCGCCCATGTTTGACAAAGGTGCTCTCAGCTGGCTCCTGCATCAGTGCAAATTTGGACCCTGCCCCCGCTTGTGGGGGGGGGGTCCAAATCAAGCCCCTTGCAACAAGCTCCTCTACGGGAAGTTCATTAGAAGTTCATTAGAGTTTGGGAGCCCCCGAATCCTCCTAAAGGAGCTGGGGAGTCAGACAGCACCCGGGAGCTCTTCCTGGTGCGACCGTTCCCGTCGCACCTAAGCCGGCCTCTCCGTGTGACATAAGAACATAAGAGAAGCCAATGTTGGATCAGGCCAATGGTCCATCCAGTCCAACACTCTGTCACAAAGTGGCCAAAATTACCAGGTGCCATCAGGAGGTCCACCAGTGGGGCCAGGACATCACCCTTCACTTGAATACATTCATGTATAATCTCAGATTTTTCTTCGAAAGGAAACAGAGTTGCTGGGTTTAGACGCAAACAATGTTAAGTCTTCCTTTTTAAGTCTTCCTTTCTCAGCAGCAAGGCTTCGTATTTGGCAAGTCAAGAATTGGTCAGCCACTGGGATTCTCTCTGCTGCAACAGGGCGTCGACACTATGAGGACAGTGTATATGCAAAGGCTGCCCCAATGTAAACTTTCAAGCATTTTCATCTGCTTCGGGATCAGTATCACTATTAACTCTGAAAACATTCAAAAGCCTTCCCCAAAGGGGTCCTCATCCTTGTCTTGCTGGATCTTGCACAATTTGCTCAAATACATTTGCTTAGGAACCACATGCATAATACCCTTTAAAAGTGCAGGTTTGTAATCCTCAAGTTTCTTTAAATTGCCTTGGTGGGTGTGTCCTCAGGATCCTCTCTAAAAGGGCAAACATGGTCTGATGTTCCTGATGCTCTTTTTGAGCTACAGCGTGAACCTTTTCTATAACCAGTCTCTTTCCTTCAGCCAAGTGGGTTTGCGAGTGGCAAAAATACTTTGAAACAATGAAGTGAGCCTTTCCAGAATCTTGCCTTAAACTAAGCATTCCTTGTTTCCAGTTAAACAAGTCGGAGGTGGTAAATAGGACATGGACCAAAAAGCAATCCCTCCTCTGGCAGTCGAAGCCTCTCGCAGAGGCATTTGCAAATTGTGCATCCTGTCTGGCGGAGGGACTGGAGCTGGAGCCAGAGTGGGGCTTGCTGTTTGTGGGGTAGGCACACGTGCGGTGGAAACCAGGCACTAAGGTTCAGTAAACCTGGAATAACATCCTCCACTCCCGCAGACATTTCCGATGTTCTTGGGACTGCCTCCCGTCACCCAGGCTGTGTCGCCCATTCAACAGTTTACATCTGGGCAGTAAGATTCAATAATCCCTGAGCTGCTTCAGCCACATTCACTGGCACCTCCCTTGGGGATGTAGAGGTACCTTAAAGCCTCTTGTGAGCGGCCAGCCTGGGCAAGCACAGTCTCTGGAGTACAGGGAAATCTGAAATCCTCCGGTGACTCAACATATTGGGGTGGCAGAGTGAACGCTGAAGCAGAAGGTGAGGAATAGGGTGGAGAAGGAGCCGATGTAAGCTAACGGGGCACTCGGGTGCAGAGGAGATTCTGTAGTGGCTTACAGCTGTAGGGATGACAATGGACTGGGGGGGGGATCTAAGTCCTTCCTCTTCCCGGCTATCTAACCAAAGGTAAAGCCTCCCTATGAAGCGATTCAGTGGGTCGGCATTGTCAGCAGACTGAAATACTTTAACCTTTAACTTGGCGGAGGGTTCACTATTAGGCATAATTTTCACATTTGTAACTTCATTTGCATTTTCTTAGTACAACTTCCACAATCCTTTACAAATCAGGATTAGTTATAGCATATACCCATGAGTCATACACAGACCTCCACCATCTTGGACACGCTATTTTAAAAAAGAGCACCAGGGGGAAGGAAGTCAGTTGGCAAGCAGCTATTCCTCCAGGGGTGCACCGGGGTCCCGTGGTGACCAGGCGCTGGGAAGCGGGAGACACAGAGGCAAGGCCTCAGAACTCGGAAGGGAAGCTGGGAGTCCGGACCCAAGAGAAAGGTCAAAGTGACAGAGTACAGCTTTCAAAATAGAAAGGAGAGTTTTAGCAGTGGTAGATTCAGTGGGTGTGGTCAGACGGGCAGGTTGCCACAGCAGTATCTCAGCTTTAAATAAGCTGCTTGAGTTTGGAGCAGTTTCTGTTAATCAGACATAGGGTTGCCAGGTCTGAGTTGGAAAATACCTGGAGACTTTGGGGGTGGAACCAGGAGAGGGCGGCGTTTAGGGAGGGGAGGGGCCTCAGCATAGTACAAGGCCATAGAGCTGAACCTTTGAAGCAGCCATTTTCTCCAGGGGAGCTGACCTCTGTCAGCTGGAGATCAGTTGTAAAAGCGGGACATCCCCAGGCCCCACCTGGAGTTGGAAACCCTAATCAAGCAGCACCCCCTAAGTTGGCATCATAGTGCCGCGGGGCCATGGTTGGTTGTTCACATCACTAACGTGCCTCAACCATGGACCTGCAGCTGGGTTGGTTGTTTTTGTCTAAGTCCCACTGTGTGCGTAGAAACAGATCAGTGCACACGCACTCCTGGCCGTGTTCTATGGGGGCACTGAAGCGCACGTCGGAGTGGGGTTTAAAAAACTGAGGCGCCAGAAATGGAGTGGAATGATCACACCACTCATGTGTTTCAATGGCATGCCTGGGTGATCAGACGCCTGGAAACCTGCCATGGAAGCATCTCACCGAGGTAGCCACCAGAATTTGCCGTTGGCTATTGAGTCCGCATGGGAGTCGTTTTAGTGTGAGGTAGGGACAACTGGGGCATGGGAGCTGTATATGTGCATTTGATTGCGCCCATTTGGTCTGGAGAGGAGGTGTGGCTATGTCAGGCCAATCTGCTCACGTGATCACAACAGTTTCATAAAATCAAAAAAAGAATTCCCTCAGAAACCTATCCTCTGCAGCAATGCAGAAGCAAAATGAAACCTTTTCTTGTGTGGTGATATCTGTAGTCTCGTCAACAATTACACTGCAATAAACAGCTGCTTTAATCTCTCTCACTAGTGTACGTAGAACATTGTGACCCATGATTTCAAGCATTTCATTCACAATGGTAGGTGAAATCCATTTGTAGTGTGTACAATTCAACCATGATTAGAGCTGTGGAATGTCTTCGGCATGTAGCAGCAAGAGCTGTTTCAGGCTTGACTCTTCCTCATCATGGCTGTGTATTCCACTGCCTTAACAAGCAAGGTACCTTACTGATGATAAAATTGTCAGCAGTGCCGTTCTAACATCTTGCATGTGCTTCTGTTGGCCTTCTGAAAACTTGCTATGTACATTTACCCCTGCTTTAACAGAGGCTATAGCTTGGACAGCTGCATGGTGCAAGTTAGAATTCTGATGGCTGTGAAGTCTGAACACTTCCTTCTTCAAGTCTGAGAAACCATTTTGAAGAAAAGCTTCATGTGCATCCTTGTCTCTTGATGTGTTTAGAAGAGGAACACTCATGTCATTCGCTGCTAAGCAATATATCACAATACACTTTTTCCATTGCCACATCATAAGAGAGCCATTCATAGGTTCTTTCCCAAGTATCTTGGTACTGTCGTCCTGGCTTTTGCTTCACATTACTGCAGGCAAGGCCGGTGCGTCCATAGACCCGAGTTAGGCAGCTGCCTAGAGCGTCCCCTTCCTGGAAGTGCTGGCCTGCCGTTGAGGGCCAGGACTTCCCTGGGCTGGAGACCACCCCATAGTCCTCCTGCCTCTGGCTGCAGAGAGTCTCATCTGGGTCTTCTCCTCCGAAGTGGGACCAAGAGCGGTGACCCTTCCTCCCTTGTTTTCCCGCTGGCCGACTCGGGTCTTTTCTTTCTGTCTTGGCTTGCACATCGCGTGCCTGGCCCAGGGGTCAGGGAAGGATCTCTCACCCGCCACCATGGAGATGTGTTCCAGCCTCTGCCTAGGGTTGCCAAGTCGACTTACCTGGAAAGCGGGGGGATCTCGGGCTCCATTGGGTGTCTCCCCACGTGCGCGCTTTGCGCGCATGCACCACGACGACGTCACCAGAAGTGACATCATCGTGTCACCCACATTGGGGGCGGGGCACCGTGACTCGAGGGAAAACCATAGAGTTTTCCCTCGATTCACAGAGTGGCCCCCCCATAACGTTGCCAGCGTGATTATGTCTCCTCCGGGTGACATCATCACGCTGGGGATGCCCTCTGGCAAGGGGTGGAGTTCCCCCCGGGGCCCGATCCACTGACGGTGGGTAACGGGTCTCCCGGGCGGGAATTTACCCACCCCCAGCGGGGACTTTGCAAGCCTACCTCCGCCCCAGGCTGCTGGGGCAGGGGGTGCCCACCTGCCAATCCCTCCATGCCAGGAGACGTGGAGGTCTCGGAGTGCTGCGGTGGTCCCTCAGGGCAGACAGCAACCAACCAGGAGATCAAAGCCAAGCAGAGTGCTGACCAGAAGCAGAGCAAAAGCATCGACAAGCTGCTGAAAGTCAAGAAGCGGGAGTACAAACAGACCAACCACTGCCTCCTCTTGCTGGGTGAGTGGCCGTGGTGGGTCGTGCGCTCGGGGAGTGGGGGGCAGGCAGCTTGGCTGGGCCAGCAAGCGGTGCCACCAGCAGTAGCAGCAGCAGCAGCCCACTCGCCCTGGCTGGAGAGAATCGCCACCTTGTTTCCCTGGCCCTGGGCGGCCAAGGGGTTGAAAGGCTGTCTTGACTGCCCGTCAGAGTGCTCGCTCACTCGCTGCAGTCTCTGTTGGTATTTGCACTTTTGGAATCTGCTTCGCATCGCGCCCTCCCCACTTGCTGGTTGCAATTTTGTCTGCCAGTTGGAGGGGAAAGAAAAGTCTCACCTAGGGCAATTTCTCACTAGAGCTGCCTCGCAGCACAGCGCTGTTTGCCCCAACACAAACATGTCAATTTCACACCCGAGGCTGCGGGGCTGCATTTGACTCAGAGCTTCGCCCGATTTCCTCCGCAGTTTCATGATCCTCAAAAACCAGGATCACGAAACTGTGGAGGAAATCAGGCGAAGCCCCGAGTCAAAATGCAGCCCCGGAGCTTTGGGTGTGAAATTGACATGTTTGTGTCGAGGCAAACGGCGCTGTGTTGCGAGGAAGCTCTAGTGAGAAATCGCCCCTAGTGTGCAAAAGAACCTGGCACTGGCCCTGACTGCAGGATGTTGTAGGTGTACAAGAGGAATCTTCGGCATCAGAAAGGACTTTCCTCTTTTTAATTACAAATCAATCTATGGCAAATTGAATGGAATGGTGGACTGACAACAATTCAAAGGAAATATCAGGATTCTGAAGGAGGAGAAATTACATATAAAAAATTGGAGCAGGGGAGCCACATTAACCATAGTATCAGAGAACAGAGATTTATGACCTGATCCTGAAGGGGGTCAACGTTTGAAATAATACAAAAACAAACTGACCTAAAAAGGAAATAAAAAAGAATCTTGGACACAGTCTGAATATTATGGCCTGTACACATCAGATGTTATATTTAGGTCCTTGGCAAATATGTGTGAATGTCTGTTGGGACAGGCTTGCCTGGGTTGTGCAGACAGGGTGTAATCCCTGCAGCTTCTAACTTTTAGTAATAGCATTTCAAATTTTCCATACTGTTTTACAGCTTTTTATCCAAACAACCACCATGCAAAGTAAACCACAGTGCAATAAAACTGTTCTATGCTTCAAACATAGTCAAAAGCCCCGGAACACCTTTAAGACTAACAATCTTTATTGCAACACTAGGAAAAAGGCTCGTTGTGGAAATAAATACAACGGCCTCTAGAAACAGGCTCTGGGCGGGTGCCCCAGCCTTGGACACTCAGTGTCAATTTGCTGTGGTGACCTCAGCAGGGTATAATGACACTGAGTCCACCATTTTCTCCAGAGGAACTGATCTCTGCTACCTAAAGAACAGTTGTAATTTTGAGTGGTCTCCAGCCCTCACCTGGAGATTGGCAATGGTGGTTCCCCAGAAGGGAATAGTTGGTTTGGAGGCTGGAATCTATGGCTCTGTACCTGTCCGAGGTCCCACACCTCCTGAAACCTCACCCTCTCCAGGCTCCATCCCTCACATCTCCAGGAATTTCCCACCTGGAGTTGGCAACCCTATCTCCTTCCCAGCCAATCATCAACCTACCTTTATTTCCCCCTCACTCTTCAGCTTTCCACCCCACACACACCTGCAGCCTCTCCCGTGCTCTGAAGCCCTGACTGCTACGTCACATTGGCTGTCATATGGGGGCCACCTCAGCAGCATATAAGGATACAGAGCCCACCATTTTCTCCAGGGGAACTGATCTCTGCCATCTGGAAAGCAGTTGTAATTCTGAGTGATCTCCAGCCCTCACCTGGAGATTGGACACATTTTACCTCAGAACAGCAAACTGTTTAGAATGTTAGAAGCAAAAGCCAATCAAGTAGCATATGCAAACGGCCTCTGTGTTCTGAGGCAAAGGCCAATGAGGCTGCATATGCAAATAACCTCTGTGTTCTGACTGGCTATGGGGGGGGGGAGGAACAGCAAACTGTTTAAAATGTTGGAGGCGAGACTCAAGCAATGCAGCCAGTGGATAGGGACAGATTCTGAGTGTCACACCAGGGCGCTAACCAATTCCGGAGCGTGTGGAATGTTCTAGAGAAGTGCCACCACCATTCGGCTTTCATTTATAAGGGAGATAAGCTTTTGAGAAACACAGCTCTCTTCATGAGAGAGTTGTGTTTCTCGAAAGCTTATGCTACAATAAAGATTGGTGCTACTGGGCTTTTTACTATTTTGCAATAACGGACTAACAGGGCTAACTCCTCTGGATGCTTGAAACATGTTCATGTTAGCTGTAGCTGTGTAGGTGGTGAACAATTGTCAATACACACCTACTTGACCACTGTTTAGAGTGTAGACAATTTTAAAAGAATGCTTAGGTTTGCTGGGGCCATTAATTAACTTTAAAAAGGAACTGGTTCAGCATCCAGCAAACGTAGAAAATCACAGACTTGAAGAAGACACAAAATATCTATCTACCAAAAGAATCCCCAAATCTTATAGCAATACATTTGCTGTAGTTTTGAAAGTGCTACTCAACCGTCCCCCCCCAATTTCTTCTCTAAGCATCAACTAGTTGGTTGCCCCTTTGAAACTCTAACACGTCATTTTAGGTAACAGCAAAATGAAGAGCATGAACATGTACAGAGCGCACATTCCTTGCCGATGTTCTCTCTGGGCTGCACACAGGGCAAAAGGACATTTTTAAAAGACCTCTGATCCGTATCCCCCTCCATCTTGTTCATGCAGATGGGCTTTCTCATTGCTTCAGAGAGGCAGCAGCTTGGCTGCTACTTTAGGAATTCTCCTTTTCTTCAACAGATGCCACCTCACCATTTAAAAATGAAATGGAAATTGAAAGAAAGGAGTGGCTGAAGCAGCCCCACCCCACCATAAAAAAACCTGTTCTCAATCAAGGGTAGCTAGACCCATCCCACACCCAGCAAAAAGCAACGACAGCAGCAAGCAAACAAACAAACAAACAAAGCTATTTCAGCAAAGAAACATAGGCCTTCCCCTTCCAGTGTTCCATTTCCAAAATACAATGTAATGATTGTCGGATTCTATGGTACAGTAACAGAATGCTCATGGGAGCTTACAGCACGGCAAAGCTCTCACGCTCAGGCTGCATTGTGCGTGCAAGAAACAAAAGACACCCGGAACATTCTTTAACTATTCAAACCAATAAAGGAGTTTATTATAGGAACTCCATTTGTCGATGGAAAAGAGTAGAGACAGATTCTCTAATCGAATCTAACTAACTAGATGGACGAAGATGCAGGAAACATATCCTGCTGTCATGTTTGCCAAGATGGAAGAGGCAATGTGGTGTGAGAGAGGGCTGTTAGGTCCATAAGAGTATCAGTCTCCACATCAAAGAGATAGCCGTGCGTCCTGACCTCTCTATCAGTCTAACTCTCTAGCAGCCCCCCTCTGAAGTCTGAGGCACGAGACAGCATAAAAGTCCTTCACAGGTCTTTTAAGGCAGTGTATGAATTCTTTTTTAAAATAAAATTTTATTTTTTATAAATATAAGCAGAACAGAAAAAAATAAAATGATATGATATGATAATGTAATAAAAGATTATCATTTAATCTCCATCTTTCCCTTCTGTCTCTGTTTTGTTGCTAAGTTACTACTAATAGATGGTGATCTGCAAAGGTTTTTTGTTTGCACTCTCTAGACAATACAGTCCACAGTAAACAATGACTGAGAAAAACCAATAAATAACAACTGTGCACTGACCAACCCACCCAAGAGCAATAGAAAAGAGACTTCAATACAATAAGTAATGCATGTAATCCATCATAGGACAGTACACAAATTCATAATATCCCAAAGGGAAAGAACAAAGTCCAGAATAACAATCTCTCATAACAATCAAGTCTGGAATAGATGTCCACTTCATGTTTGGTCCAACTTACATAGTAGCAACCCTTGTAGGTGCTTTCTAAAATTTAGGAGACCTGGCCCATATAAAACCTGAATGATTGTTTACCTGTTAAGAATCTGCTTAGAGACTTTACAGTATTGGCTTGTAGCTCCTGAGGAAGGACCTGAAGTCCGAAACACTAATTTATACCTAGGAAAAGTGTTGAAAAGTGGTGGACATCTGACTTCATTGTGGACATCTATTCCAGACTTGATTGTGGACATCTATTCCAGCCCAGTACATTCCCATTTAACTCAGGGGGAGGTGGGAATCAAAACAATCCAGAAATGTATTTCCAAGCCACAGCAGAGAGTTTTCTCAGTGTGGTCTGTGGAGAAATGCATTTTTTTTTTCCTATGGAGGTTTGAAATTAGCAATACCTTCACACAAATACATACTAACAAACAGGAACAAAGCCCCAAAGAATCATGGAAATTGTAATATGATACAATAAGAAGAGTGGGCAGTCCTGTGCTCCAGCTGCCACTGTAACCGAGTCCCTCATGTGAGTATGTCAATACTGCCTGGCACTGGTTGCCCGGGAGAGACTCAGTGTTCCCCCTGGCCAAATCCAGGGGATCTTGAGCCCCTTAACCCCCCAGGTTTGCATCTGTGCTATAGGTAAAGGTAAAGGTTTCTCTTGCTCGAAAGCCAGTCGAAACCGACTCTAGGGTTGCAGTGCTCATCTCCGTTTCCAAGCCGAAGAGCCAGCGCTGTTCGAAGACATTTCCGTGGTCATGTGGTCGGCATGAGTAAATGCCGAGGCGCACGGAACGCTGTTACCTTCCCACCGAAGTAGTACCTATTTATCTACTTGCAATTTCTTGCTTTTGAACTGCTGGGTGGGCAGGAGCTGGAACCAGAGACGGGAGCTCACTCTGTGAGGGCAAGTTTGGTGTAGTGGTTAAGTGTGCAGACTCTAATCTGGGAGAACCGGGTTTGATTCCCCACTCCTCCACTTGCACCTGCTGATGTGACCTTGGGTCAGTCACAAGCTCTGGCACAGCTGTCCTTGAAAAAGAGCAGTTTGTGTCAGAGTTCTCTCAGCCCCACCCACCTCACAGGGTGTCTGTTGTGGGGAGGGGAAGGGAAAGGAGTTTGTAAGCCGCTCTGAGACTCCAAGTGAAGGGCGGGGTATAAATCCAATCTCTTCTTCTTCTTCTTCTTCTTCATGCAGCACTCGTGTCTCAAACTGCTGAACTACTGACCTTCCAGCCTGCAGTTCAGCGTCTTACTTGAGCCACCGCAGCTCCTCCCATATCTCCGATGCTAATGAAGGATGCAACTACTTAAGTACCGCTTAAGTGAACGGATTTGGAGTAGAAAACTGATTTACCACCCACTTGCTATTCCTTGAGGACTGTACAGAACCACACATCAGTAGCTAGTGGGGACAATCTGGGGTGTAAAATGGTAGGAAAATGTCAGATGAATGCACTGTTAGCTAAAGTTAACTCTGGGGAGGGGTCCTATTCTGTATCTGAATAATCAGATGAGGATATTGGAGATGGTCTTGGTTTAGAATAACTGATGAGCAAGCCGATGTACTCTTCCACATGTACCATTTTCCAGAGGAACTTGGAAAACAGGGCCACCTTTGATCCTTGATCACATAACAGTTCTTATCAGCGGATGTTAAAAGAGTAGTAACAGTAATGCTCCCCCGCCCCCGAAAAGCATCTAATAAATACAATTCGGGGTCTAGTAGCAACTATAATCGGGACAGGGCATAGTGCATAGTCCATGGAAGTCTAGGCCAAAATAACATCTTGTTCATCTTTAAGGTGCCACTAGACTCCTGTTTATTGTTGCTACAACTGACTAATACAGCTACCCCTCTGAAACTATGATTTCCACAGGTTTCTGCAGACGGAATCAGTTCTGGTAGCTGGAGAAGGATCACATTGACCACATCGAACAATGAGGTAATGCTTCATTAAGTTCCTTATTGCGCAGAGATGCCTGGACAAGCAGGCTGCGCAAGACATCTAGTCAGGATTAGGGGAACTGATTCAATCCTGGATTCCTTGTGGCTGAGCCCTAAAAGTTTGGAACACACCTGGACAAATGAGGAAAAGACTCACCCAGTATCCTACCTGAGGGAGAAGATACAAAGAGGGGATGTACAATACTTTCGTTTTTCTCAAGTGGTCAAGCCAGTACATTCCCATTTAACTCAGGGGGAGGTGGGAATCAAAACAATCCAGAAATGTATTTCCAAGCCACAGCAGAGAGTTTTCTCAGTGTGGTCTGTGGAGAAATGCTTTTTTTTTTTTTTCCCTATGGAGGTTTGAAATCAGCAATACCTTCACTCTTTTAAAAGTCCCCCCCCCCAAAGCAGGGAACAAGCAGGAAGGGGGGAAGTTCAATTCCTTTCTAGACTTACCTCAGCCCACCTTCATACAAATGCTAATAGGTCTACCTAATGGGATGGTCAAACTCCCCTCCCCCTTCAAGCAGGGAATAGATGCTTGGAGGAATTAAATACTAGAGAGACTTCAGAAAGGAACTCCAGGAAAATCTCCAGGAAAAGCTTCTCTGACCTGGCTTGACCTGGTCAGTGGGTGGGGAAAAGAGAGATGATAAAACGTCCAGGAAGCAAGGAGGAAGCTCTCTCCTTTATGATGACTCTGTTAGAGCAGACAGAACTCTTACCTGCGGTCTGGAGGAGGTGAGAAGTCAGGAGGAGGATCAGGGTTGCCAACTCTGGCTTGGCACATTCCTGGAGATTTGTAGGGGGTGCCTGTGAAGGGTGGAGTTTGTGGAGGGGGGGGACCTCAGCAGGGGTGTCATTCTGTAGAGTCCACCCTTTGAAGCCGACAGTTCCACCAGCAGAGCTCTGACCTTACAACTGGTCTCTTCAACCAGGAGATCAGTGGTAACTCTGGGAGAAACCCAGGCCCCACCTGGAGGTTGGTAACCTTAATTAGAATTTCATGACTGGAAATGTTAGCTCGATCCAACTCAGTGTTTATCATCCTGCCTATTAGCTGGTAGCTTTGCGCATGCTGATCAGATTGTATTTGTTTGGTTGGACGTAATATGAATGTGCATCCCACATGCTCCCCTTTGAAAAGGGAAGTATTTTTTTATACCTATGGGTAGGTGGGGCTGCTGGATAACAGGTGCCTGGAGGCCATAGGCTGCAGCCAGGGGGGTGGAGGTGGAGTTAAGGGGATTTCAGCACTAGAAACACTGATGGAGTACAGTGGGTGGGGTTCCTAGGTGCTCTTTGCCGGCTCTGCTCTGTCGGGAGCTTTCTGAGAATGGAAGGGTGCTCTTTCCATCTGCCCTGGCGGGTACGGAGGTGAGTGACTTTTGCAATACTTACTGAGATTGAAGGAATTGTTTTGCAATGGATATGACCCCCCCCCTCCCCAAAGTCTCCAGGTTCTCTCTGAGAAGTGGACTTTTGTTTAAAGTGGAAAGGGAAATTATCTTTGAGGGGGCCTATCTGAGATGTTTTAGAGAGGGTTTTCATTGTGTTTGGCTTTTCTCGTTTTTGCTAGATGTTGGTGTTTGGTCCTGTGGTTAGCTAGGTAGAGAGAGTGGAGTGGGAAGGGGACTGGGATACTAAGGGAGGATTCTTGAACCTCCAGGGCACTAAGAATTGCTGAGCAAAAGTAGAGCCGGAAGCAGCATTACACCCCTTTTGTATCCGTTGACTTCAATGGACTTAGAAGGGTGTAAATTTGCTCAGGACTGTAGTGCAAGGGACCCAATGGAGAGTGAGAGAATAAGGGTGACCTTTTGTCTCTTCGCCCGGTTTTCTTGGCACATGTGGGCTGGCTTTTCTTCTTTGCAGTCTCCGAGAGTGCCCGTCACTCCTTCATTGAATTGTCACACCCTTCTGCTTAAGTGAGTTTGGGTAGGGTAGCCAGCTCTGGGCTGGGGAATTCCTGGAGATTTGGAGGTGGAGGCTGGGGAGAGCAGGGTTTAGGGAGGGGAGGGACGTATGATCAAGGGATCCTACATTTTGTGATACTGCTGTCCTTCCCCAACGCGTCTTGCCACGTATGCATAAAGGGTTGGATCCAGACAGCTTTTCTGGTGGTGAAAAAGAAGGAAGGTCTCTGTGTGATCATCTCAGAAGGTGGAAGGGATTGCCTAGGGTGCCTGAGCCACTAAAAGTGGGCAGTCCTGCAGCACCCCTGGCCCCAACTCCACCACCCTGATCTCCAGGCTGACCAGTGGCTTGAGCCAGCTGACCATCCAGCAGCACGAGGCCCGCCCACTGGGCTGTCTGGCGGTGTTGGGAGCACCTACTGGCCAGAGGTTCAGTGCCTGCCCAGGCTGGCCAGCAGGGGAGTGTGCCTGGAGCAGGGGAGTGCCTTGGGCTGGCTCTGCTGGGAATCATGGGACCTGCATGGGAAAATCCCATGTGGGACAGGGGCGATAGTCAGGAGGAGGCAGGGGTCATTTAATAGAAAAAGAGGTGCAGGAGCTCATTAGCATAACTCATTAGCATAACTTATTTGCATATGCCACACCCCCGACCTCACTGGAAGTGTCAGAGGGCAACACCCACCGCTCAGGCTCCACTGGACTGTTTTGGATTGCTAGCTATGGGGGGGGGGGAACGTGCAGATCTGTCCTCGCAGAGGAGGGAGAGCTTGTACCTGAATAAAACTTGGTCTTAAAGGTGCCACTGGACTGTCTTGGACTAGGGGGCCGGGGGGAGTTCAGCAACTTACCTGGCTGCTTCATCCTCTGACTGAGGGCTGCTGGGAGCAGGGGGTGGGGCTTATTGCATGTGCCTGCCCCCTGGGCCTTTTACTGCCGGAGCTCCGCTCCTGTGCACTCCTGCAGGAAATGACCCCTGGGAGGAGGATTAGGGTTGCCAATTCTGGCTTGGCACATTTCTGGAGATTTGTAGGGGGGGTGCCTGTTAGAATATCTGTATCGACCGGTAGCCAGGTGCCCAAGGCTTTAACGCAGCAGAGCCATCTGGCACAGTGTACGTGTGATCAAGATACAAAGTTACACGGAGCCTATTTATATTTGAGAAACTAATATTAGAAGCAGGCCCATAGCCACAGAGGAGCTGGCAAGGCTGACGCCCCCTCACAAATCTGCGGTGTCCCTTATAGCCCCGCCCACCAGCGCCAGCCTTGGTCAGCTCTCAGGCAGCGCTTCGCCCACCAGCAGCTCCATCGGCAGTGCCTCCGTGACAACAGCGGTGGCTCGCTCCGGAGGGCTCCAACGATGGCAGCCTGAGCCACAGCCATGGGGGTGGGGGGACTTGAGCCAAGGAGGAGGTGAGGGGAGAGGGCAGCGAATGTGCACCTTGCCAGGTCTTCTTGCTTCCTGAAGCAGGAAGACCCGGTGAGGCCATGCGCTGGCCACCTCTCTCCTTCGCCTCCTTCTCAGCCGGGTCGCTCAAGCCCCCACCCCCAGCTCAGCAGCTCTGTGACAGCGGCAGCTCACTCTGGAGGGCTCCAATGGCAGCCTGAGTGTGCCGGAAACAGGAAGACCCCGTGAGGCCTTGCAGCAGCCACCCTCTCCCTCTCCTCCTACTCGGCCAGGTCACTCAAGCCTCCTCCACCACCACCCCCGGCTCAGGCTGCCATAATCGGAGCCCTACGGAGCAATGCTCCCTCTAAGCTGTGGAGTCTTGTGAGCAAAAATTCTACTTTGTGAGCGACTGGCATTAAAGCTATGAGCGAGCGATTTGGCTACTGCATAAATTAGTTTGCTCTGGAGCCCTCTTTCCTGTGCTAAGATAAAAACATGTAAGCCGGAGGCTAAAAAACTGTGAGCTAGCTCACACTAACTCAGCTTAGTGGGAACACTGCTCCGGAGCAAGCTGCCACTGCTGCTGCTGTCACAGAGGAGCTGTGGTTGGAGCTGCTGGTGGGTGAAGCACTGCCTGAGAGCTGGGCAAGGCTGGTGTGGGAGGGTAGGAAGCAGGTGGGTGTTCCCCCACTCTTGGTACTTGCCCCCTCAGTGGGAAGATTCTAGCTACGGGGCTGATTAAGCGTTTTTTATAGGAACTCCATTTCTAGATGGGATAGAGGAGTGATAGATTCTCTAATCTAGTCTAACTAATTAGATGGATTGAGATACAGGAAAGCATCCTACTCTCATGTTGCCAAGATGGAGAAAACATGGCATTGCGAAGGGGAAGCTGGAAGGAAGGAAACTTTTCCCAGAGAGTAACCATCTGCACTTCAGAGGGGTAGCATCAGAATGGGTCAGTGTCCTGTCCATCTAACTGTCTTGTAGTCTTCGGTGTAGTGGTGAAGTGCGCGGACTCTAATCTGGGAGCACCGGGTTTGATTCCCCACTCCTCCCCTTGCACCTGGCTGGATGACTTTGGGCAAGCCATAGTTCTGTCAGAGCTGTTCTTGAAAAAGAGCAGTTTCTCTCAAGAGCTCTCTCAGCCCCACCTACCTCACAGGGTGTCTGTTGTGGGGAGGGGAAGGGGAAGGGAAAGGAGTTTGTAAGCCGCTCTGAGACTCCTCTGGGTAGTGAAGGGCAGGGTATAAATCCAATCTCTTCTTCTTCTCTTCTTCATCTGTAGTCTGAGGCAAGGGACAGCACAACGTCCTTGACTTCCAACACCCCCTCTTGATGTCTCATGACTCAGTTCATAAGATTCATGGTCTCTGTTAGTACTTCAAAGCAAATTCTAGGGAGTGGCTTAGTGAGTGTCTGCAATCATTTCTTCTTTTGGACAGTAGATCAGCTTGATAATGTCTTTCTTTTGCAGCTTTCTTACTAGATGATCCTTTATGTCAATGTACTTGGTGTGCATTTCTACATCTTCTTGGTTAGATATATCTAGATCTTTCAGTAGCTAGTGTAGCCACTGTATTTGACAACCTTGTGCAGCTGGTATGTACTCGGCTTCTGTGGTAGATACTGTTATTTTGCTTCTTATTTGACCAGGTTATAGCCCCCTCTCCAAAGAAAAATATGTGACCATTGGTGGATTTTCTTTTTTCTAGGTCTCCTCCCCAGTCAGCATCTACATATGCCATTAGCTTAGGGCTGTCATTGGCTGGTAGTTTAAGCTTAAAGTGTTCAGTACCCCTTAGGTATTTTACTAGTCTCTTAATTGCTTTCCAGTGTCTGTTAGTTGGTTTTGCAGTCTTTCTGCACAGTAATCTGAAGTGATATTAAAATAAAATATTAAGCATGCAGCCAGCCCTCTCCCAGACAAGACCTTAGGCAATCGGTCACCTGGCCTTCAACCCCCACCTTTTTCCCTCCTCCCACCTAAAGCTTATTTCTAAAAGCCTTTTGCAAGGCGTGACCTATTTAGTTAACTGTATCAAACTTGTGGTTAGAAAAAGGCCCAGTAACCATAGGAATAGGACTATGGTCCTGCTTCAAAGGCAACTAGGTATGCAAATTTGTAATAGCAAGCTAAGGCATATCCTGTAACAGGAAAAGGTTTTGTATAAAGGAAAATTCCACTGCGAAGCTTATGCTTTGATTGTGTGACGTATACCCAGCGCTGTGAACTGGCTGCATAAAAAGTCTTGTATCTGTGCATTTGGGGGTTCAGCCATTTTCAAGCACCTCGGTGCTGGCTGGACCGGACGTCATTAAACCCTGTCCTCCTGCAGAATCTGGTGTGATCTCATAAGTCTGGACATAGGCTCCTCTCCCGTGCTTCAAATCCTACTGCAGTATTGATGTCTGGCCTAGTCAGTGTACTACCGTGTTTCCCCGAAAATAAGACACTGTCTTATATTTATTTTTTCTCAAGAAGACACACTAGGGCTTATACCACAAATGCATAGAAATCCTGCTAGGGCTTATTTTTGGGGTAGGTCTTATTTTCGGGGAAACAGGGTAATATAGAGAAGCTTACCTAGAGCTTCAAGATATCTGTAGTTGTTAGGCAGTTCTTTGGTGTCATCACATTGTTTGATGTAGCTTATTTCCATGGGAGCTGGTGCAGGGTAGGCTTACTCCATATTCAGGTATTTTATCAGTTCTTTGATCTTTTGCTCTTGGTTGATGAGAAAACTTCCATCTTCCTCTCTTTGTACTTGAATGCCTAAATAGTGTAATCCAGTGGCTTGATTTCTACTTATTGATTCAGATGATGCACTAATTATTTGCTGTCATCTGGATTTTCATATGCTAGAATTAAATTGTCAACGTAAGCCAGTCCATTTGCCATCTTTGTGTTTGGTGTACAGGCAAGGATCAGATTCACTTCTTTTGAAGTCTGCTTGCAGCAGCATGTCATTTAGTTTCATATTCCAAGCTCTATAGCTTCTTTGAGTCCATATATGCTTTTATGAAGTTTGCATACAAGTCCTTCTTTGCCTTCTTCTATGAGTCCAGGTGGCTGATGCATGTAAATGCCCTCTTCTAGTTCTCCATGCCAGAATTCAGTCTTCATGTCTAGGTGCTCAACTTGCATTCAGAAGTGTTCGCATTGTTGCGTGTTTCACTACTGGTGCAAAAGTTTAATCACCTTGCACACTGCAATGTTCAGAAGTGTTTGCATTGTTGCGTGTTTCACTACTGGTACAAAAGTTTAATCAAAGTCCACACCATATTTCTGAGAGTATCCTCTAGCTACTAGTCTGGCTTTGTAGTGCTGGATCTGCATCATGCTTCAGCTTGAAAACCCATTTGCATCCTATAGCTTGCCTCCTGGGAGATAGCTCTGTAAGTGTCCATGTGTTGTTCTTATGTAGAGCTTCCAGATCCTCTCATGCAGCTTGCTTCCACTTCTGTGCCTCTTGTGGTGGGATATTTCTTCCCATGAAGCAGATTCTGGTACTTCTGCCATTCTTGTGAGGTAGGACTGTCACTTGGCTGGAATACCTTTGTTTGAGCACATTGATCACCTCATTGCAACCTCTGTGGTCTCACCTTCTTGGTCAGGATCATCTGGTGGAGCACTGGAGGTTGTTCCATCAAGCAGGATCATCTCAGAATCTATAGTCAGTTTGGTGTCGTGGTTAAGTGCGCGGACTCTAATCTGGGAGAACCGGGTTTGATTCCCCACTCCTCCACTTGCACCTGGCTGGATGACCTTGGGCAAGCCGTAGTTCTGATGAGGTGTTCTTGAAAAAGAGCAGTTTCTGTCAGAGCTCTCTCAGCCCCACCTACCTCACAAGGTGTCTGTTGTGGGGAGGGGAAGGGAAAGGAGTTTGTAAGCCACTCTGAGACACCTTTGGGTAGTGAAGGGCAGGGTATAAATCCAATCTCTTCTTCTTCTATAGTCTCTTCCTTCTTAGGACTGCTCATATCAGAATATGCAATCTGGCTGTTCACTTCAGCATTGACCCCTTCTGAAGGTGGCACTGTCTCACTTTCATCGAAGTAAACTGCTCTGCTGCTTGTGATCTTGTTGCTGATCAGATCTAGAATTCTGTAGACCTTGCACTTGGCTGAATATCCTACCATAATGCCTTCTGATGCCCTTTCATCTAGCTTAGACCTTTTCTTTTTTGAGAAGTTTGCTTTGAGATGTTGGCCTTGCTGCCAAACACGCATAAATGTTGCATACTCAGCTTATAATCATCCCAAAGTTCGGTTTGCATCTTTAAGCATGTACCCTACCATATCTAGTAGACTCCTGTTCTTCCTTTCTGCAGTGCTATTTTGGTGAGGATTGTAAGGCACTGTGGTCTGGGGCTCAATTCCTTGTTCTCTCGGGAGCTGCTGAGTTGCACTTCCCATGTATTCACCTCCATTATCTGTTCTCAGGATCTTCCAAACTTGTTGCTCACAAGGGCCACATATTTCTTTAGTTTTCCAGCACCTGTGATGAAACTATTCAGAAATATAACTGAGTATCTGGAATAATCATCAATAAATGTCGGGAAATACCTGTAATGTCCTTTGGTCAGAGTTTGCAGACCTCAAAAGGTTGGCGGGAGGATAAATGGAGAAGAAGCACTTAACTTTTGTATTTTTTATAATTAACAGTTCTCCAGGGTACATCCTGCATTTCACTGCCCTTTGACCCTACTGTTTGTTTTGTTTCTCATAACCTCATATATCAATGCCTGCCTCACAATGATCCATTACTTTGCATCTGATAAAGCTGGCTCTAATCCTCAATAAATAAATATTTATTGCTGGAATAAAGGGTTGGATCCTGCAACATATTAACACAAGAACTCCTCTGGAATTATTTGTGAATTGTCTTTCCTTATTTGTAGTGACAGCTCAAAGACTGAGAGAGGTTTACCTTGTATGACAGAAATGGCTCGCTGTACCGTTTGGACCCCTAGATACTTTTAAAAAAAAATTATAGGTGAAATGAGAATGACCAGCCTAGATGTTTTGTTTATGCTGTGTGATTAACTGTGCCCATATATTGTTCGTCTTTTAGATGCCCCAATGTGCCCATTTTATTCTTGCTGCGACATATTAACACAGGAACCACTCTGGAATTATTTATAAATTGTCTTTCCTGATTTGTAGTGACAGCTCAAAGACCGAGAGAGGTTTACCTTGTATGACAGAAATGGCTCGCTGTACCGTTTGGACCCCTAGATACTTTTTAAAAAAAATTATAGGTGAAATGAGAATGACCAGCCTAGATGTTTTGTTTATGCTGTGTGATTAACTGTGCCCATATATTGTTCGTCTTTTAGATGCCCCAATGTGCCCATTTTATTCTTGCTGCGACATATTAACACAGGAACCACTCTGGAATTATTTATAAATTGTCTTTCCTGATTTGTAGTGACAGCTCAAAGTGCGAGAGAGGTTTACCTTGTATGACGGAAATGGCTCATTGTACCATTTGGACCCCTAGAGGCAAATTTTTCTTATTGTAGGTGAAATGAGAATGACCAGCCTAGTCATTTATGCTGTGTGATTAACTGGGGTGGAAAAGTAAGAACTAACTGATCCTCTGCACTGCCTTCCTACAGCTATAAGTACATCTGCATAATTCTCTTGTCCCTCGGTATCGTGTTCTACGTGACCATACGCAAAGGCAGACAAGTCAGTGCTGAAGAGGAATGGGCGATCGCCTCAGCACCAGAACGGGCAAAGGCAGCAGCGGGAACTGAGCCACCCTTGAAGCTTTTATCTGAGGAAGAATATAAGTCCCTGTTCCAATTTGATGGCATCTGGTAGGTTCTTCGAGCACATCTTTCCTCTCTGAGTATTTAACATTTGGGAAGAGGAATGGGATGAAAGTGTGTTTGTGTCTCGTTTACTTCTTTATCTTTCTATTGAAATGTTGGCCATCATTTTTAAATTAAGGCCTTATATCACTGGTATGAGAAGAAGATTACAATATGGCACTGTATGCTGCGAATGGTACCGTGGTAGTTAGGGAAGTGTTAGCCAATGGACAACAGGGCCTCAGGCCTCATACTTGGGGGACCAACAGCCCACGGCCCCAATTCACCCGATCATCTCCTGCCTTCCCTCTCTCACACCAGTTGCTCACGGGCCAGTTAAGAGCCCTAGAAGGGCCAGTTCTGGCTCCCAGGCTTCATATGTTTGATAACCTTGCCTTAGATCACAAGTGTGAGAAGAAGAATACAATATGGCACTGTATGCTGCCGATGATACCGCTGCAGTTAGGGAGGTGTTAGCCAATGGACAACGGAGCCTCAGGCCTCATACTTGGGGGACCCCAACCGCCCACAGCCCCACTTCCCCAAGAAGGGGAGGAAAAAAGAGGATGAGCAGGCTCCTGCCAGCTCTTGCCTCTGCCCTATCTGGCGCCTGGGCAGCTGGCATCCAGAATTTTTTTCAGGGGGGGCGTTGGGGGCATCAGTGTAGCTAATTTAATTAATTTAATTAATACCAGCATTCTTAGGAGAAGAGGAAGCAGGAGAGAGAGAGGGAGAGAGAGGGGGGGGAAAGGAGCAGTCCACTGCATGGATGACCTTTGCTTTACCTTCCCCCTCCAGCATACCATGCTCCCCCCCATTTTTGCATGGAGGCGGTGCGGCACCCAGCTGCTACTACCACTGTGTTTCCTGAGGATCCTACCTTTGTTTTCTCCATTGCCCTGAATTATTGCACCGCAGCTCATTTCCCTGGGGTTGGTGGCTCTGAGGGGCAGGTAAAGGGCAGCAGTGGCTGTTGCTGCTGCTTCCGGGAAGCCTCCCTCCTTCTCTTCCCTCCACCCGACCACCCCAGTGCTGGTATACTTTTGGCACCACTGCTGCTGCTGTCCCTCCTCTTGAGGAAATCCCCTAGGCTGCCTAGGGAGGTGCTGAGCTCCCCCTCACTGACAGTCTTCAAGCCACGGCTGGACAGACACTTGTCAGGGATACGTAAGGCTGATCCTGCATTGAGCAGGGGATTGGACTAGATGGCCTGTGTGGCCCCTTCCAGCTCTATGATCCTATGGAAATCTCACACTGAATAAGTGAATAAAAGAATGAGCTTTCATTTGTTAAGGAGAGTTATTTATTGGTTTGCCTGCTTTGTCTATAGACTGCCTTTCCCGCTGACACTCAGTGGCAGCTACAACTTTCTTTTCCTTTCCATTCATCCAATAAAAGCTCTATGATACATCAATCCTGAGCTGTAAATAGTTGTTATTAACCATTTGTTACCCAATAGACAAAAGGAGCAGAAAAAATTGTAATAGCTAGGTGTTTTTTGGGGGGGTCTTTACTGGCAAATAAAGATGTAACTATCTCATAACATTATAAATCAGAGCAGGCTGACAAACATGGTGACATATAGTGTTTCATAAGGTTAATATACAGCTGACACTCAATGACAGATTACAACTAAAAAGAATGCAGTAAGAACAGTGCAATGCATATAAGAAAATTAGAGAACATCACACAAAATATATAGTACAGACAGTAGTGCAGGGGTTATGAGACTCGAGAAGAAAACAGAGAAACATTGCATTACATACAATAAACAGAGTAATAAAGGTAGATTACGAAATTAAAGAATATGCAAAAAAAAAAAAACCAAACTCCACCAGCATAATATATGTTGACATCATAAATATTATGAAAATACAATATTTATTCAGGTGTACACATTTTAAAACTTAGACTCATTAAAAATATACCATTCAGACATAAAAAACTTCTCAACATTCATACATAGATGGGTTAGTGCTGTGCAACTGAACCAAAATTATGAAAATACAATATTTATTCAGGTGTACACATTTTAAAACTTAGACTCATTAAAAATATACCATTCAGACATAAAAAACTTCTCAACATTCATACATAGATGGGTTAGTGCTGTGCAACTGAACCAAATGTGTTTCGGCCCCCCAAAGAGCCTTCCTCAGTGGTCACAATTCCAATTGCTAGCAATTATCCTTATTAATTTAGAAGCAAAAAGTATTTGATGTATGTAAAGTTTATGTTATTAAAAAAAAATAATAAAAACTTTAAACAAAGAACCAAGATGACAACATCTACGTAGCCAGTTATTTATTTGCAGTATTCTTCTTTCCCTTCCTAAG
>NW_015164672.1:1058229-1058354 GCF_001447785.1 Gekko japonicus
CGGGTAAACACAGCATCAAATCAGAAAGGTTTGAACTTTACCCTTCTTTTCCCTTTTTTTGTTTGCCACCAGGGCCAGAAACATGGCCACAGCTTTGGTAACTGAATCAACATTATCAGATAAGA
>NW_015164672.1:1060656-1084269 GCF_001447785.1 Gekko japonicus
TTTTCCTTCCCCCTTCCCCTCCTTTTTGTTACTATCATAAATATAACAGATATTAACTACAATCTTAATGACTTTTTAAGAATGCCATCCTGAGCAGTTCCATTTTCTGCAGAGTGATAGCCACGTGGGAACCTTTCCAAACATTGTCAAGTAGGCCATTCCACTGGGTGGGAGCCATAAGAGAAGCCCCATCACAAGTGTCACACTCGGGCTGGAGGGATGGGTCGAGTCGGCTGTGGATAGGATCCAGGTTGTTTAGCTGAACAACGGTCGGTCAGGTTTGCCTCAGAATTGTTGTTGGTCGAGTTAAATGCACTCTTCCACAACCGTGGAGGTTCGATAGACGAGTCCGAGTGGATCCTGCTCCCTCCTCTCTGTCGGTTCTCGAACCTACATATCCTCCTCCCTAGCTTCACCTGTCTCTATCTTTTATTTGTTCAGCATCAACACCTGTTCCACCCACTACCCAAGTCTTAAAGCAACTGAGCCACCAGCCTAGGCTCCAGGGGTTGTTGTTCCCGTTCCCCCACGTCCCAACCCTGCCTCCAGTGGTCGTGTCCCTGACATCCCGCTCAATCTGCCCCGCGTCCTCGCCCCCCCTTCTTGGGGGATTCACCACTCTGTGGACGTAGGACCAGTATTCCGGGACCTCTGGGGAAGGGTCTAGGGCTGGGTCCCCCCTGCTGGCGAGTGCTGACAGGGAGGGTTCCTGTATAGTTGGGAATGGGTTGGCATTGCCCTCCTGACACACACACCCCGCTTAGAGATGAGTTGGAGGGGCTGTCTTCGTAGAGGCGAGAAAGGCAGTCGGCGCTGAAGTGGAGTTTGCCTGAACGATGTTGGATAGAAAACCTGTAGGGTAGGAGAGAAAGATACCACCTCAATACCCGGGCATTGGAGTCTTTGGCCCGTTGCATCCATTGTAATGGAGCATGATCGGTTTTTAACACAAATGGTGTATTACACAAATAATAATGAAGAGAATCAACTGCCCATTTAATGGCAAGGGCCTCTTTTTCAATTGTGGAATATTTCTGCTCAGGAGTAGTGAGTTTCCTACTAAGGAAAAGAATGGGATACTCTACTCCGTCACGTTCTTGAGCTAACACTGCCCCCACTCCGGTATTGGAGGCATCGGTTTGTACTAGGAATGTATGAGAAAAATCAGGGTTATACAAGGCAGTTGCTCGGGACAGTCCCTGCTTAAGATCTGCGAACCCTTGTTTGGTTTTAGTATCCCATAGGAGCTGATTTGGCTTCTGTTTTCGTAACAAATCTGATAAGGGCAAGGCTCGACTTGCATACTGTGGGATGAAACGACTATAGTAGCCTACTAAACCTAAGAACCATTGAAGTTGTTTCTTAGATTTTGGCTGAGGAAATTGTTGAATCTGTACTACTTTTGTAGGGACAGGGCATAGCATTCCGTGTCCCACTATAAACCCCAAATACTTCTCAGAACCCTAAGTGACTTTTAGACGGGTTAGCTGTGAGACCAGCGCTGCAAATAGCCTGTAAGACTGTTTACAGATGGGTCAGATGAAACTCCCAAGAAGGGCTAAACACAATAATGTCATCAATATAAGCCGCTGCATAAGCCTGACACTGACCCAGCACTTTATCAACTAAATGTTGAAAGGTGGCGGCAGCCCCATGTAATCCGAATGGCATCCGTTTAAAGTGAAATAGCCCTTCAGGGGTTGCAAAGGCGGTCTTTTCTTGGTCCTCTTTTCGGACGGGAATCTGCCAATAGCCTTTAGTTAAATCTAAGGCAGACACGTACATAGCGTTTCCCAGTAAATCTAACAAATGATCAGCTTGAGGCATAGGATATGCATGGAACTTCAAGACCTTGTTAACTTCTCTGTAATCGATACAAAAATGAGTAGTGCCATCTGGCTTAGGAACTAATACCACCGGACTATGCCATTCACTTCTAGATGGTTCTATGATGCCCAGGTGTAACATGTCTGCTGTTTCTCGCTTCACTTCTTCCCATCGGGCTCGAGGTATTGGCCTCCACACGGACTGAGCTACCTTTTGGGGTTCTGTGATTATCGCATGTTCAACACATGCGGTACACCCTGGCAATTTGGAGAAAACTCCGGGCACTTCTACAATTACCTGCTTTAATTGTTGTTGTTGAACATCCATCAAAGCAGCATCCAGTTGGGGAAGGTGGGGAAGTTTCCTTTACTACTGATAAAGGATGTAAAGGTGCCTTCAGAGGTTTTTGATTATTATGTTTCTGACATTGGGGATACACTCTGCAATATTGTTGTACTTCCTGGTAAACCCCGGGCCAGAAAAAGTGTTGCAAGACTCTAGTGAGAGTCTTCTGCGGCCCTTGGTGCCCCGTCCAAACGTGGTCATGAGCTTTCTCTAATACCTCCGACCTATAGGGCGCGGGTAATAACAGTTGTCAAATAACTCCTTCGGGAGTGCTACTTTTAGCTACTCTAAACCAAATACCTCCTTCTCTTATGAGATGTGGCACCCGACTAGCCGCACGGGGTTCTATCACCCGTCCCTCACTAATAGCCGTACGGTGTCTCGAACCCTCCAAAGATGGGTCATCCTCTTGGGCTTTTTGAAAGTGAGAGTCTTTAACCTACTGACTCACCTCCTCATTTTCGGGTGGAGTTTGGGAGTCACTACTGTCTTCATCCTCCGCCTCACTTTCCTCCAACTCGTCCAGGTATGCATGAGTTGTTCTTGTCGTTCAGTTAACCGTTGAGAAAACTGACCTAAGTCAAACGCCGGCGTCCTGGCAGACTCTCCCGCCCCTCCGGATGCTTCCATTTTCCTGGTACCAATAAATCGTTTCTCCCAACCAGGGGGTTTCGGTAATTGCGGACGAATCACCTTTATCCCCGTACGGGCCACCACTTTGTCACGCTCGGGCTGGAGGGATGGGTCGAGTCGGCTGTGGATAGGATCCAGGTTGTTTAGCTGAACAACGGCCGGTCAGGTTTGCCTCAGAATTGTTGTTGGTCGAGTTAAATGCACTCTTCCACAACCGTGGAGGTTCGGTAGACGAGTCCGAGTGGATCCTGCTTCCTCCTCTCTGTCAGTTCTCGAACCTACACATCCTCCTCCCTGGCTTCACCTGTCTCTATCTTTTATTTGTTCAGCATCAACACCTGTTCCACCCACTACCCACGTCTTAAAGCAACTGAGCCACCAGCCTAGGCTCCAGGGGTTGTTGTTCCCGTTCCCCCACGTCCCAACGCTGCCTCCAGTGGTCATGTCCCTGACGTCCCGCCCAATCTGCCCTGTGTCCTCACCCCCCTGTTTCTTGGGGGATTCACCCCTCTGTGGATGTAGGGCCAGTATTCCGGGACCTCCGGGGAAGGGTCTAGGGCTGGGTTCCCCCTGCTGGTGAGTGCTGACATATAGTTCCTGTATAGTTGGGAGGGGGTTGGCATCGCCCTCCTGACAACAGGTTACAGCAAACGCACATACAAGCCGTTTACAGTGTATACTTGATCTTTCTCTTACACATGTGCTGGCTAAATCTCATGTTACTTCCCACACATGTGATTGAAACCCCACATTAATACAAGTACTGGTCCCCAGTTTCATTTGTAAAGTCAATGCATGTTGGCTCCTTCCTACAAACAGAATGTAGTTGTGTGCATGCATGATGTTCAGGGGCTTCCTGTAACGTGTGAACAGTCTAGAGACACACAGGTACAGGCAGGCTGCTGATTTTACCCATTAGCAGGGTAGCACCTTCAGAAGGCTTTGTTTTGATTAGCAAAGAGAGGCAGTCTTGCGGGTACAGAGATCAAGGCCACAAAGAGTGTTGCAGGTGATAAGTTGATAACCGATACTGTGAATTGAACCTGGAAATTAATCAGTAACCACTTAAATGACTGCAGAATAGGTGCAATAGGCATACTTTGCCAATTACTGTTACCTTTTATGTACTTCAGACTTTTAATTGTTTTAATTCTAATTGTTTTTAATTTTAATTCATTGGGGTGTACTTATTTAAAATGTTGTCCACCTCCCTGATCCCGTTTGCAGGGAGGGATTAATATTTTTCATACAAAGATGCATTAATTAAAAGGGAAGATGCTGTGGCTTTTTTCTCTGCACAAACTCATGAGCTCCACTTCTAAAGTATAATCCTACATAAAACGACTCCAGTTCAAGCCCATAGAAATACATTTATATACTTAATTTGTACCCCAACAGGGATCCAGACTGGCTTCCATCATTCTCCTTTCCTCCTTTTTGAACAGGACTTAGACTGGGGTTTGGTGTAGTGGTTAAGTGTGCGGACTCTAATCTGGGAGAACTGGGTTTGATTCCCCACTCCTCCACTTGCACCTGCTGATGTGACCTTGGGTCAGTCACAAGCTCTGGCACAGCTGTCCTTGAAAAACAGCAGTTTGTGTCAGAGTTCTCTCAACCCCACCCACCTCACAGGGTGTCTGTTGTGGGGAGGGGAAGGGAAAGGAGTTTGTAAGCCGCTCTGAGACTCCAAGTGAAGGGTGGGGTATAAATCCAATCTCTTCTCTTCTCTTCTTCTCTTCTGGGGTAACTGCATAGTGTTGCAGTGTGAGTCTGCCCTTCTCTACAAATTAGTATTGTTCGCCTGTACATAAATACTAGTTCCTGTTTTGAAACCTACCCTTGATCAATCACTTTCCCAATTTTTGCTGTGTGTGCTGTTCAAATTCACATTTTCAAGGCTGGGTTTCCTCTCCAGGATCTCTAGAAATTAACAGAAATTAACCATAAATTGCTTCTTCACACATTACAGAGTACATTTTATCTGCTGAAAGGGCTCAGAAGTGAGCTCTGAGTCACAGAAGTTCATGTTGGAATAAATCTTGTCAGTCTTTAGGGTGCAGCTGGACTTCGGTTTTATTTTGCTGCAACAGACCAACAGCTACCCCTCTGGAATAATTTAAAAAAAAATGGAGGACTAGGCTGGACTGTGTAATAGTTAACTTTGAACAGAATGTGTCTTGTTACTTCTGCAAACAGAGTGTAGAGCGGGTGAGGCCAGAGCAATAGACAAGAGAAGGGATAGTCCAATTATCACAGCTTGGTTACAACACAAGCACAGGACCATTTTCTTTTTCTTAAGGAGGGCAATGGAGATTACGGTCCCTGCCACACGGCAGGAAAAAAAGCGGGCAAAGCGCGGCTTTTAAAAGCCACACCGAATTAGAGATGCCGCGGCGGGATCCCACGGATCCCCTGAGCCACAGCGCCATTGCTCCCCGGCACAATCAGATGCCGGGGAGCAACGGTCGGGAGGGGGAGGCTGCCAAACTGCGCATGTCTGAGCATGTGCAGTTCGGCCAGGGGCCGGGGATGCGCCAGCGGAAGGACGCGCCGGCAATCCCACGGCCGGCCTTGATGCACCGTTTTAGGAAGAACCACCTAGGTAGGTGGTGTAGTTTTGATGCGGGGTTTTGGGTGGAAGGGACAGATCGGCAACAGGCGCACCACACTTCCCAGATGTTGCTGTGGGATCGCATCTGTTTGCTGCGCCCCCGATCCATCCCTCTCCCGGCCCAAAACCTCTCATGTGACTGGGGCCTAAGTTTCAAAATTTCTTTTCTTTTCTTGTTGAGCCTCAACACCTTGCACAAGCTAGACGACATTTCAAAAGGCTTAAGCCGATGGCTAAGTAACAGAGCATCATCAGTTGACATTTCCTCAGGAAACAGTCTCCCGATCTCATTTTGGCTTTTTGTATGTGGTGAAATGACACTTCTCCCTCACAGGTAACCTGTGTCAAATGGACGGCTTTGGAGAAGAAATGTTTCATTTGCACTCTGTTCAAAAGCTACCCTAAAAACAGGTCTCCCCTGCAGGATAAAGGCCGAACTAGGCATACAATAAAGGCTGAACTGGACGTTCACTTTTTTAAAGAGCCAATTTGGCCAGGGATCCTGGAGGTTTTTTGCCATCTTCTGGGCATGGAGCAAGGGTCACTGTGGGTGTGGTAGCTGTGGATTTCCTGGCCTAGAGAAAATTGCTTCCCGACCCCAAAGAGGCAACCAGCATTTCCCTGGGCTTGTAAGAAAGGGCCACAAGAACTAAGCAATGATGCAGCCTTTCCTGCCTTCCCTCTCATGATCTGCCTAAATTCACAAAATCAGCATTGCTGTCAGATGGCGATCTAGGCCTCTGCTTAAAAACCTCCAAAGGAGAGCCCACCACCTCCTGAGGAAGCCTGTTCCACTGAGGAACTGTTCTGTCAGGAAGTTCTTCCTAACGTTTAGCCGAAAACTCTTTTGATTTAATTTCAACCCATTGGTTCTGGTCCGACTTTCTGGGGCAACAGAGAATAAACTCCGTACCATCCTCTATGTGACAGCCCTTCAAGTACTTGAAGATGGTTATCATATCACCTCTCAGTTGCCTCCTCTCCAGGCTATACATATCAAGCTCCTTCAACCTTTCCTCATAGGACTTGGTCTCCAGACCCCTTTCCATTTTCATTGCCCTCCTCTGGACATGTTCCAGTTTGTCTATATCCTTCTTAAATTGTGGTGCCCAAAACTGAACAGTATACTCTAAGTAAGGTCTAACCAGAGCAGAGTAAAGTGATACCATCACTTTGTGTGATCTGGACACTATACTTCTGTTGATACAGCCCAAAATCACATTTGCCTTTTTAGCTACAACATCACACTGCTGACTCATGTTCAATGTATGGTCTACTAAGACTCCTACTAAGACACATACTACTGCCAAGACAAGTCTCCCCCATCCAATAATTATGCATTTGATTTTTCCTACCTAAATGTAGAACTTTACATTTATCCCCATTGAAATTCATTTTATTTGTTTTAGCCCAGTATTCCAACCTGTCAAGATCATCCTGTCACTGTAGTAGAATCCTATTTGTGGTAGAAAAAAGAGTTGCACTTACCTGTAACTGTTGTTCATTGATGTCTTCTCTGCAGACACACATTGCACAAGTCAGCCATGATATGTTTTTTTCTAGCTCAAGGTCCCAGGACAGATCCCTGAGGCACTCCACTTGTCACTCCTCTCCAAGAGGACGAGGAGCCATTAAGAAGCACTCTTTGGGTGTGATCTGTCAACCAGTTGCAGATCCACCAAACAGTAATAGGATCCAAACCACATTTTACCAACTAGTCAACAAGAATATTATGTGGAACCTTATCAAAAGCCTTACTGAAATCAAAATAAACTATGTCTACAGCATTCCCCTGATCCAGCAAGGTAGTAACTTTGTTGAAAAAAGAGATAAGGGTAGTCCGACATGACTTGTTCTTGAGAAACCCTTGCAGGCTCTTAGTAATCGCAGCCATCCTTTCTAAATGCTCAAGGACTGACTGACTATTTGTTCTAAAACTTTTTCAGGTATAGACATCAAGCTGATGGGTTGTTAGTTACCTCCTTTTTCCCCTTCTTGATGACGGGGACATTTGCCCACCTCCAATCTTCTGGCACCTCACCTGTTCTCCAAGAATTCTCAAAAATAATGGACATAGGCTCAGAAATTACATCCATGAGGGGTTGTTTTTTTTTTAGTATTCTTGGATGCAGTTCATCTGGTCCTTAGGACTTAGTTTCATTTAAAGAAACCAGATGCTTATGTACTACCCCTATGCTAATCCTAGGCTGCAGCTCCCTTCCCTCAACATGTGTTCTGTTTCTGCCATGTTGAGCACCATTTCCCAGGCAAGAGAAGACTGAGGGAAAGTAGGAATTGAACAGTTCTGCCCTCTCTTCATCATCTGTTACAATTTCACTTTCCTGTCCCCACAACGGGCCTACCATATCCTTGCTCTTTTTCTTACTTTGAACATAACAAAAGAACCCTTTTTGTTGTTTTTAGCCTCTTTTGCTAGCTTAAGCTCATAATGGGTTTTAGCTTTTCTAACACTCTCCTTACAAGCACTGGTTATTTGTTTATATTCATCCTTGGTTATAAGGCCCTTCTTCCATTTCCTAAGTGAGTCTTTTTTATTTCTCAAATCTTAGACAGCTACCTTGGCTTCTTTAGGCTCCTCCCATTTTTCCTTCTCATAGGAATTGGTTGTGATTGTGCACTCAATGTTTTCCTTTAAAAAAATTCCCAACCCTCCTGAACTCCCTTCTCCTTTAGTGTTCTGACCATGGGATTCTACCCAGTATAACTTTAAGTTCGTTAAAATTTGCTTTCCTATAGTCCAACCTATAAGTCTGACTACGTACAGCTTTTCCCTTCCCCAAGACTGTAAATTCCAAAATTACATGATCACATCAAGTCCAAGATGGCAGATCCCCTGGTTTCGCTCTCCACTTTCTGGAAAATGATGTTGTCAGCAAGACAAGTCAGAAATTTATTTGACCTTTCATTTTTAGCAGAGTTGGACTTCCAACAGATATCTTGGTAATTGAAATTTCCCATGACCACTGTGTCCCATATCTTTGATAACTTTGTAATCCATTCTAGGAGTGTCTCATCCAAGTCCTCTGCCTGGCTTTGTGGTCTATAGCAGACCCCCACCATAATATCACTATTATTTCTTACTCTTTTTCTTTTTACCCAGAGACTCTCAACTGAATTTCCATGCTCAGATTCAGGTACTTCCTCACAAGTATATACCTCCTTTACATATAATGCTACGCCTCCTCCATCCTTATTTGTCTATCCATTCTCTTTTTTAAAAAAAGTTTTTTTAAAATTTTCCATATAAGACAAACTCAAAATAGACAAACAAAACATACATGCAACAAAGAGGGGGTTCCATTTACAACATTAATTTGTCTGTTAAATGACCTCATAATTACCCAATTGTATTTTTTAATTTTTCCCCACCTTGCATTTTAAAATATATCATTGCTTATAACTAAAAAAAGGAGTTATATATTCCCTTGTATTTTGGTTGTACGTCCACATAATTTATTTGTTGGTTTCTTCCATCTATTTGTAGAATCTTAACCATATATTCTCAAAGTTTTCTTTGTTTTGTCCTTCCAAAATTAATGTTAGTTTGTCCATCTCTGCCATTTCAAGTATTTTATTCATAATTTCTTCTTTTGAAGGTACCTCATTTTTCCTCCAGTATTTGGCATATAATATTCTTGCAGCTGTCACTACATGTATAATAAGATAAGAGTCTTCATGTATAATAAGATAAGAATGTTCAAAAAAACAACTCTGGCACATAAGGTATATTACATTTTAGCATTTTTTGTAACAATTCATGGATACAAGATCAATATTTTTTAACTCTACTGCACATCCACCATATATGAAAAAAAGAACCAATATTTTTTTGACACTTACAGCTCAGGGTAAAACTTTGCTAATTTGTATGGAGTGATATACCATCTATAAAACATTTTATAGATATTTTCTTTAAATGAAATTCCTTCAGTAATCTTTACATTTGTTTTCCATACCTGTAACCATTGGTCTAAATCAATATTATGACCCAAATTTTGTGCCCATTGGACCATACAGTTTTTAACTATTTCATCTTGTGTTTTTGTTTTCTAACATTATTACATATAGTTGTTAATCAATTTCTCATCAGTATGTAACAATATCTTGTCTATTTGTCTATCCCTTCTCAACAAGTTGTACCCCTCTATTCTAATATTCCAATTTTGAATGTAATCCCACCTAGTATCACTAATCTCTATTAGGTCATAGTCCCTTTCCTGTATAAGGACTTCAAGTTTCTCCTGCTTGTTTCCCATACTCTGGTTTTTGAGCCCTGAGTTAATGTTTCCTACCACATGTGCCACTCCCCACACGTCTTTAGCATTCTTTCCAGTTATTGGCATCATACTAGACTTTGAATTTTTGTCTCACTCTCCCATAGGACTTAGTTTAAAACCCTCCTTGTTAGGTTTGCAAGGCTCTTACCAAATACATTTTTCCTACCCTTGTGAGGTGCAAACCATCTCCCAATTGAAGAACTTCATCTTGAAAGTGTAAGCCATGGTCCAAAGAACCAAGATGACACCATCTACGTAGCCAGTTATTTATTTGCAGTATTCTTCTTTCCCTTCCTAAGCCATGGCCTTCATTAGAATTTCAACAGGGATTGAATCATAGAGTCACAGAGTTGGAAGGGGCCATACAGGCCATCTCTTCCAACCCCCTGCTCAATGTAGGATCAGCCTAGAGCATCTCTGACAGGAGTTTATCTAGCTACTGCTTAAAGATTGCCAGTGAGGGGGAGCTCACCACCTCCCTAGGCAGCTGATTCCACTATTGAACAACTCTTACTGTAAAAAAGTTTTCCGTAACATTCAGCTGCTACCTTCCCACCCTTAATTTAAACCCATTATTGTGAGTCCAGTCCTCTGCTGCCAACAGGAACAGCTCCCTGCCCTCCTCTAAGTGGCAGCCCTTCAAATACTTCAAGAGAGCAATCATGTCCCCCCTCAACCTCCTCTTCCCCAGACTGCACTGCATCAGAATGGAAGCACGGAACAGAAAACTCTTTGCAACACTTTTGACAGAGACACAATTCTGGGGAAAGCTGTGAGTTGCATTTTGTTTGCTTTTAAATGGGAATAGTCAGAATAATTTACAAAATAAAATCTAAAGACGAGATCTCACATATCACACAGCTGCATACTGGAATGCAAATATATCTGTCTGTTAATAATCCTTTCCTGGGGTCTCCCCCCCCCCCCGCATTAGGCTTGGACCAAAGAAAAGCTGTGAATGCGCCCAAACCAAGATGACAGTCTATCAGATGGAGGACTATATTGCTAAGGATCAAATTGCCTCCGTCAAGGAACGACGAGAGAAGGAATTTGAAGAGTATCAGAGAAGGTAAGCTTAACTATCCTTGGAGAACAGAGGCCACATTTTCTAGGACAATCCTATGGAACTGGGTGCCTAAGAACTGCCTTGCTGGACTTCACCAAGCATATTGTCTCCAAGAAGCTGGTGTTCTGTGGGGAGAGGATATGGCTCAGTGGAAGAGCCTCTGTTTTGCATGCAGAAGGCCTCAGATTCAATCCCAGGCATCTCCAGTTAAAAAGGTCAGGTGGTAGATGATGCAATAGACTTCATCTGAGAGCCTGGAGCATGGCTTTTGATCAGTACGGACCTTGATAAACTAATGGTCTGATTCAGCATAAACCGGCATGTGTGTTCCTGTCTGAAATCACTCCAGCTGGGGTGTAGCTTGTGGAACCCCCCCCCCCAAGTATCTGGTAATCAGAGGCAGAGGGCCCAATACATCTAGGGTTGCTAACTTTGGGTTGTGGGGTTCCTGGAGATTTGGGGATGAAACCTGGAGTTTGGGGAGGGGAGGATGTTCGGCATCAAGTCTACCCTCCAAAGCTGCCGGGGAAACTAATCTCTGTAGTCTGGAGACCTGCTGTCATTCCAGGAGAGCTCCATGTCCTACCTGGAGGTTGGCGACCCTGGACGTTATGCAAGATTTCATTCTTAGCTGTTGTAGCTTGTGTAGCCTCTGTGGTCCTGTGTGTTAAAGAAAAATATTCAGTGGCCATCCCAACATCCTACATAGGTGAACTATAAATAGTTCTCTAACTATAGAGAAGTGCTTAGATCCAGACAAGGGATGCCAGTCTCCAGGTGGGACCCTGGGATCCCCTGGAATCTGTGTTGTCCGGCACCCTTACAGCATTAACAAACCTAAAGAAAAAAAGGGCGGGGGAGCATCCATCTATGCATTATAACATCCTCATGTTTGCTGGGGAACAATGTGAGGATGTTGTATCACACTTGCAATGGGAGTTTTGTGACTCCTAGATGGACACGGACTCTTTTCCTGTTTGCAACCACAGCATGCAGGGGGATACAGCTGTAGCCCCCCCCCCTTTGTTTTTTCATCCACAAACAGGGTTGCTGTTCCCCAGGTCCGGATGGGGAATCCCTTAATTTTGGGGGCTTCTGCCAGCTGTCAGCCAACTGGCTGGTGGGGGGAAACCCAACCCCAAACAGCCATGTCGCTGACACAATGACGTCACGCAGAAGTGACGTCATTGCTTCAGGGACATCACGTGGCGATGGTCTGGTTTGAGGGCAAAACTCTATGGTTTGAGGGCAATTTTACCATAGAGCTTTACCCTCAAACCAGACGGTCGCTTCACGACATCCTCAATGTGATGTCACCTCTGCATGACATCATTGCATTGGTGAAGTGCGGCAGAGCCCTGCCCCACTCCTGGAAGGCTCCGTCCCACCCCCAGCTGGTGTGTGGTGAGTACCTAGCAATCCTATCTACAAGCAACCCCATGGGGCTGCATTGGCTCCGCTGTAAAACTTGCATTACTTACTTGTATGATCTTAAAGGTGCCACTGGACCCAAACTTTGTACTGCTGCTTCATACCAACCCACCTGGATGTATCTTACATGGCTGCACATAAATTTCACGAGGCAGCCATTTGAAATAGTTTGTCTGCTAAAGGCAGCCACGCTCAACAATGAAACATGGAAATGGGGGTGGAAGGAGAGCGGACCAAGGAGAGCGAGTGCAGGACAGGAAAGTGACCCACTAAATTTTTTAAAATCCCAAAACATACTCATATTTTGAGCTATGCTCTTCTTGAGAGACATTTAAAACAGTAAATACAAGTATTTAAGCCTGGCTGTGTTTGCAGAAGGTTTTTTGTTTTTTGTTTTAAAAAGCCAAAATAAACATAACATCAGAAATCCACCTTTTCTTCTTCAAAAACCAACACATTTTTATTCTAGCATAAACTTTCAGATCCGAACCAGGGTGCTTCTCTTCTTCCTTCTCTCAGCCTCTCAGGCGTTCTTCGGAAGTTAAAGAAACTATCATCCACCTGACTCGTTTAACTTATTCTTTTGCCCCCAAGATTTCATGCTTTGTTAAATTGACAACCACGTCATTTGCAATACAAAGAAGTTTGTTTCACTAACACAGAAAAGGGGGGGGCAACGATTGAGAAGCACTTGTCCTTCCTCCTGTCGTCAGTGGCATAGTCATACATGCCAGAGGAATAGTTTCATAGATCTGTGGCAGCCAAGAAGCTGGTGGCAATTGCCACAATCATTGTAGCACAGTGGGAGCATATACTCTGGGCACAGAGAGAAAGAGGGAGGGGGCAAAGGGTACTTTTTGCAAAGGGAAGCCAACAGATGCAATTGTAGGGGTATCTTAGCGGAGCACAGCCAAATATAACATCTAATAGAGATATTAGCTAAATAGCTAATTCCGATATTAGCTAAATAGCAAACTGATCAGATGGTTAGACAGTGTCATTGATGCAACAAACATGAAGTTGAGCAAACTTCAGAGGACGGCGGAAGACCGGAAGGCCTGGCGTGATCTGGTCCATGGGGTCGCAAAGAGTTGGACTCGACTGTGTGACTGAACAACAACAAAAAAACCCTGATCAGCACCCTTTAAAAATGCATTTAATATAACTAATCAGACTGCAGTGACACGGAGCTGACAGATGTTTGGATCACATGGTTATTCTGCCATCTCCACCTCTGGTGGAGCTGTAGGGAAGGGGTTGTGGCTCAGAGGTGGATAGGGTTGCTATTATCTCCAGACAACCAAGATCAGTTCCCCTGGAGAAAGTGGCTGCTTTGGAGGGTGGACTCTATGGCACTGTGCCCTTCTGAGGTCCCTCCCCTCCCCAAACCCCACCCTCCCCAAGCTCCACCCCCTCAAATCTCCAGGCATCTCTCAACCCAGGGTTGGCGACTTTAGTGGCAGAGTATCTGATTTTTCAATCCCATGGGGCAGTGTCCAGTTTTTTTAAAAAAAGGGGTCATAAATGTGGGCCTTCTGGCCCTCTAAACGCAGTCATGCTTTTGCAGGTATGGTATATGTGTGCTAGCTTCCGAAAAGCCTCCTGGTCTGTTTGCCACTTCTGTCTCTCTGCTTTATTGTAGATATCCCTCCAGGACAAAAGATGCCATTATTGCTGTGCCAAACACACCTTTAAGCTACCCCATTTACGGGGCTGAAGTGATGCCCTGGCACACCATTGTAATCCCAGGTATGCTGAGCACCAAACAGAGGGTGGAAATTGTGTTTTAAGATAATTCCTTTGTCTGGCCTGCAAGGTAGACGTTCTTCGTGTATGAATTGTTCTAGCTTAAGTGGGCCGTGGTCTTGGCAGTCATGTGAGAGCCAGTGTGGTTTACTGGTTAGAGAGTTGGGCAGGACAGGACTCTCTACAATTGGCTGAATAGCATAACAGAGTTATCTGTCTCTCCCAAACCTTGAGGATTGTTTCTACTAAGAGACTTAGGGGAATTTCACATTACCCAGTTTCACCCGGTTTCAAGCCGGTAATGATCCGTTTTGAAGTGAACCGGTATAGGGCTGCCATTTCACACATGGCTTTCCCCTTCCAGTAAAGAGCTGGATCTGAAGTGGTTTGCCATTTCAGACTGCACCGCTTTTTCCCGCTTTTCCCCTGCCGTTTTTCGCCCGTGCGGGCGATCTCCGGCTTTTCTTTTAACATTCGCTTTAGAGCGCTATAGCGCTATAGTAGTATCACAAAACACTCCGTGCATTCCAATGGGATTGATATAATGCTATTCCATTATAGCGTTATAGCGATATAAAACGAACATTCAAAAAAAAAAAGGAAAAAGCACACCGGAACCGGGAGAGGAAACTGAGGAGTACTTGGAAGCGGTTGACAGGTAAAACGCTTCAGCCCCGTTTCCTAAACGGGACGGAAGCGATTGTGTATGAAATGACAAATATATTCTGGGAACCGTTCCTCTTCCGGAATATATCGCCTGTCTGAAATTCCTCTACAGTAACGAAAGAGCAAAGGGGAGGTCCCTACCCTTGAGAGAAAGAGGTTTGATTGAAGGGATTTTTCTTTTTTGACTCAAATATTAATTCCTGTCTCATGTCTTGTATTTACTTACCGCTCCATGTGGTTTGTTTGTGTTTTGGTTTTGTTCCTAAAGGGCTTGGTTTCCATGGCAAAAGTACAGAAAAGGTCCAGGTAATGCATTTCATAAAAACTTGGAAGTACCTTGTAAATGTCTATGCAGAAGAACATCTCCTTCAGCAGAAGTTCCATTTCTTTCTGCCTTTGTCCTTTCTTGTTTGTGTTCAGCCTACTTAATTACTTCTTTTTCTCTGCCTGCTGGCCTGTTCTTTTTGTTGCTGCTGCTGCGGCTGTTGTATATTTGTTCTTTTGTCTGCAGTATAGTTATTTACTTCTTTCTCTTGGGGCCCTCATGAATCAATTGTTAGTGAGAAGCTCTTTTTCCCAGGGAGTAGGAGAAATTAAAAATTCTGATTTTTACTTGTAGGAAGCTGAAGTCACTGCTCATAGTTATTTGGAGTGGACGGCCCAAGTAGTTGCATTACGAAATAACCACAACCACAATAACCACAGTGTCTTTGGTTGATGGCAAAATACAAAATGGTAGTTATGCCTAATTATCTACGAATGATTTCTGACTGCCTCTAGAGATCCTGCCAGCCACTTGAAAGGACAGGAAGTGGTTAAGTTGAGAGGAGAATGAAGAGATGAGATTTTAAAGGGGCAATAATCCTGGAGCACCTGAATCGCACTTTGTCCAAGCAGGGTGACCTGACCTCCAGAAATCTGGTCTTAAAAAAGACCTGGTCCCAGAAAATACAGTGGTCAGCCATTCCAGAAGAGTATAAGCTTTCATGAGTCAAAGCTCACTTCATTGGATGCAACTGAGAATGAAGATCCATCAGCCCTTATATCCAGGTCACAAGGTGGGAGGGGTGCTCCTGAGAAGGATGAATTGGAGTCGGGATGCAAAATGTAATCAGCTTGACAAATAGGTTGCCTGGAGATCTCCTGGTGCTACAATTGATCTCTAGACTACAGAAGAGTTCCCCTGGAGAAAATGGCTGCTTTGGAGCTAGCCCGTAGCTAACACGGGGCCCACAGGGCATGGCCCCCTTGTGTTTCTTCTGGGGCCCCTCCCTCCTGGGCTGCCCCCAAAGTGCTCCAACACCACCTGCACTGTACTTTCATTTAATTAGCTGGTGCCCCCCCGAGGCCCCCTCCCAAAGAATTCCCTAACTACGGGGCTGCTTTGGAGGGTGGATTCTATGGCACTGTACCCTGCTGAGGTCCCTCCCCTCCCCAAACCCCGCCCTCTCCAGGCTCCATCCCCCAAATCTCCAGGTATTTCCCAACCCAGAGCTGGCAACCCTAACTAAAGCTGGGAGATATGCATAGGGATGAGAAATACAGAAAATTAGCATCTGTAATGAGATAAGAAACATCTGAAGCTATTAAGGGAGGAAGGGCATTCTAATTCAGTGATCTTGTGTCATAATTTAGGGATGGGCATGGGCCAGAAAAATGGAAGTTCATATAGGTTCATGGTTTGTGGGATTCATGGACCACGGAGCACGAATTTTCACAGACCTTTCTGTTTAATGGACTGGTTCATGGTTTGTGACTTCAGGACGTGGTAAAATGTCCCCCCATGTATTAGAGATGCCAAACTAGGAGCAAGTCTCCAGCTTACTCTCCTCTACCTTCCCTCCATGTTTGGTGAGGATTGGATTTAGGGGGGCTGAGTTATGCCCCCCCAGGAGGTGCCCCCAGGAAAGCACTTTTTGGGGAAACCACAGCCCCAGGTTCAGGAGTGTGTCAAATGGACTCCCTGCAAGCTAGAGGCATCAAACTTGCAGAGAACCTCCTCGGGATGCCCGTCTGCCTGCCCTCCACATTGTGTGCAGATTGGCTTTGGGGAGGCCGAGTAGAAGCCATGCAAAGTAGGTGTCCCCAGGAAAGTGCTCTCTGGGGATATCACAGTTGCAGGTCCAGGAGTGTACAGAATGGTACCCCTGCAAGCCAGGGGCATCAAACTTGCAGCCGACCTCCCCAGGATGCCCCTGCACATGCCCCACAAGTGGTGTACAGATGGGACTTTGAGGTGCCAATGAGCAGTCCCCCAAAGCGGGTGCCCCCAGCAAATTTATCTTTTTTGAAAATGACAGGCGCAGCGTCAGGAGGTTCATAGAACCGACCTCACGCAAGCCAGAGGCGTCAGATTGGCAGCAGACCTCCCCCTGATGCTCCTCTACATGCCCTCTGAATAAGAATCCTCCACACACACCATGCGTGCCACAGGTCTCCACCCCCAGGCACCAAACCCATCCTGCCAGGCCACTGGAGCCCGGCTGTAGCAGGGCATCGGGTCTCAGCGGAGCCTCCTTCCCCTACTGTGTTCCTGGACTGGGGCTCTCCTGGACCAGAGAGGAGACAAAAGAGCTGTGCACTGGCTGGCCAAACACCAGCCAACACTCTTGGGAGCAGACTGTCTGACCACCACAGTGATTCAGAAGGAATTAGATAAGCATATGGAGCAGAGGTCCATCAGTGGCTATTAGCCACAAGGTATAGATAGGGACTCTGGGGCAAGTGATGCTCTGTCATCTTGGTGCTTGGGGGGGCCAACAGTGGGAGGGCTTCTAGTGTCCTGGCCCCACTGGTGGACCTCCTGATGGCACTGGTATTTCTGGCCACTGTGTGATACAGTGGACTGGATGGGCCTTTGGCCTGATCCAACATTGGCATCTCTTATGTTCTTATGTTCTCTTAAGGCGGGAGGGAAGCATCCTCCCCTTCCACATGCCAACTCCATGGTGCTGCTCCTGCCTTGATTACACCCCTCTGTGGGCCCTCCCAGCCCAGCGCCAGAAAGCAGCTTTGCCTTCCACTCTCTTCAGTCCGGCGGCCCTGTTTGCAGCCTTCTGCACCCTCCCCAGGGACCCCTGTGTGGCAGAGTGCCAGGTGTCCCACACTGATGTCTGGAGGGGTGCAAACCCCCAACATTCATCCTCCTCTGGTTCCAGGGGGTGGTCAACCTATCCCCCTTGGGCCCGGCAGTCAGTCATCCGCCCCCACCCTTGATGGTGAGGTTTTGGGAGATGACCCACCTCACTCCACCTCAGGCCAAGGCCGGGAGACCATCACCTGCCCATTGCTGCATTAGAGACATGGATTCTGAGGGTGGCCGACCCTTCTCCTTGGGCCCGGGCAGGAGGTGGTTACCCAACAGACAATGGGGACGTGGATTCTATGGTGGTGGTTGACCCCAACAGGGTGAGCGTGTGAGTGGCACAGCTCGTTGGGGTATGAGGTAGGCGATGTTTCACGATGGGATGGATGCTGCCTGGGGTGTGAGGTAGATGTTTCACAAGCCGCTTGGGGTAGGAGGCGGACATTTGATGATGGGGTGGATGCTGCTTGAGGTACGAGGCGGACATTTCAGGTCACTTGGGGTATGAGGTGGACATTTCAGGCTGCTTGGGGTACAAGGCGGACGGCCACAACCAGAATCCATCTCCCCAAAGGGGTGGGTGAGTGAGTAGCAGGAGAGTTTGTTTGGGGAAGAAGGTAGATGTTTCATGCTGCTTCAGTTGGGGGGGACTGGCTGCTTGGGGTTTCAGGCTCCTTGGGGTATGAGGCAAACTGGCTCTTGGGGCATGAGGGAGACTGGACACCTTGTGAGGAGGGGATATTAGAAACTCCCAATGTGGGGGGTGCATAATGCATGCACCCGCTGAGAGACACTATGCTTCACTGTAGCAGGAGGGCACTGGTGGCCCATGACCTAACATAACCCAAGGTGGGGTGTGTGGGCCCACTCTTTGGAGGAACCAGGCATCTGATGAGTCTGAGACCCTCTCCTTCGCTGTGGCACGAGGGCACTGGTGGATTAGGGGCCAGGAACTAAACTACCCCAAGGACGGAGGGTGCGGCTTTTCAGCTGAGGAAGCCGGCACCTGCTGTGACCCCATGCTTTTCCATCCAGGGCAACCATCTCGCTGATGAGGTGAGCAATTGCCTCAATTGCCTATGAAGGGGGTGTGGGTCCCCTCGTTGGAGGGGACCTGGCACTGGATGAGTCCGAGACCCCCTGTGTGGTTGTAGCAGGAGGGCACCGGTGGCCCAGAACATAAAATATCCCAAGAAGGGGGGCGCGGGTCCTCCTGTTGGAGGAACCTGGCATCTGATGCGCCTGAGACCCTCTGCTTTGCTTGAGCTGGAGGACAGGGGGTCAGTCAGTCAGAGTATCCCAAGGAGGGCAGCGCGGGTACTCTGCTTCACAGTAGCAGGAAGGCACCAGTGGACTAGGGGCCAGGATCTAAAATATCCAAAGATCCCAAGGACGAGATGACATTCTGCACCACGCTCTTCTGCTCTACCAGACACTCAGTCATCACGTAGGTGGAGTTCCAGCAGGTGGTCATGTCCAGTGTTCCCTCTAAGCTGAGTTAGTGTGAGCTAGCTCAGTTTTTTAGCCTCCGACTCACACATTTTTGTCTCAGCTCAGAAAGGAGGGCTCCAGAGCAAACTGATTTATGCAGTAGCGAAATCACTCGCTCACAACTTTAATGCCAGTAGCTCACAAAGTTGAATTTTTGCTCACAAAACCCCCCCAGCTTAGAGGGAACATTGGTCATGTCCTGCACTAGCCAGTGTTCGGGCTCTCCCCTCTCTGCCTGCCTCTCGAGCAGCCAGCAGGCAGACCAGATGCTGCGTGAAAAGTGGGCAGCCAGGCGCCGGCAGGTCTCCAGCAATTAATGCCTCACCAGTGTGGCCTCATCCCAGGTGGGCTTGACGGCACTGCCCAGCCCAAGAGCATCCCTCATCACCACGTGCAGGGTGTGTGCCATGCAGACGATGCCCCCAAGGTGTGCACGCCTCACCACCGCCAGCAGGTTCGCATCGGCGTCTGTGACCATGTAGCCATGGACAATGTCACCCCGTCCACCCACTCCCTCAGGCTAATTAGGGCTGCATCGGCGATGTTCTTTGCCGTGTGGTCTTCATCTATCCCCTGGGCATGGAGCAGAACCGCTTTGTATCCCGGTGGCAGGACTGTCCCCTCCTCTCAGGGTCCTGGTCCTTCCCAATGGGCTGCGAGGGAGAGGTAGCCATGCTGATGGCTGCTCCACAGGTCTGCCGAGAAGTGCACAGTCCGCCCTCGCACTCTAGAAACTTGGCCTCGACCATTGGCACCGCACAGTGGTCCACGGAGGGCAAGACTCACCGGCCGAGGGTCCTCCATGAGGGGATGGTATACTAGGGGGCAAAACAGTCCAGCAGCTGGCAAAAGTCCACATGCTCCATGACAGACAAAGGGTCCACATCCAGGGCATCATCTCACCTCTTGCTCGGAAGCACCCGTGCCCCCATGGGAATGAACTCCTGAAAGCCGGCCGGCCAGTCTACGAGTTCCACTTCCAGCCACATCACCCTCGGTGTGAGTCCTTTGTCTTGCCATGGACTCCGCCTCCTCTTCTCACTGCTGAACAGGCCTCTTCTTCCCCCTGGCAGGTGCCACCTCTGCCACTCATTGCTCGGGAGGCAATAGACTTAGGTGGTGCCTCTGCAGGTGCCTGCGGAGGAGGACGAGTGGTGTGGGCATGAGTCCCTTTGCACCTGGGCACGGAAGACATGGCTCTCTGCCACACAGGGGTTGCTGGGGAGGGTTTGGAAATGCTGCCAGAGTGCCACCTGGAAATGGGGACCCAACCGTGGAGCAGGCAGGAGGCTTAGCTACCGCCAGTGTTCCCGCTAAGCTGAGTTAGTGTGAGCTAGCTCAAAGTTTTTTAGCCTTCAGCTCACACATTTTTGTCTCAGCTCAGGAAGGATGGCTCCAGAGCAGACTAATTTATGCAGCAGCCAAATTGCTCACTCACAGTTTTAATGCCAGTAGCTCCTACAGTAGAATTTTTGCTCGCAAGACTCCACAGCTTTGAGGGAGCATTGGCTACCGCAGTGCAGTGCTGGGCTGGGAGGACTGATGGAGGGGTGGACTAGAGGCAGGAGCAGCTTGGGATGTGGAGGAGCTAGATGTTCCCCCACCCCCCAAAACTACCACCCTGAGATTCATCCTCCTCAAACAGTTTTGGGACCTGATCTTCTTTTGGCAGCGCTAAGAGCTCCTCTGCCTCCAACTCCATCCCCAGAAGCACATCAGGGGAAAGGAGGTGCTCCTCTGATACCCCTGTTGGCACCCCTGTTGGCATGGCAGGACAGGCTTGTTCCACAGGGACAGAGGGGGTGGGTTTCTTCCCCTCGGGAAGAGCACCCTTGGACACACACCCCCTTCACCCTCCTCATTGTACAGAGAGGTGTACTGTGTGTTGAGTCTGTATGTTGACAATTGGGCAGGAGTGTGTGGGTCCTCAGGCGAGGAGCCCCACTAGCTTTGCCCTCCCGTCCTGGTGTGAGCAGGAGGACAGGTGGTTGCTCAGAGCCCTCCAGGGCTCTTTTGTAGCAGGAACTCCTTTGCATATGAGGCGACACACCCCTAATGTAACCAATCCTCCAAGAGCTAACAGAGCTCTTCTTCCAGGGGCTACTGTAAGCTCTTGGAGGATTGGTTACATTAGGGGTGTGTCGCCTCATATGCAAAGGAGTTCCTGCTACAAAAAGAGCCCTGCCTGAGACCATGCCCAACACTGCCCCAGCCGGGGACAGCTGCCAAAAAGATCCCACCCAGGTGGAGTGGGGACACTCCCTGAGGAACCCCAGTAGCTTTGCCCTGCTGCCCTGACGTGGGCAGGAAGACAGGTGGTGGCTCAGGTCCCTGAGCCCACACAGTAGGCTTACCAAGTGGCGGCGGGGGACTGCATATATAACCTCAGTTCACATGCAGCTGGTTTCACTTTGCAGCAGGCAGTGTTAGATACAGAGAATGGAGGGAAGAAGTTTTTAGAGGCAGAGAGTGAGAGACTAGGAAGGGTGTGAGCTGTGGGGTTGGGGCGTGTCTGTGTGGTAGGCTTACCAAGTGGCAGCGGGGGATCCACATGTCTTCACAGGATCCCTGCCGCGGGGACGGCGATACGTGTTGCACCGCCGTTGCCAGGATGTGATGCAACGCATCGCTCTGGCAACGGGACTCTGCCAGAGCGACGCATTGCGTCACATCCTGGCGACGGCGGTGTAACGTGTATCGCTGTCCCCCGCGGCAGGGATCCTGTGAAGACGTGCGGATCCCCTGCCGCAGCTTGGCAGCCCTATTTCCCAATCCAGAACTGGCAACCCTAGACTCACATCACATGTCGTTTGGTCCTCAGTTCCTTACTATGTCCTTCAAGACCTGTAGGGGGAGCGGAGTTTCTTAGCAGCATTTTCTAGAGCTCTAGACTTTAGTCTGGTGAAGCCACACAATGGTTTGGGGTTGGGGGACCATTTTTGAGCCTCTCCTGTCGTCAGCCCATTTTTCAGTGCTTGCTCCTTAAGCCAGCACGAGGCCAAATTGAGAGGGAACCCTAAGATGCGCCACTTGGTAAGCCTACCACACAGACACGCCCCAACCCCACAGCTCACACCCTTCCTAGTCTCTCACTCTCTGCCTCTAAAAACTTCTTCCCTCCATTCTCTGTATCTAACACTGCCTGCTGCAAAGTGAAACCAGCTGCATGTGAACTGAGGTTATATATGCAGTCTGCTGCCATAGACCAGAATGGGAACTCTCTTATTGGCAGCCAGAGCTGCCTGTCAGGCTTTGGAGGACCAGTACTGGCATTTCCAGGGCTGCAGAAGGGCTGTTGAAGAACATTGCCCCGGTTGCCTTGACAATTAATGCCTTGGTGCCAGGTTGTCTGGCCCAGGGACTGCTCCTACGGACCAAACGGACCGCCTGAAAAATTGTGGTGCATGGGCAATCCATTAAAAATGTGAATGCAGACTGGGCAAACAGACCACAAACCAGCCCCCAGTCCGTAATGAAATGAGGTCCGTGGTCCGGTCCGTGCCCATCCCTAGTTGTAATCTCTCTTTGAAGCTTCTGTGTAGGAGAACTGGTCCTCTTAGGTCACCAAGGAGTGTCTTGGAAGATTCAAACGTTCGCCCACTGGTTTCTGAGTAGAGCATAAAACACTTTGATATCCTGAAAAATATGCTTTCTGGACATACCCCTAATTATTCGGGATCACAGTTCAAACTCTGACAATTAATTCAATATACTGTTCACTCTGGATGTGACTGGTTTGTATATACATTAAAAAAATATATATGCTTGTCTTTCTCCCAAAGGAATGGGAGAAAGTAGCAAAGTGGTGATTTTTATGAAATGAAACATAGAACCATGGGGCTGGAAGGGACCTCCAGGGTCATGTAATCCAACCCCCTACATAGTGCAGGAAATTCACAGCTAACTTCCCTTTCCAGCGACCCCAGAGGAAGGCAAAAAAACTTCAGAATCCTTGAGCCAGCCTGGTCTGGAGGAAAATTCCTACTCTGGGCATGTAAGAAAGGGCCATGAGAGCCGAACATTGCCTTCCCTCTCATGATCTTCTTAAATTCACAGAATCAGCATTGCTGTCAGATGGCCATCTAGGCTCTGCTTAAAAACCTCCAAAGAAGGCGAGTCCACCACTTCCCGAGGAAGACTGTTCCACTGAGGAACCACTCCAACAGTCAGGAAGTTCTTCCTGATGTTTTGCTGAAAACTCTTTTGATTTAATTTCAATCTGTTGGTTCTGGTCCGACCTTGTGGGGCAACAGAAAACAACATCTATATCTATAAAAGAAAGTCCCCTCACCATAAAATCAACACCCAGGCCAAACTGCTGTACCCAGAAACACGAAATTCGGGGAGAGTGCTCCTACCATGACGTAGGTGCTCACTAAGAAGGGATTTTTAGAAATTCAACCCCTAAGGGGGT
>NW_015164672.1:1084901-1115798 GCF_001447785.1 Gekko japonicus
GACATGCCCGGACTTGCCCGGGCTGGCCAGGCACAACTCTTCAATAGCTTCATGTCCAAAGACAATGGGTCCCTAGGATCCTAGCCGGCCCAATCAAAGGGCCAGCTTCTCAGCCGGGAGACCAATGGTCGCCCGGTTACTGTAAATAGCCTATCGAGAGTAGGGGGTGTGTTTAGGTGTACTTGGTGGCGGGTTTTCTGAATGCATATAAACCGGCCTACGAGCTGGTCAGTTGTCTTTGTCCTGAACTAAATAAAGGTATGCTTAGCTGAAATCACTCTCCGTCTGCATACTTTTCAATGGTGTTGTGGATATGTCCCAGTTCTAAAATGTAACATAAATGAGAAGCATTTTTGTAAAAAAAAAAAAAGGGGGGGTATGCCCTCCCCCCAAATTCAATGCCCAGACCGAACCCCTACACCAAGAAACCCAAAATAAGGGGAGTGCATTCCTACCATGATGTCAAACCCCACCATGAAGAGATTTCTGAGAAACATGACCCCTGCTTCTTAAATGGACAGTTCTATGTGGCCTGCTCCAGCAGCCTGGTGATCTTAGCACCTGAGGGCAGAACCATCAATGTGGTCTAAAGAGAGGTCCTTCAGTAGAGAGAAAAAAGTATGTATGTCTCCCTTCATTTCTTACACTACAATCTTCTCTGTTAGAATTTCTACAACAAATGTCACATTTCAGATTTCACATCATCAGTACTATAACTGGATTTATGGAACTTAAATACCGTAGCGAAGCACGGGTATCAGGCTAGTCCTATATATGACAGCCCAAATACTTGAAGATGGTTATAATATCACCTCTCAGTTGTCTCCTCTCCAGACTAAACCTATCCAGCTCCTTCAACCTTTCTTCACAGGACTTGGTCTCCAGACCACTCGCCATCTTGGTTGCCCTCCTCTGGACCCATTCCAGCTTGTCAAAATCCTTCTTACACTGTGGTGTCCAAAACTGAACACAGTATTCCAAGTGAGGTCTAACCAGAGCAGAATTAAGCAATTTCTCCTTGGTCAGGGACAGAGGGTGGCGCTGGGGGAGGGGGTGTCAACTAGGTACCACTTAACATGTGAGGTTCCTCAGGGACCGGGTGTCAACTAGGTACCACTTAACATGTGAGGTTCTTCAGGGACCAATCCTCTCCCCAATGTTATTTAACACCTATATACGCCCCCTCGCCCAGCCAGTGTGGAGTTTTGGGCTGGGGTCTCATCAACACTCTCCGTCTGCATACTTTTCAATGGTGTTGTGGATATGTCCCAGTTCTAAAATGTAACATAAATGAGAAGCATTTTTGTAAAAAAAAAAAAAGGGGAGGTGTGGCATCCCACATAAATGAGAGGCAATTTTGAAAAAAAAAAAAAGGGGGGGTATGCCCTCCCCCCAAATTCAATGCCCAGACCGAACCCCTACACCAAGAAACCCAAAATAAGGGGAGTGCATTCCTACCATGATGTCAAACCCCACCATGAAGAGATTTCTGAGAAACATGACCCCTGCTTCTTAAATGGACAGTTCTATGTGGCCTGCTCCAGCAGCCTGGTGATCTTAGCACCTGAGGGCAGAACCATCAATGTGGTCTAAAGAGAGGTCCTTCAGTAGAGAGAAAAAAGTATGTATGTCTCCCTTCATTTCTTACACTACAATCTTCTCTGTTAGAATTTCTACAACAAATGTCACATTTCAGATTTCACATCATCAGTACTATAACTGGATTTATGGAACTTAAATACCGTAGCGAAGCACGGGTATCAGGCTAGTCCTATATATGACAGCCCAAATACTTGAAGATGGTTATAATATCACCTCTCAGTTGTCTCCTCTCCAGACTAAACCTATCCAGCTCCTTCAACCTTTCTTCACAGGACTTGGTCTCCAGACCACTCGCCATCTTGGTTGCCCTCCTCTGGACCCATTCCAGCTTGTCAAAATCCTTCTTACACTGTGGTGTCCAAAACTGAACACAGTATTCCAAGTGAGGTCTAACCAGAGCAGAATTAAGCAATTTCTCCTTGGTCAGGGACAGAGGGTGGCGCTGGGGGAGGGGGTGTCAACTAGGTACCACTTAACATGTGAGGTTCTTCAGGGACCAATCCTCTCCCCAATGTTATTTAACACCTATATACGCCCCCTCGCCCAGCCAGTGTGGAGTTTTGGGCTGGGGTCTCATCAGTATGGTGGCCATGGTGGGATGGTTAAGAAACAGCTGGGTGAGACTGAATCCAAAAGAGTTGGAGGTTCTGTGGCTGGGGTTTCAGGGTTGAGGCACAAACTTTCCACTCTTGATGGGGCACCATCGACACCGGAGCAGACTGTCAGAAGTTTGGGTGTGGTCCTGGATACCTCCTTATCCATGGAGGCCCAGGTCATGAATGTTGCCAGGCTGGCATTCTTCCATCTACGCTAAGCATGGCAAATAGCCCCTTTCTTGTTGTGCCCTGACCTAGCACAGTAATCGCTCTATGCTGGCCTGTTCTTGAGACTGGCCCAGAAACTCTAACTGGTCCAGAATGCGGCATGCGAGTGCTGACAGGAACATCATGGACAGCACGAATAGACAGCTACACTGGCTTACAGTGGAGTACCAAATCAGGTTCAAGGTTTTGGTACTGACCAGGGGTAATTTCCTAGAAAAAGAGGTGCAGGCACTCATTAGCATAACTCATTAGCATAACTTATTTGCATACGCCACACCCCCTGACATCACCGGAAGTGTATCAGAAGGCAACACCCACCGCTCAGGCGCCACTGGACTGTTTTGGATTCCTAGCTTTTTTGGGGGGGGAACGTGCAGATCTGTCCTCACAGAGGAGGGAGAGCTTGTACCTGAATAAAACTTGGGCTTAAAGGTGCCACTGGAGTGTTTTGGACCGGAGGGCCGGGGGGGGGCTCCTCTGCAACTTACCTGGCTGCTTCTTGCTCTGACTGAGGGCTGCTGGGAGCAGGGGGTGGGACTTTTTGCATGTGCCTGCCCCCTGGGCTCTTTACTGCCGGAGCTCTGCTCCTGTGCGCTCCTGCAGGAAACGACCCCTGGTACTGACCTTTAAGGCCGGGAGCGGCCAGGGACCCACATATCTTCGGGACTGCCTCCTCTGGTATGTCCCCCAAAGAGCATTCCTCTCTGCTGAGAATAATCTGTTAGTATTCCCTGGCTCCAAAGATATCTGGCTGTCCTTGACCAGAGCCAGGGCTTTTTTGACCCTGGCTCCAACCAGGTGTAACTCTCTGCTGAATAACATCAGGGCCCTGTGGGATTTAATGCAATTCTGCAGGGCCTGCAAGGCAGAGATGTTCCGCCTCTTTTGGTTGAGGACAATGACAGGCTCTATCATGCCTGGCACCCCTGACTATTATTCCATCTTGTGTGAGCTGGCAACACAGTCTGGAACTAGCTTAAAATTTGGTTAATAGATGCCATCTATTTACTGTTGTACAGTGCCCAGAGTCCTGTGACCTCAGGGATTGGGTGATCCATAATTTTTATAAAATAAATAGATAAACAAATATAATCAGTTTGTGTGATCTGGACACTATTTTTTTAGCTACTGCATCATACTGCTGACTCATGTTCAGTGTATATATATTATATATTAAGACCCCTAGATCCTTTTTGCATATACTACTGCCAAGTCTCTTCAATTCTATAATTATGCATTTAATTTTTCCTAAGTGCAGAACTTCACATTAATGCTGTTGAAATTAATTTTGTTCATTTTAGCTCAGTTTTCCGGCCTGTCAAGATCATCCTGTATCTTAATTCTCTTCTACTGTATTTGCTACCCGTCCCAATTTATTCTAACCTGCAAATTTAATGAGCACTGCCTCTGTTCCTTCTTTGAATCTCAGCGAATGAATCTCAGAAAATGTATGTGCAATAGTGTTTGCATGCAATTTGGTTTCTAAGACTCCGCTCCTAAGTTCTTCCCTCTTTTGCAAAATGATAGGTGGTTCTACGAGCCTCGTTTGGTACTTTGAACACCCTCGCTGATACATCCAAAGACGTGGTGCACGGGCGAGGGGGGAAAGAGCTGACCATCTCCACCTCCAATGTGAAGCTACTAAATCACATACTGGGACACGTCACGTACACCAGTACAGTATTTCTAGTCAATGCTGTAGACATGGGTGAGTTGAAATACTGGAATTAGGGTTGCCAATCTCCGGGTGGGGCTGGAAATCCCACAGGATTACAACTGACATCCAGACAACAGGGATCAGCTCCTCTGGAGAAAATGGCTGCTCTGGAGGGTGGACTCCATGGCACTATATCTTGCTGAGGTCCCTCCCTTCTCCAAATCCCATCCTCCTCAGCTGCACCCTGAAATATCCAGGAATTCCCCAGCACAGAGCTGGTAACTAGGGGTGTGCAAGGAAAAAAAATCAGTTAACTTCAGATTCGGGTACATTTGCCCAAAAAATATTCAGTGTTCCAGAATATTCCTGAATACCAGTATCAGAATTCTGCTGGTATTTGGGTTAATACTCGGGAAGCCCAAATATATTCAGTTCCATTATACCCTATGGGGACAGCTGTCCCCATTGGGTATAACGGAGAAGGGATTTAAAGTTTCAAGTTGAAATCCCTGCTGAGTTAACTCGTCTCATGCTGCTGCTGTGGTGCAACTCTGTGACTCAACCCAGCAACCATGAAAAGTTTAAATCCCTGCTGGGGGAGCTTCTTCTGTGGGGTGGTCTAAACCACCGTCCAGAAGAAGATGGATTTGGGATCTGTGCGGGCCGGATGGGGAGGGAGAGCCCTCCCCAATGCACAGACCCAGTTGCCTGGCAGGGTTTCTTCTGTCCACTGATTTAAAGCACCCTGCAAAAGAAGCCTATCTTGGGATCTGTGTGGGCAGAAAGGGCAGGGAGGGCTCTCCCTCCACACCCCACAGACCCGGCTGCTTGGCAGGTCTGCTGGGTGGTTTAAACTGCCCCACAGAAGAAGCTGGCCCCAGGATCTGCGTGCATGGGGAGGGCTCTCTCTCTCTCTCCCTGCACGCAGACCTGGCTGGGAGAGGATCAGCTGGGGCGGTGGGAGTTCTGAGCTGCTGCCGCCCTGCTGGATCTAGGCTTGCTCTTGCACCTTGCTTTAAACCGAACTGCAAGAGGAGCCAGCCATCCCTTCCCTTCTCTTTGGAGTTGGGCTGCAGCTGCGGTATGACTTCAGGGAGGGGACATAATGGTTTAAACTTTAAAACCCTCTCCCTTCTCTCTGGAGTTGCACCGCAGCTGCAGCCTGACTCCAGGAGGGGAGGTGTTTACTCGTTACGCCTGAATATCGGCTTTTATTTGGGTGAGGCTACTTCAGTAGCTGAATACAGATCTCTTATCTGCATTTGGCTGAATAAATATCTGAAAAATACAGCGAAGTTATTTTTTGGATACTTATTCAGCTTGGTATATACCAAGTACACACCTCTACTGGCAACCCTAGATACTGCCGGACAGCTCAAATTTATTGAGATAGAGTAAATGATATATTCAATAGTGTATATTTTAGTGGTATATTTAAGGCAGATTTCTATTTTATCCTTAGCAATGTGTAAAACTATTTTTATCTGGTCTATGACTGTTATAATAAACTTCTATTCTGTTCTGCTGGACAAACCTGCCAAATGCTGGATCAGCTCTGGGTAGATCTTAAATGCAGAGGTCCCTAGCTGTGGAAGTACTATTGGAATTTTGAAAAAGAGTAGTGAGTGCCACTTAAAAAAACCCAAAACCTGTCACAGAAGTGGGGCCAAATACAAAATGGCTGCAGTTGGGTCCAAAGCCAATCACAAACATTTGGGTTATTTCTGCAAACACTACCTTAGCTAGTATTTGCATAATGTGTGAACTGGTTTAAAAAAGAGCAAAATATTAGTACCTTTAATGTAAGGTATGCATGGTTTCTATATGACTAATAACTGAGTTGTATCCAATCTCATGAACAATTTTGGCCATTTTGATTCAACCGTATACACTGCAGCACTTGAGGGCCAGCCAACATGTGACATCCAGTTCTGCAGGGAATTTTTTTTACCCATTCAGGTTTATTGAACCTGGAAAATATCAGTTTTCCCGAATATTCCCGAATACCAGTATCAGTATTGTATTGCCATTCCGTCAAATATTCTGGAAACCTGAATTTATTCAACTACATGGGGTCTAATGGAGAATTTCACTTGCTGAGTTGTGACGCAGTGGCAGCACAACTCAGAGAGTGTACTGAAGTCATTTAACTGAAGTCATTTAAACTTTAAATGCCTCCAGTTCACTCACTGAGTCGTACTTCAGTTCATTCGCCAAGTGGCACTACGGTGGCGGCACAAGTCGATGAGTGAACCGAAGGCTTTTAAATGCCTTCCAGCTGCACCTGAATAAAAGCCAGACAATACCAGCTTTTAGTTGATTGTGTCTATTTCAGTAGCCAAATGAGATTGTCCAATCTGTATTTGGCTGAATATCTACCGAGCACACACCCCTAGTGGGGACTGATCTTCAAGAACCATACCCCCCAATACTAGACCTCAAATTTCCCATGGAATCTAAACCAGTTTTGTGTAGTAGTTAGGAGCGCGGACTCTAGTCTGGGAGAACTGGGTTTGAGTCCTCACTCCTCCACATGCAGCTGCTGGTGTGACCTTGGGTTAGTCATGGTTCTCTCAGAGCTGTTCTGTCAAGAGGAGTTCTCGAAAAAGCTCTCTCAGTCCCACCTACCTTTGCCATGTGGAACCACTCCAACATTCTGAGACCCAGTCTGGTGTCGTGGTTAAGTGCGCGGACTCTAATCTGGGAGATTCCCCACTCCTCCACTTGCACCTGGCTGGATGGCCTTGGGCAAGCCGTAGCTCTGATAAGAGCTGTTCTTGAAAAAGAGCAGTTCTCAGTCAGAGCTCTCTCAGCCCCACCTACCTCCCAGGGTGTCTGTTGTGGGGAGGGGAAGGGAAAGGAGACTGTAAGCCTCTCTGAGACTCCTTTGGGCAGTGAAGAGCAGGGTATAAATACAATCTCCTCCTCTTCTTCTTCTAAACCCCTTACTGTTTCTTTCTCTGTTATTCTGCCTGCAACACATGTCCTCTACCATTTGCGACTGACAACTGCAGTCAAACACCTAATCAACTGTTTACCAATTGCTTTCCAGTGAGCTTCGAAACAGGGTCCTACCTTGTTAAGTTTCCTGTGACCATCCAACTACTGCCTCTTCCCAAGCTCTTTGACCCAGGACCAGGTGAGCAATTTTCCACAGTGCGATGGAGTAATGTCATCAATTTGGGCCAATTCAAACATTATTATGGAGTATACAGGTTGGGTTGTGGATTCTCAGTTCATGTGTGTGTGGTGCCCTAATTGGATCAGGACCACAGTGCACACAAAAAAGGAGCTTCAGCCTTCCCTCCTGCACTATTTTACCTACATGAAATAGTCCTGGGGGGGATGCCATTTGGGGAGACCTAATTGGTCTCTTGAATACACATGGATTTCTCCAGCAGTCCTGGGACAACTGCATGCTGGAGAAATGATGTGGGGAGGAAGGCAAGAGCTCCTTCTCTGCATTTGCTATGGTCCTGATCTGAACTGGGCACCACACGGGCAGGAATTGATCCACAGCTCATGTCTGACCATTATGTCTGACCCAGCCTGGGCACCCCAGCAGTCTATGTAGTCTGTAATGTGTTATCACCCATGGCAGGAAGCACAGTCCTGGAATTATGTTGGCCAACAACCTGGAGAACAAACATCTTGCCCCTTTAAGAGAGGCTTAAATGTGTGAAAAGGGGCAGCTGAAGTTTTTCATGGCACAGACCGTCACCTAGTAAATAACACCCCATTAAACCTCTGCTATAGGGCTAGCCCAAGCTAGCCTCCTCTGGTCAGATCTCGGAAACTAAGCAGGATTGTCCGTGGTCATTATTTGGATGGGAGACCACCAAGGAAGCTACACAGGGGCAGGCAGTGGCAAACCACCTCTGAATGTCACTTGCCTTGAAAACCCTACAGGGGGTCCCATAAATCAGCTGTGGCTTTATCGATGCTGCTGCTTCATCTTGGTCATGCGGGTGGCGAACTGGACCCACATGCTGAGCAAAATGGTCTGGCACGCCCCATTGTCCAGCACGCGTTGCCTACTCGGGCTCTAGACTGTACCCAGAGGCACGCCGTGGCACCTCCCTTCGTGTTTTTAGGAAATGGGTGTGGCTTTTGCCCAGTAAGGCTTCTGAGGGACTACTGGAGATCTGATTGGCTGCACAATTTTTTAAAATCTTGCTTCAGCACCAGCTGCAACCCCAGCACAAGGATCTATACTCTGTTATTGCAGTTGAGCCGTGGCAATCGTTTTGTGGCATGCGCTGCCTCCTGCAGCAACTATGCTGTTGGCGCACCCACCATACTGTGCCAGAATTCCAAATGCGCCCACAGGCTCAAATAGCTTGGGAGGCCCTTGCTCTAGACTGTGAGCAAATAGACACTTTCCAATCTGTAGCATGTTAGCCATTAATACAAGACTCTCACAGAGCTCAGGCAAATGGGGGGGGGGGATGGCATCGGTTTCGTATTGTGTGCACTCACTTTCAGACCTGCTCCTTTTTATGCTGCAGATAACAACATCCGGGACCTCGTGACCATCACCACCAAGACTTTCTTGCGGTACCACAAGCTGCGGGTCCTCCTTAAAAGCATAAGACAGTTTTACCCAGACATCAAGGTGATTGTGGCAGATGACAGTGAGCATCCAGAGAAGATTGAAGAGGCCAATGTCGAGCACTTCATCATGCCCTTTGGAAAGGTACCAGCGCGGGGTGCTTCTCTTTTTGTTACCAGCCGCCTGAAGAACCAATCCTGGCTACCGTTGAGGTTGGCAATCCTGGGGTTTTGGATATCTCTACAGCAAAGGGATACTTGACGGGCTGGAGTTCATGCTGAACTTTTGGGATTGGATCCTCTCAGCTGGTTCCACTTGCCATACACATGCCTTCGGTCTATGTGGATTTACATTGCACGTAGCATGTTCTTCTTCAGTGCCACCACCCCAAGTTGAATCCAGCTTCCCATGTTCCCATCCAGGTTGGATGTTAAAACCAAAATAAATACATAAAAAGGTGTGTGAGAGAGAAAAACGCATATTTTGGGTGAAGGTGTTACAGTCTCTTTGTCTACATAGGACTTGCATTAGATTTAATCACCGCCTAGGATGCTTGATTCCAGAGCAGTACCCAGTGGACAGGTGAAATTGCTTCCTTGACCTTTCAGGTGGCCTGGCCAACCACTGAGAAAAGAGCTCTAACAAAAGCATACCACCAAGGCAGCCATTTTATGTGCTGCCACCACTGGAGACTCAACAGGTGGTAGCATAGGACGGGGCCTTTTTACTGGTGGCATCAAGATTACACATCCTTTCCTGTGATGCCTGATCAGCTTCCTCCCTGAAGCCTGCCAGGAAAGCTGCTAAAATCTATTTGTTTCATGACTCATTTATGCTTTTGAAGTGTTGCTACCTTTCCAGTAGTTAGGCTGTTACTTGTGTGTGTTTATTCTAGGCAGCATTGTATATTGAACTGGGAGGGTTTTATATTGTTGTGAGCTGCTGGGGCAGGAGGGTGGGGTTGCCAAAAGGCAATAAACATATTTTATTGCAGTTTTTGTTTCTTCCTTTGCTCTGGTTTGTTTCATCTTATCAGGGTTGGTTTGCGGGGAGAAACCTTGCTGTCTCTCAGGTGACAACCAAATACTACCTCTGGGTGGACGATGACTGCCTGTTCACCGAAAACACCAAGATTGAGAAACTGGTTGAAGTATTGGAGAACACCAACTTGGATATGGTATGGACATTTGGGCAATACCCAGGACTAGGGGTTTCCAACAGGCCTGGAGGGGGGGGACAGTCCTGTTCCCTTGTTTATTTTTTGACTTTGTTTATATCTATATTTCTCCCTAATGGGGACCAAAAGCAGCTCACGACATTCTCCTCTTATCTTCACAGCAACCCTGGGAGGTAGCTTAGGCTGAGAGTGTGTGAGTGGTCCGAGGTCACACACTAGGGTTCTGTGGGAGAATGGGAATTTGAATCTGGGTCTTCCAGATCCTAGGATGACACTCTTGTTTCTCCAAACTGCCTTTCTGTAGAGAGCTCTTAATAGATGTTAAATGGGACATTGTTTGCCTCCATGCCATGAAACTCGCTGTGAGCAGAAGGATGGGTGCCTCAGAGCCCTGAGTAAGAACCAAACACAGCCCCAGCTGGGGAGAGGTGTTCAGAAATAAGTATGAGAGCCAGTTTGGTGTAATGGTTAAGTGCGCGGACTCTAACCTGGGAGAACTGGGTTTGATTCCCCACTCCTCCACTTGCACCTGCTGCATGACCTTGGGCAAGCCATAGTTCTGGCACAGCTGTCCTTGAAAAAGAGCAGTTTCTGTCAGATCTCTCTCAGCCCCACCTACCTCACAGGGTGTCTGTTGTGGGGAGGGGAAGGGAAAGGAGTTTGTAAGCCGCTCTGAGACTCTGAGCGAAGGGCGGGGTATAAATCCAATCTCATCTTCTCTTCTTCTGCTATGAGGGAGGGTGGGGAGTGTTCTGGCAAGGCAACCAGTAGCTAAGCCCCTCTGTCCAGCAGGAGCAGAGAGATAGGTGGCTCAGAGCCCTGAGTCCACTCCACCTTATACAAACGCAGCTAGACAGAGCTAGCAGGAACCAATGAAGCTAAGCCCCTCTACTCAGCGTGAGCAAAAGGACAGGTGCCTCAGAGCCCTGAGTAAGCAGCAAACACCCCCAACCCCACTCTTCAAAGGAGGAATGATTTCCAGTTTCCAGAGAGCCAGTTTGGCGTAGTGGTTAAGTGCACGGACTCTAATCTGAGAGAACCGGGTTTGATTCCTCACTCCTCCACTCGCAGCTGCTGGATGACCTTGGGCAAGCCATAGCTCTGACAAGAGCTGTCCTTGAAAGGGTAGTTCTCTCAGAGCACTCTCAGCCCCACCTGCCTCACAGGGTATCTGTTGTGGAGAGGGGAAAGGAAAAGAGTTTGTAAGACTCCGAGTGAAGGGCGGGGTATAAATCCAATCTCTTCTTCTTCTCCTTCTTCCCTCTCTGTCTCTGCCTCTAACTAACCTGTGGCATGACTGTTGCCAATGGAAAACAACAGCTGCATGTGAGCTGGGGGTATATATCATTCTGCTCCAATGGTAGTTCTCTTGTGGGCAGCCAGCGATGCCTGTCAAGCTTTGGAGAGCCACTATTGGTGTTTCCAGGGCTGCAGAAGTCCATCCCCCCATTGCTTTGATGATTGCAATTGATCAGTGCCAGTGTGTCTGCTGCGGATGCTGCCGAAGTGTCACGTGCCCCTCCCAGACGCCCGAACCTCCGGAAACCACATAGAGCATTGTGGGAGGGTCATTGAGGCGAGATTGCATGGACCTCAGCTCATGAACCACAACGCAGGTGATTTTAGTTGCAAATTTAGGGTCATGGGCAGGTTCATGCCCATCCCTTGTGGTGACTAAATTGACTTTTGCACAAGAGTCCAGCAATACACACTGCAGGCGTGGTATGCCCTTCCTCCAGGCTCATTTTCAAATTAATTTTATTTACTTCTTTTATAGTCTCCTTTCTCACTGAGATTTGAGGCAGATTGCAGAATATAATGCAATCAGATAGTAGAGACCTCCAGATAACAGTGCAGAAGGACTAAGATCACTGGACTGGGCTACAGTGCAAACAAACAAAAAACGTTTAAACATACCTTAAAGCAGAAAGTGGGTCACGAAGCTAGAAGACAATTCAGCAAAAGGAAAGTGCTACTTACAAAAAAAAATTGTGATAGTGTCATCTTTCACTCCAAGTATGTCCATCAGCGTTCACCTCGGTATGAAAGCAATCAATTGGCTAAACCCTCCGAATGGAAATCTAAGTGGATACATCTCTTCTGTGTCCCATAACTTGATTATGGCAGCTGTTGATGTGCCGGAACAAGAAGGGTGCTTTTATATAAGGGAACTGGATTGTAGTCTATTGCCATGTTCATTGCATGAATTACCTGGCCTTTATTACATCGTTCTGCAGCTTTGTGATTTGCTTTCTGCATTGTTTACATCATGCTTTAGAGACAGTATTTTTTGTTTGGATTGTTTTTTAATTTTGTTAATTTTTGTCCTATTATAATGGCTATTGGACATTTTATGCTGCCCAGTTGTATTTTTAAAATATATTTTGAAACCTGCCTCGAGCCTGAAAGAAAAAGGCAGGCTATAAAGAAAGTAAATAAAGTAAAAAAACAAAATGGGGGGCGGGGACTAGGGGTGTGCACTTGGTATATACCGAGCAGAATAAATACCCAAAAAATACCTTATTGATATTTTTCGTGTATTTATTCAGCCAAATCAGGTTAGAGACTCTGATTCAGCTACTGAAATAGCCTTGCCCAAATAAAACCCAATAGTATTCGAGAGCGAATAGGATCGATGAAATGGCTTTTAGCCATTTAAACCTAACAGTGGGGGGGGGACGCCTTGGAAGCGGGGAGAAGTGAACTTTGGAATTGGGGGAGTGAAAGGGATCTATGCAGGGGGGGAAATGAAAGGGATCTATGAATTGGCTTCCAGCCATGTCAGCTGAACAGTGGACAGGCTCATCCACCCAGCTGTTAGGGAGCTCAGAAGGCATTTAAAGTTTAAATGCCTTCTGAACTCACCATGTCATGCCACTGTGACTCAGCGAGTGAACGCAAGGCATTTAAAGTTTAAATGCCTTCTAAACTCCATTATACCCTATGGGGACGGTCCCCATCTGGTGTAATGGAGCCGAATAAATTCAAGTTTCCCAAATATTTACCTGAATCCCAATACAATACCGGCACTGGTATTCCAGAAAATTCAGGAATACCAATATTCTTCGGGTCCAATAGACTCGAATTGGAAAAATACTGAATTTCTTTTCCCCCACACCCCTAGTGGGAACCCATCTAACCCTCTTTACAAATGACAAGCTCTGGGTTTTATACTGTCTTGAAAGTACCCTTACAAGAAACCCTCTACATGTATGTCATGTATTGTACATAGGATTTGGGAATACATTTTGAGCCCGAGTCAAGACTTTTTGGAGCCAGTTCGTGTAGTGGTTAAATGCGCAGACTCTAATCTGGGAGAACTGGGTTTGATTCCCCACTCCTCCACTTGCACCTGTTGGATGACCTTGGGCAAGCCATAGTTCTGGCACAGCTGTTCTTGAAAAAGAGCAGTTCCTGTCAGAGCTCTCTCAGGGTGTCTGTTGTAGGGAGGGGAAGGGAAAGGAGTTTGTAAGCTGCTCTGAGACTCCCTTGGGTAGTGAACGGTGGGGTATAAATCTAGTCTCTTCTCTTCTTCTTCTTCTCTTTTTTTCTGGGGAAACGCACCAGATTGGAGTTCTGGAACTTCTTTGACAAAATTCTTTTAAAAATGTTTAAAAGTTCATGAGTTTTCAGTATACAGATTGAAAACTTCATTTCCCTCTTGAGAGTTCTGGAAACTCCTTTCCATAGAGAGGGGGGGAGAGAGAGAGCACACACACACTCTCTGGTCAGAGTACTGTAGTAGTTAAGAGAGTTAGGAGTAGGGTTGGAGACCCCGGTTCAAATCTCCACTTTGCTTGCTTGTGGAGAGCCCTGGGGTGACTCTTTCAGCCTAACCAGCCTCACAGGGATTTCTGGAAGAGTAAAATGGAAGAGGGGAGCAAGCCACCCTGAGCTGCTTGGAGGAAGAGTTGGGTTAACTCTCTTAAGATTCCAGGTTATGTCTCTAAGTGAGCTTTTTCCATCGCCCCGTGTGATCCAAGAGCGTGCCCTGAGACAGCCCCCACAATCCCCTGCAGCTGTATCATGCTGGGGAAGATTGTAGTGAGCAAAGAACCCCACCCACCATCACTGAGCTGCTCATGAAAGAACATGGCCAAGTGAGTTTCCAGGGAAAACCACCGGGTTGAGTGGAGCGGGTCTCTTTTGCTTAATCTCACCCAATCCCCCTTCTTATTACAGCATCAATTCCTCATAGCTTTTGTCCATGCAGATTCCATCATCCAGTCAGTGCAGCCTTTTTGAGTGGTCAGATGTGGCTTAGAATCCTAGAATCACAGAGTTGGAAGGGGCCATACAGGCCATCTCTTCCAACCCCCTACTCAATGCAGGATCAGCCTAGGGCATCCCTGACAAATGTTTGTCCAGGCGCTGTTTAAAGACTGTCAGTGAGGGGGAGCTCACCACCTCCCTAGGCAGCTGATTCCACTGTTGAACAACTCTTACTTTAAAAAAGGATTTCCTAATATCCAGCCAGTACTTTCCCACTCTTAATTTAGACCCATTATTGCAAGTCCTATCCTTTGCTGCCAACAGGAACAGCTCCCTGCCCTCCTCTAAGTGACAGCCCTTCAAATACTTCAAGAGAGGAATCATGTCCCCCCCTCAACCTCCTCTCCCCTAGACTGAACATTCCCAAGTCCCTCAGCCTTTCCTCGTAGGGCTTGGTCTCCAGGCCCCTGATCATCCTCATCGCTCTCTGCACCCACTCCATTCTGTCCACATGCTTTTTGAACTGAGACCTCCATAACTGCACACAATACTCCAGGTGTGGACTATGACATCTTGTAAGTTGGATGTTATGCCTCTGTTGCTACACCCCAAGTTCACATTAGCCTTTTTTGTCGCTGCATCACACTGGCTGCTCATATTTAACTTACAGTCCAGCAGTACCCCAAGATCTTGTTCACACACACTGCTTTCTTTTTGCCCCAACAGAAAAGCTGGTTGGATCCAACCCACTGATTATTCCCAGTATCCTCAAAAGACTGAACATGCTCATTCCAACTGAGACAGTATTCCTAAAATCAGGCTACTTAACAAGGTTGGATAGTACTTCTTGTTGTTCAGTCGCACAGTCGAATCCGACTCTTTGTGACCCCATGGACCACCTCACACCAGGCCCTCCTGTCTTCTGGATAGTACTAACCCAGCCCAATCTTTCTTATAGGTTGGAGGCAACGTGGCTGGGAATGACTTCAAGTTTAAGATTTTCTATGAGGAAGGGGAAGATGGCAGCTGTCTACATATCAGAAGTGGTTCTTATCATCCCTTGGAAGGCTTTCCCAACTGTGTGATCACTGGTGGAGTGATCAACTTCTTCCTTGCGCGTACAGAGGAGAGCAGGCGTGTCGGTTATGACCCGAAGCTGCAGAGGGTGGCTCACGTGGGTAAATGGAAGTGTAATATTCGTATCCTCTCAACACCTGTTGAAAGCAGGATTATGTGGTCCGCAGGACTCTAAAATCCAGAACACTGCAACTTTTGAAAGCTGAATGTTGCTTGCTGGCCCTTATGGTTGCAGAGGTAAGGGTGAAGTTGTCTAAGTGAGCAATTGGACTTCTCCAGATAAGAAAATTAACTTTCTAAGCAAACCTCTTCAAATACTAGATGGAAGGTTCAGCTTGCAGTAGGGTTGCCAGACCCCTGGTTGGAGTGGGTTTCCCCCCAATTTGGGGGGCTTCAATCCACTGCTGGCCAGTGGGCAAAGCCCCACCCTGAACTGCCCCCTCGTGCACTGACCAAGTCAGCGCAATGGTATCACCCAGAAGTGACCCAGAAGTGACATCATCATCCAAAGGACTCTAAAATCCTGAACACTGCAACTTTTGAAAGCTGAATGTTCTTGCTGGCCCTTATGGTCACAGAGGTAAGGGTGAAGTTGTCAAACTGAGCAATTCTTGGACTTCTCCAGGTTTCCTTCTCCCAGATAAGGGAACTAACTTTCTAAGCAAGTCTCTTCAAATACTAGATGGAAGGTTTAGCTTGCAGTGGTGATTTTTTGGTCACGTCTCGAGAGTGAAGGATGAGCTCCCTTTACAGAAAAGAGATCTTAGTTTGAGAATGATATTCCCCGGGAAACATAAATGCAGCATTGTGTCCCAGTTATTGCTGTCCACCAATTTCACAAATGTTCCATGCCATCTCTGTCAGTATATTTGCCAGCCAAACTTCCAACATTTTGTGTCTCCATTAATTGGTTCCACAAATGGCTGATCTATTTTTCTCTTCTCCCTCCAACTCCCCTCTCCAGAATTTTTTATGGATGGACTGGGAAACCTGCTGGTCGGTTCCTGCCGCGATGTCGGTATAGATCACCAGAGTCGGGACCCTGCCACCGATTCTCAGCTGGCTGCCGTTGAGAAGACTTATAGCAAATTCCGAACAAATACCCAGGAACAGATCCGATTGAAATTGTCTTTACACTATTTTAAGAACAGGCTGAAATGCTACACGAGGATAGGATAACCGCTGTCTGGCTAAGTTGCTCCTGTGTCTCCAGAGGTGATGTTTCTTGAAGGAGTTAAACTGAGGAACTGGGTTCACCAGCACTGAGCATCTTGGCCTACAGACCATTCCTTCTGGCTGGGACCAGAATCAGCAAAAAAAACTTCTAGACTCACTGGAGGGAGACTACAGATTCCAGTTCATATCTCAGTTAAGGATGTTCGTTCAGCTAAATCTGAGAGGCAAGATACCCGGGAAATACCTTATTGGTATTTTTCGTGTATTATTCAGCCAGATATAGATTTCGAATATTGCTCATCTATCCAAAATGGCCAAGCCTTAAAAATCCCCAAAACATTCAGGATTTTTGTAGCTGCTGGATAGACAAACTTTAAGGGCATTTTAAAAGCTCTTAGTTCCTTTAAACGTGTTCTCCAAGCCATGCGACTCCACAGCAAGGTGCAGCAAGTTTGCCTAGAAGGCATTTAAAGGGACTGCAAGCCCTTTAAATGCCTTCAGAGTCCTCCAAGCTGCGGAGTCATGCGGCTTGGAGAAGGCATTTAAAGGGACCGTGATCCCTTTAAATGCCTTTTTTCTCCATTGAAATCAAAGGAGGACGGGGCACCTTCACCGGGGGGGCATAGAATTGGACCCATTAGTCCAATCTTTTTTACACTTGGGGGGTTTTTTTGAGGAGAGGCACCAGCAGTTATGCTGCAAATTTGGTTCCTCTGCCTCAAATAACATCCCCCCCCATTGGCCCAAATTCTCCACTGTACCCTATGGGAACCACTGATTGTAATGGTCCTCATAGGTTATAATGGAGCAGGGAAAAATTGGGTTTCCTGAATATTTCCCGAATCTGAATACCATACTGGTATTGGGAATATCAAGAAATACTGATATTTTCCAGGTTCAATATACCTGAACCCGAAAAATACCAGTTGTTTTTGTTTTTTTTACACACCCCTAATCTCAGTCTGTGCCACTTCCTGCTCATAAGTCCCACTGAGAGAATGGCTACCATGAAATGAATGTCTGAAGTGCTATTTATTTGGGTTGCTGTTGCCACTTTAAAATACCAGGTTCAACACAGTAATTAAATATGCCAATCCTGTGGGTCAAGATGGGAGCCACCATGAATCTATAGATGTTGGAGGTATGCCCGTAGCTGGAGTTTATAAAATTAAAACGATTTAGGAAGGGCTAACCAGGGAAAACATCATCACCTTTCATGTGGAGCTGCAAGATTTGATTCCAGTAGCACTTTAAAGACCAGCAACATTTCCACGGTAGAAGCTTTCGAGACTGAAATCTCCCTTTGCCGGATGGAAGTATCCTTATATCTGCTGAAGGGAGCTTCGACCCCCAAAGGCTTCTACACTGGAAATCTTGTCGATCTTCAAAATGCTGCTGGACTTGAGTCTTGCTCTTCTAATGCGGACCCACACACAGATACCCATCTGAAACACTGTGGGGGCGGGTATTTGTTTTTAAGGTTGTAATTAAAACAGGACAATCCTTGACAGAGTTACACCTGTCTAACCCACTGACGTCAGCAGGCTTAGAAGGGTGTAACTCTGCTCAGGAAGGCCCCAGAAGTGTTCTGAGAGCCAAATTAGTCATTAAGGTGTCGATATGTCAGACCCATGGATGCCACCATTGAAGAGGTGACCTTGGATCATTTCAAAATGTTGCAAGGGCCCAATTCTGATGAACCAGGCGATCTTGTCCCACAGCACATGCCTTTTCAAGTGCCAAAGCACTAGAAAAGGCATGAGGGGCCCAAGATCAACCAGTCCAGACTCAGTGTGGCCTTCTGACATTTTTCAATGGCCCAAGTTCACCTCTTCAATGGTGTCGTGGATCTGTGAGTGCCGTAATGTCTAGTTTGGCCGTGAGTCATTCTTGAAGAAGACATTGGATTTATACCCTGCCCTTCACTATCCAAAGGAGTCTCAGAGCAGCTTACAAACTCCTTTCCCTTCCCCTCCCCACAACAGACACCCTGTGAGGCAGGTGGGGCTGAGAGAGCTCTGACAGAAACTGCTCTTTTTCAAGGACAGCTGTGCCAGAACTATGGCTTGCCCAAGGTCATCCAGCAGCTGCAAGTGGAGGAGTGGGGAATCAAACACGGTTCTCCCAGATTAGAGTCTGCGTACTTAATCCGTACACCAAACACTGTGACACAACTGTCTTTAAGTAATCAAGGCTTTAGAAAGCTGTCACTCTTCTGTTTCTGTAAGCTTTCCTTCATTTGCAGGTTTCAGGCTTTGTCCATGAAGGTACTGATTGATTTCAGCCTATCTGGTATATCTGTGCCTTTGGGGTTAACCACACTCCAGTCATTAGTAACACATAGCCAAGATGATGCAAGCAAAGATAAGCCCTCCAAAGCCTGTTGACTTCAGTGAACTGAAAACAGTGTAACTCTGCTTAGGATTGCACTAAATTTGCAGTGTGCCAACAATGCTTTGCTCATGCACGCACAACCTCCCAAACAATTAGCATAGCTGAATGTGATCCAAGCAGGGGGAGGTGCATACACTTGCAGTTTGATGGGGATGTTTACTATTTATTTCTGGAACTGGTATCTTGCTTTTCAAGGCTTCAATAAAAGGTACATAAAAATGCTTGGTATCTCACAGATACAGGCTGGTAAGGGAATGGTGCCCTTATGGCTGGATTTCTTCTTTTGGCTGGTGGTTGCTGGACAGGTAAGAGCTTGCAGTGCCACAGCTGGATCACTCAGTCAAGTTAGGAGTATTTATACAGTAGCCTTTGTGAATGTATCTCCAACCAGGAACGGGTTGTATGGTTTAGCGTTTTGTTGGCAGAAGGTCCCAGGTTCAATCCCCAGCATCTCCAAGTACAACGATCCAGTAATAGGTGATGTGAATGACATCAGGTTGAGACCCTGGAGAGCTGCTGCCTGTGTGAGTAGACCATGCTGACCTTCATAAACCGAGGATCTGACTAGCGTTGCCAGACCTCCTGGTCCGGGTGGGGGCCTCCCACTTTTGGGTGCTCCCCCCCCCAAATTTCCCCTCTTACCTTTAAGAAGCCGGAAACAGCCATGATGTGCATACGCAACCTGGAATTAACATAGGCACATCGGGCAGTGATATTCTGGGTTTGGGGCAAAGCTCTTTCATTTGTAGCTAATTCTACCATTGAGTTTTGCCCGAAAACCAGAGCGTCGCTGTCCGACATGCCTACATTACAGTGCTCCTCCCTGCTCCCGGAAAGTTCCCTCTCACCCCTACCAGCGTGTTGTTGGAACCTGCCAACCCTAGATCTGACTCAGTATAAGACGTTCAGGGGTGGGGGCAAAGGTTCACTGAGAGAGCACTTGTTTGGCATGCTGAAGGTTCCAGATTCAACCCCCAGCATGTCCAGTTAACAGAATATGGTGATGTGATTGGCCCTGGCCAAGGTAAGGGAGACCTTCATAGACCAAGGGTCTGATTCAGTATAAGACTGCTCCCACTGCATTCAATGTGTTGAGAAACCTATTTCTGTCTCCTCCTTGTGAAAAAAGGATAAAACTACGCACAAATAGTGTTTAAATGAAAATATCCAGGGCAAAAGCCCCAGCTATTTCACCTTCTTTCAGTCAGCTGGCCCCAATTTCCTCTTCTCACCCAATTTTATTTGGAGAGGGCAGCATCTAGTAAGGTCTACCCTCTAGTATGGGTGGATTTGTGGTCAGGTGCTTAAAAAGAAGCTGAAGCTGCATCAAAAGGCTATGGGAGGAAGTGGACACGTAGCAGTTGACAGACAAAACCAAACACAAAAGTGATTTTTCCCCCCTCCTTTTATTTTTAAAAATGTAACAGTGGAGTAAAAGCAGTTTGTGGCATTAACCAAGCTGGAAGTAAAAACAGAGCCAACGGCCCATCCGTAATCGCAACTTTGAATCCGAGCCAACTAACCTGCCTCATGCAAAAAAAATACAAAGGGGGGGGGGGATGTCAAAGAACAGGAAATTTAGAAAGGGAAGTTTAAAGGGGGTGTCATTTAAAAAAAATTACAGTTGACCAAAGCAAGGAAAACAGCTGTTAAAGAAGTACAACCGTTCAAGGACAGGGTTTGAACTCACAAAGATTCTTACAAAACTTAGAAAAAGACCGGGGCGGGGCGGGGCGGGGGGGGGGGGACACATTTCTGAAGCCAGTATAATAATGTACAGCAAAGGCCTTTCCAAATCCACACAAGGTTTTGAAGATAAATTATCTGACCATTCAGATGGTTAACAATTGATTGCTGTGACAGAAAATAACCAGTACCCACACCTAAGTAGCAAAACCTATTCCGCTCCAAGAAACTGGAAGAACTTCTGGCCGTTTCTTCCCTTTACCTGACAGTATTGTCGATGAGCCTAGAGAAAGATCAGAGACATTCATGGAGGACAGGGCCATTGGTGGCTGTTTGATGCACCTAAATTGGACCTCCATGTTCAGAGGCAGTATACCTCCAAATCTACTGCCTGTTGGGAGACGAACAAAAGGGGATGGGCAGATTCCCTTTGTGCTTCCAAGAGACACCTGGCCGGCTACTTCTGGAAGAATGCTTCGACTGGACAGATTTCTGTCTGACCCAGCAAAAGTGGTTCGTCCATCCTCCGAATTCTTCCCACTCGCTCAAGTTAATTTTGATAAACTTGAGCTCCATCAAGGTTATTTGTTTTTTTAATGTAATGTAGATGTTTGGTACCCTTGCATGAAGGACGCAAGAGGAGAGCTTCATACTGGTGGGGTCTAAGGCACAATTCAATCAATCGCTGATAAGACAGCTATTTAAAATTTGTTTAAACATAACGCTAAGGGAAGAAATGGGAAAGAAAATGAGTCTTGATGGTAGATGTGAGGGGAAGAAAAGGAAACAAATATGGGAGAATTTTTTTAAGTAAGTCATAAAAGGGAGAGACAATGGCTGAGGTTTTGGGGGCTCTTACAAAATAACTCACATTTTAAGATCAGGTTGGCCAACCTGTAGAGAGGAAGCATGCATACGGGCTCAGAGGAACACCCAACGACTCTTCAAAAGTTTAATGATTGCTATATGGCTGTCCCCGTTCAAGCTTAACTTTCTTGCAAAAGCCTACTGAGGTTTACAAAGATCCTTTTGTTCTGTTATGACAGACTGGAAGCGCTAAGGCAAAAGATGTTCTGAGTGAATAAACACAGAAAAATGCAGAAATTGGGTTCCCACTAACAGAGGGCCCATGGGACTAGATATGTACTACGACCCACATGTGGGGGAGAACTTTATCTAGCCATTGGCTGAACTGTGTAGCCTCACTCTGATCTCTGCATGCAACAAACCTGACAGTCTCCGGAGGGTGCAGCCGTGGATGTTCAACTGTTTGCCGCTTCCTTGAGTCTTTGGATTGGGACCTGCAATCTGCCTAGTGATTTCCTAGTTAAGCCGCGAGGTTTCCGAGCCCGAGAATAAACCATGCTGGCTACACTATCTGTGTAGCCCATAATCTCAAAATACTCTGCAGTTTACCAAACCTGCTTTAAAATGCAAAGAGAGCCCTTGATTTCTAGGGGTTTGTTTCTTTTAAGCAGAACAAGGTTTCTTTGGGGAAAAAAAACAAAGTATTTTTCTCCCTACACTACACAGCATTGTGGGATAATCACTACCTATTTATTTTTTCTTTTTAATCTACTGGTGCTAAGAGGTAGATAAACAAACATGAATTGGTTATATTCATATCATATGTATATATGGTCATCCTTCCCCTAGACTGACATGAAGTACAGATCTACAGGCACTTTAACTAGGCATTGATTAATTCATTGGGGGTGGGGAAGGGGTGTAATTACAGGTGCTAGACGGAACCACAGGACACCAAGTGTTTTTTGTTTGCTGCCCTTAAACATTCACAGCATGGCATGGCTCTGATTAAAAGAGGAGAGCATCAGATTGGGAAGGGAAAAAGTCATGGCTTGGATTCCTATTGTTGAAACAAGGCCGACCAGGCAGTCTGTCAAAGCAGGGATACAAACAGATGTGGTGAAAGCTGGTGAGTTTCCACCTAACGGGTTGGTTGCGTGTAAAAAAGGTTGCCACATATGGGTGTAGTGAAAAAACGCTTGCAACCCTAACAGTCATCCCAGTCATGTTAAGACACTTGGGTGGTATGTGGCAGCAGACATGCACCCTTTCCAGACTCAGGCAGCCATTTTGACTAGCTCTCGGTAAACATACCAATGTGTACAGGAGAAGAGAAGTCTTGGCACTATTTGGCTCGCTCAAAGCCCTTGAAAGGCAGATAAAGCAAAACTGGCCTTCCCATACATTGGCAAAGAACTATGACTGCTTTTGCCTTTTGTAAGAACTCTCTTTTCAGGACTGCCAATGGTTCCCTTTGCTTTAATGCTGATGAGTTGGGCGTGGTGGATATTACTTGGCATGTAGGTGATGGAATGCTTGCCTGACCTGGATGGCCCAAGCTAGCCTGATCTCGGAACCGAAGCAGGGTTGGCCGTGGTTTGTACTTGGGTGGGAGACCACCAAGGCTGAGCGGCTATGCAGAGGAAGGCACTGACAACCCACCTCTGAGAAGTCTCTTGCCTTGAAAACCCTACGGGGTCACTGAAAGTTGGCTGCAACTTGACGGCACTTTCCGCCACCGGTGAAATGCCAACCCCCCAAAAAAAACCTTAATTCCCTTAGAAGTTGTTTAAAGCGCTCATCATATACCCCCACCATTTATATTTGGAACACCTAGAAAAGCCTAATTGGAGAATATCCAGCCTCCCTCGTGACTTCCTCTCCCCATCGCTACTTGGATTCTGACTGCAGCCATTCCATTCCATTCCAGCTGATGCCTTCTGCCTTTGAAGGGTCTCAGCAGCCAGACTGCAAGAATAGCCAGTCAATCTTTGCCACAAAGGCAGCCAAAGGCAGCTTTTGAAGAACAAAAGTCCTCTTCGCACAACAACCATGCCTGAAACCGGCTTTGCCTGTAACACCAACCACATGTCAGAGAGGTATTCATCTTTGAACAAATCGAACATTAAGAAGAAGATTCTGTAATGGACTACAAAAAAAAAAAGCAGCAGGCTTTAAATACATAAGGAACGAGGGGGCCTACAGGGTACTTTCTTAAAAACAAGGGGTGAACTCTAGGTGACTAGACCATCATGTATCCAGGGGTAATTTTATGTGCAAACATGTAACCAGGCAGAAACTGATGGTTTGTGATCTCGGGTCCAGTGGTTAGCATTTATAATTCAATTCCTTCTTTACTACAGATGTCTGGTAAAATACTGTCTGCTTCTAAATCAAATGTTACAAATGACTGGCCTTTCTTGTGCCATAATACACACAGTAATAAATTGCCATTGGGTAAATGATAGTCTGTATTAATGCTCCAAGCTGAAGGCTTCCCTACTTTCCACAACATGTGACAAATTCCTGTCTGCCACTAGGAGCAAAACACTGCGAGTGAACAAATCCTGGATTTATTCTTGGCTGCTTGTGTATGTGGCCGAGTGTTTTCATGCCGACTTTCCAAACACCCTGCTAAAAGACAATCCCATTTGTTGCAGTATGATTCCAGAAAATTCCAGTTTGTGTAATCGCAGAATGTTTTCCCGTTTCCAGGAGCCATTCCCTGGCTGAAAAATGTTACGCCAGTACTGGGTCCCAGGCTCTGTCAATCTTTGTGTTCCTAAAACAAGATCTGTAGTACCCTAAAGTTTCTGAGCACTTCTAGGAAAGCCACAGATTAGGAGAAACGGGTCTCCCTAGCTCCACATTTGGTGCAGTTTGTCATCTTTTAAGATCTTAGAAAACCTTCTCGATGACAAAGAAAGATGCTGGATTGTCAAGAGACCTAATCTGGCTTGGTTGTTTCCAAAATTGGATCAATCAGGGATAGGGTTGCCAAGTCGTTGCAGTCGCCGCAGCAGGGGACTCCCGGGCGGCGACTGGAGCACGCGCGCACCGCACGCACATCACCCGGAAATGACGTTAGGATGCCGGGCACGCTGGGGGCGGGGCCAGGACCCTCGGAGGGAAAACCATAGAGTTTTCCCTCCGATGGTCGTGGCCCCGCCCCCAGTGTGCTCGACGTCCTAACGTCACTTTCTGGTGACACGCACGTTGGGGCGGGGTTCCCCCTGGGGCGCGATCCGCCGGCGGCGGGGAATGGGCGTCTGGGGCAGGGGTTTTCCCGCCCCCCGGGGGGACTTGGCAGCCCTAATCAGGGAACTCAGGGGGAGGTTCTCGTGTGTGTGCTCTTATACAGTGCTCATGCACCATTCTCATTCAGTTCAATGGAGCTTGCACAGGAAAACTTCCTGCCATCTTCGGCTCCTCGTGTTTCCTTCAGTCGCAGAAAATGTTCACAGGATTTGCATTACCCCTCTGCTCTCCTTAAAAACCTCTGTGCTGCTGCATTGAAACTAAAATGCTCTCCACAATCTTCTATAAACTCGCATGGTCATACTGAGTGGCTTGCAGGTCTTGTAGGCTAACAACTGGATGATTTGCGGCCACGTCACAGCCAGCCTGTGTACCTCTTTGTACTCCTTTGATGTCACAGAGAGACATGGCCGTTCCTTAAATCCATTAAATCTGCTGCCCTGGATTTGTGTCTAAGGCTTATTCAATTCAAAAAAAACCACACTCTCTTATGAGTACGTTGGTATCCTGGCCTCTTGTAAGTTCGTGCATGTCTGCACGGCCCAACGCCTAGAGCCAATCTGATCTCATGTTTAGGTGGAGGGGGATTTGGCAAGGTGTTATATCTTGGATTAATCTTACGTTATCTACCCAATTGTGCCCCACAGTTAATTATCTAACCCCTAGGCTATATACCATCTCTATGGGGCATTTCCCAAACATTAAGTATTATGGATTCCAAGGGCAGCCTTGGTTAAAAGGAAATTATTTTATAGCACTGGAAATCTCCCATTCCTCCCTCCATGGATGACTGGGCCAATTATATGTTAGATGTCTGTGTAAGGGAGAGAACCAGAGGTCATTTCGGGGGGGATTGCGGGGGAACACAGTTCCCCCGGGTGAGGTGCGGGGCGCGGGGCACACGAAGCCCCCTGCTTCCGTCTGCCCTGCTTCTGGCCCTCATTCAGCCAGGAGGAGGCAGAAGAGGGAAGGTAAATTGTACTCCCCGCCTCTCCCCAACCCTGCCTGCCTGGGGTCAGGGAGGGCCTTGGCGGGGCTTCCTCGCACTCCCGCCGGCCTTGCAGGTCCACCGCCAGGCCCCTGATGTCAGGGGGTGTGGCATATGCTAATGAGTTATGCTAATGAGTTCCCCTAGCTCTTTTTCTACGAAATGACCCCTGGAGAGAACTGCATATACAGACAGGAAGTTCCTGAGACCTTCACTTCCATCCGGCAAGATTTCTTGTGTCTGTTTGAGCAGTGATGCTTCACCTTTGCCACTCCCTGCTTCGCTGGATCTATATGAGACTGCCTCTTACCTCTCCATTCTCACTTCCCCCTTATTTTTTAAAATCTCTACTCCCAGCCAATGCTCCCTCTAAGCTGTGGAGTCCTGTGAGCAAAAATTCCAATTTGTGAGCTACCGGCATTACAGTTGTGAGCAGGTGATCTGGCTACTGCATCAATTAGTTTGCTCTGGAGCCAGCCTTCCTGAGCTTAGACAAAAATGTGTTCATGCAGCTCTTACTTTCTTCACTTGTTGATGGGATATGTCGGGGAAGAGGGCGGGTGGCAGAGTTACATGGAATTTATTATATGTGGAAAAACAATTGAAAAAATCTTAACTGGAAAAAAACCATTGGCAGCTTGAGGAAGCATTACGTTTTATGGGGAGGGATGCACCCTTCAATTCTGTATGGGGGGAATCTTAGAATGTAAATTCTGTTGTCATGCACATTATCATCTTTGTTGTTAATTACAGGCCCCAGCATTTTGAAACATATCTTGAAGGAGCCAATGGATCAAGCCGTTTGCAAGACTTTAAAAAAATGAGAACAGTGAGATGCTTGGTGCTTGCTCACAGTACATGCTAACATGGCAGTTCTATTATATCTAAATCAGGTTCTTCTAGGGTGCAGTTTTGGCAATAAATTCTGCAACAAGGCAGAATTCTGTTATCAAGCTTCCATAATGTGAAGATTTGGCTTTTCTGCATTCTCATTTTCCTCTCTTGTAAGTTCCTGTTTCTTCGGGGTAGGAGGGTATTGTTCAGCATGGGTTTTGCTCCCTCTAGTGGTCAATGCGATATTAGACCGGTTTATGTCTGGCATAACAACCTGCAGTTTAAATCTGTAGGGAGATATGCCAGACATAAAACCAGTGTCATATCGAACTGAACACTAGAGGGATCAAAACGTGCAGAACAGGAACACCCCCCCCCCCCAAGAAACAGGAATTAGAAGTGAGGAAAATGAGAATGCATAAAAGCCTATTAACAAATGGCTATGTCCATCCTATTTTCCATCACAGCACGGATTGTGGCAAGGGTGTCCCCTTTCAGTTATTATTTATCTTGTGTACTGAGATGCTGGCAATTAAAATGAGGCAACAAAGGCAAATATCCGGTATGTCAGTGCACAGACACTAAACTTATATTATATGCAGGCATTGCTGTCTTTACACTGCAAAACCCTGAAGAATCCTTTTTTAGAAAAGAACTGAAATAAGACATGTTTTAGAGAACTGCAGAAGTTTAAGAAAGAGGAACAGCTAATTGAAAGAAGAGTGGAAAATGCCCTACTCCTGCACTCCACCCTACAAGTCCACGCCAAGAAATTCCAACTTCCCATCAGATAAGCCAAGGTCATTATGTGCTAACAGGTGTAATGTTGACCAACAATATGTGTCAGGTGGTAACAGAGCAATTCTGACCATTGACATCATTGTTACAGAAATGGGTATTTTTTCCCAGCAGATCATGAGGTTTCCTAGTTGCAGAACTTCTGATTTTGAGGAGCAGAATTCACAGACCTGATGACATCCCCCCTCAGTGTTTAATTTTGGTCAGGGAGTCTACAGGATCCCACTGAACCAGAGCCAAAGTGAAGGATCAGATCTTGAAACGTAGCTGTGGAAAGGGGGAAGGAAGCCACTTCCCCACTGTATAAGCTACGCTTTCTATACTTTCATGAGGTAACTGTCCCACCTCCAGGGGAGGACATGGCTATGTATGATCCTAGAATAATCTTCCTTTTCCTGATTCACTTGGGGGGCACAGCCTCAGAGTGGGTAACACCCATTCATACAATCACACGCACAAACCAATCATTTAAATCTGTTATCTTTCTCTGAAATCTGAGGTAGTTTTTGCATATGTGTAAATTCTGTTGCTTCTGACACCTGCATATCCTCAAAGTTATAGATTTATGGTGAAGTCTCTTAAATTTCACTCTTCTCCTTTTCTTTTTGAAAAGCAGTACAAATGGCATATATGTTTACACACAAACCACACCCCTTCTAATCCTTTTTAAAATCCATTCAATCAAACCCAAACCATTGAGAAATTTTCTGGGTGTTAGATCTGGATCCCAAGTTTTATCTTTACGTGAAGATTCTGGGATACTGCTAGTGCTTTGGGGTGGTTTAAGATTTGGGATAACTTGAAAAACCTTAAGAAGGTATATATATATTTAAAAAACAAAAACAAAAAACCAACGACATAAAAGTAAGTCAGACTCTGGACTCTGAAAACCAGAGTACAATTAAAGACATTCCAGATTTGGCCCTAGAAGACCAACATGTGGGCACAAAGTCAACTTTCCAAAGAAGTTTTAGCTGTTAATGCCTACAGAGTTCCACTACAGTTAAAGCTCCACCTGGAAATCCCGTCCAACGATAAACTGTAGTTTTTATGTTGTGTACATTTCATATTTCCATTAGTAATCTGAAAAAAGGAATCTCTCAGATTTAAGTTTTCAGACTTCATGGTTACTATCTAAGGAGCATTAACTATAAAATCATAGGAGAGAAACCAGGTTTCCAAGGTACTTGGAAAACAGGAATGCCATTTGAAACCATGGTGTTTTAAAACATGTAAACTTCCTACTGATTTCAGTGAGACTTGAGCATAATTTACTTCCTCTAGATTGTAACCCTGGTAGTGAGGTGTTGAGTGACGGGCAGGGGTTTCAAAGCAGCCCAGAGCATGGAATAAGCAAGAGATAACTTTTTCAGTCTCAATGTCAGGGCAAAATTGGGGATTGTGAGCCGACAGCAATCCCTGAAACAGCAGCGAATGGAACTCAAGTGGAGTTCCTTTTAATCTAGAGTGTTCTCTCACCCCCAGTTGTCACGGGTAAGTATAATAAACCCAGATCAACACACCAACCAATGACTGAGGTCTTTTCCCCCACAGAGTATCCTGAAGGACAAAAGGAAAGGATGAAATTCATCCAGATATCTGAGTTAAATTCTGATATGCAGCAAGTTCATTGAGGTATTAACGTAACTAGCAGAGTACATTTTCTTCCCCTTTAAATAAGGAATCAATTTTATTGGCTTGCTGAATAAAAACTTTTGCTGTATTTTCTTCTTACACTTCTTCTGTGTTTGTACAAGCTTGAGGGTTAAAAATGAAGAAAAGGGTGGTTGTGATTTCTCAAAACATTATCACAATAGGGAAAAATGGCTGAGATATCCAAAATATGATTTCTTTTCCTCCCAGCATTCTTTCCATCAGAGAGCTTGTACAAATATTATTTCATTTTCCTTAACAACAACAAAAAAGCAACCCCTAGAGTTTCCAGATCTTTTCTGGCAGTTTTCACTTGCCAAGCATCACTTGAGGTAAAGCTTGGAATAATATGTGGGAATGTGTCAGGGTGAGGGTGGTGGTGAGAGTTCACAGCCCACTGTACCCACTTGAGTTACCACAACTGAATTTCACATCAACAGCATTCAAAATGGTGGCAGCAAAGGCAGGAGGCAGGCAGCTGATTCACGTCCAACAGGCAGTGGCAGGCACGCCAGTTTGCAATCAGGCTCAGAGAACCAGGTCTGAAACTTGACTGGAGCCCCGTACATCACTCTACTGCAACGGAGACTGACGGTGCCATCCTAAGCAGAGATATGCCCTTCTAAACCCACTGACTTCAATGGACTTAACTCTGCTCAAGATGGCACTACTGAGAAGAGTTCTGCTCCAGGAACCTGCAAGGGCCAGAAGGAACTAACACTGAGCACAAATTTCAGAACAGAAAATGTTTACCCCCAAAATCCAAATTGTAAAATACAAAAATTCAAAAGGCAAAATGCTGGTGCAGAACTCGTGATTTTGGTGACAACAGTGACCGGCTTCTGTGGCATGGCACGTGAAAATCACTGGGGGAGAAAAATACCTTAGCCTTCTTGCCAGCTTTGCAAAGGTTGCAATCCGCTGATCGTTAAGGACAATGCAAAACCAGCAGAGCCCTTCAATTCTGTTTCCAAACCACTGCACGTGAAAATTCTCATGCTGGTTGAATGAAACTCCTGCAGGAACTGATCAGACCAACACTGAAGCCAGGGTCTTAGAACTGCCTCTCTCCAAAGGTTACTTTCATATTTACGTCTGGCTTTTGGAAAATGCCAAATGATGTTCCCACTCTCACCCCAAACAAACTTGATATATTTGGCTCGAAATTCTAAAACAGAGCACAGCAACGATTTGATTCTAAGAGCACTGAGGGGATCTTCCCTCCCCCACTGCTTTAAGGATGCAATTTGAACCCAAATACCCAAAATTGCTTGCTGTCAAAAACAAAAAAACAAAAACCAAAGCCCAACACACCTTATTTGCTATGGCTGATGTCTGAATAAAAACAAAAATAAAAAACCCTGATCTATGCAAGTCTGTATTAAAAGCAGAGAAGCCAGAGATTTTTAAATAAGGAAATTAGTTTTCCCCCTCCCCCCTCCATAGGGTCAAGAGAAACACGTGGATTTGAAACAAAACCCTCCCATCTGACCCTCCCTAATTTATAATTCATTTCCGCTTTCTATAGGCAACTTTCTAGGTTTATCAGTGGCCTCAAAACATGATCCTGGCCTACAATAAGATGTTCTATGTAGAAAAGCAGATTAGAAACCCACATTTTGTTATCAAAGGGGAAACCTTGAACTTTTTGATAGATCTAGAAGCAGGGGGCTTTGGGAAATGGCTTTTCCAACCTCCAGTTGCTACAGGGAAAGGGTGGTTCTTTAAAAAAAATAGTATACATTTAGCGGCCATATACAGCACCCCTCAAGAACCCAGAATTTCCCAGCATGTAAATGGGTGAACACTCTCTGGGCCACAAATCAACATCAGCTTGGCATTTTGCAAATTCACTGACAGCCAATGATCTTTGAAAAATTACATGTGGAGAGGGTTATCTACTCCAGGCACAATGGAGAAAGAGTATATGTGACTTTTAAAATAAAAAACCTCTCCACAAACCTTTCAAACAATGGCAGCTAGGTTTGCATATTTTCCATGAGAAAGTACAAAAACCACACATAAAAAATTGGCTCCCGTTTCTTCTCATTTTTTAAAAAATAATGGCCTGTTTCTCCTCAGGAAAACTGAGGTAATCTTTTGTCAAATATTTCACAGCATCATAGCGGAAAAGAGGGCCCATTATTTACAAGATCAAGAGTTGGTTTCCAATTCACGGGTTTTGATGAAAAGTCATTCCTG
>NW_015164672.1:1115809-1153528 GCF_001447785.1 Gekko japonicus
ATTCCTGCTTGGTCTTGCATCGACCGTCTCCTCAACTGGCCTTTTCAAACTAAACAAACTTAACTGGTTGATTTCTTTGGTTTCTATGCAGCAACAGGCAAGTTTAGGCATTCAGAAAACCACATGGGCTTACTCTCTCTTTCCTTCTTTCATGTGGGTGTCTGGTGGTCGTCCCACATGGTTGCTTGTAGATATTTTGTCATCTGGTCCCTATCGCAGACAACCTGTGAAAGACCAGCTGTTTTCAAGGGGGTTCTCCTTGCATTTTGCTAGTATTGGGAGTGCAAACAACACTTTGGCAACCCCTAGTGATGAAAAACATGCATAACAAGCCCAAACTTGATATCAAATGAGAAACCAACCAGAGAGGAAAAAACATCTACACCAGAATAACCAACCATGCAATGCCAACCACGTCGATCGACTGTAAACTCACCCTAACTTTCAGATGAAGTATACTCAGAATCAGCCAGTCTACAGACCGCAAACATGTTTCACTTGATAGGCCTTTCTAAGCCAAACAAATTTATACACTGTAATTAAAAGTCCCTCAGATTCCACATTCCTGAGGGACAGAATATTGTCATTTTATTCCTGTAGTAAGGCAACAAGTAAACTGCTAATTTGGAAGGGGGGGAGGGGAGTGATCTGCCATCTTTTCCGCTACGTCTGAAAATCTCTGTCGTTCTCCATAGAGAGCTTATAACACTGCTGACCTGCATAATAACTTCTGGCTCATAAGAAATTATGAAACTTAACTTCTCTTTTCATTAAAAAAATAAAATATTCAAGACTATCAGCTTTTATATAAAATATCAGCAAGCCCAAAAAACAAAACAATTGCTGAGGTAACTTCATACCTTGAGGTAGCTTTTTTTTCTTCCCCCATTTTTTCTCTCTTTTCTCTTTTTTTTTCTGTTTCCCCCCCTTTCCCTTAAAACACACAGCAATGCCTGACCTATCCGCACATACCACTTTTTTGCAAGGTATAAAAAGGACAGTAATTGCTTCCATGTAAACAGCGAGATCCATGCAGCTGCTTAAATCAAAGACATTGGTTGAATTTTAGGCACATGGAAATACATTGGAAATCAAACTCTACTGCTCTTAAAGATCTTGGGTAAACCCGGATATCTGGCAAGTCAAATCAGAACCGAAGTCTGGTCTCTGCTAAAATATAGATCAATGTTTATCACAAAGAAGGTTGCTCCTCCCCCAATTCCAATTTTCTGTCCGTCTTTCTAAAAGGAAGGATGGCATTCGATCGGTTATAGGATAAGACTTGATCTTAAAAACACATATTGATGTTCTTGCATCCAAAGTGAACATGCCTTAGGATCACAGGTTCAGCCTCAAAACTTTGGTTTACATCACAAAACATGTTTCTAAAGTTCAGTTGTTCCAACAGAATTCTACCAGCAGGGCACTGAGGACCTGAAATATTAATTCATCCCAGAATGTTCATATTTAAATCAACAGGACAGATGCAGCAGCCTGAAGGTGGAATTAAGACTTCTGGACATGATTTTCTAGCAATTTAACAAGGCTTTGCAGTTAGCCATGTGTTTAAGGGGAATAACCAATTCTCTCGGGACAATACCCATCACCAACTGCCATGGAACAGACAGGTAACCAGGAGAAAACAGATCAGACCTTTTTCATTTTGGTAGGATGATAATTTTTTTTTTTTAGGCTATCTCAAAGGCTGATTTAATGTTCTTTAAGAACAAACAGCAGTAGGTTTGCTTAAATACTGCTTAAACTGGATTGGCAGCAATCCAATGCACACTTATTTGGAAGTAAGCCCCAATTAATTCAGTAGGCCTACTTTCAGGCAAACAGGTGCAGGAATGGGCAGAAAGGCTGCGATCCTATCCATGCTAACTTGGAGGTAAGCCTGGGGGCGGGGGGAAGACACACTTTTGTTGATACTAAACCAAATCATTTTAAAATCCAAACCAAGAGGGATTAACATTGGATTACCTGAGTTCAAAGCTCTCTGGAGCACCATGGGAAAAGTCTCCCTTAAAAGAATGGCCAGATTAACAAAAATTGAAAGACTATTTAACGCAGAGACGAAACTTGGTTCTGTGAGCAGGGCTGCTACGCAAGCAATTCCTGTCCTCCACAACTACTCACAATCCATTTGAATATCAGTTTGCACATTTTTTTTCTTTCTTTTTAAAGTTCGCGTAAGAGTGACTGGGATCAGTAACCGTATTACATTCTTCTGATGTCTATATTTGGTATGGCCTCACAAAGACCTCTCTATGGCAGAAAAAATTACTTCTCCCCCCCAATTTCGATGTGTTTTTTTTAACTGTCCATTTCCAACCCCCATCCCCCCAAATTTTGCGGCATTTTCAGCCTCCTTCCCCCCCCCAACAAAAAAAATCCAGCCTCTCCAAACATACTTATTTAAAACTCATCTGTCATTATTAATTATCCTTTTCTGGGAGACTGGGGTTTGGGTAAAACAGATGTATGGCAGTACCCTGGCAGCTGGGTGTTAGCCACTTGGTTATCCATTTTCTAGAGAACACAATCTTTGTCACGTATTTCCAGGCGAGAATTCGCTATACCACCTGTTCCATGGAGGAGATGAGACTGTCAGTGCAATCCTAAACAGAGCTGCACCCTTCTAAGCGCACTGAAATTAACTGGTGCAACTCTGCTTTGGATTGCACCGTGCATCTATCTATTAACACTGCAATGCCAGATTATTGAGCTCCCCATGCAAAGCCTTGGGCACCATAGAACAAACTGCACACAGCTTTCTGCTGCCCTCTGGATCAAGATGGCCAATTGAGACTTCATTTCCCCAGACTGTCAAAGCACAGAGGCTCCCTAAATGCAGGGCTTCCAGCCCTTTAAGAACACCAAAGAAGTTTCAGCAGATGGAGTCTCTCCCCTCCCCCTTTCCTGCACCAACAGTGCAGCAGTATCATGTGAGAAGCTTCTGCTCGCTCTAGAGAAGGGCTGGAAGATCTAATTCTCATAAACTAGGATTCTGAAATTGTTCGTTCTGGGCAAGTGATTTGAAAATGGGTTATTTTAGGGGACATTTAATCACCCCCAATAGTAATAATAAACAATAACAGCATACACTAGCCCTTGGATTGCCCTGAATGTGAGAAAAAAGTCGTGCCTTAAAGGCAGATGATGACAAATATAAAGCAGTCCAGGGGCTTGTGCTGCACAGTATACGATGCCATAATGTTGATTTGCCAAAACACATTGGCTGAGAGCACCATTCTAAACAGAGTTACATTCTTCTAAGCCTGTTGACTTCAGTGGACTTAAGAAGGATTTAATTCTGCTTTGGATAGCACTGCACAAGTGCTACATTTGCTGCTGGATAATTCCCTTCAACAGCAAAGGAATATGTTAGTTGCAAGGTGAAGCATAACCTGAGAGATAGTTTGGAACTTTTGCTACGGTTTAGTCTTGACAGGACTGCCACATCAAGATCTGTATCCTCAAAAACAAAAGAGGCATGGTGTCTGAATTTCAGTACCCACTAAATTCCTAAAAATCTTTCTTGCACGGTTATGTCTGGGCTTCCCAGGTGAAACCTGGCTTGTGATCTTAGCTTTTAAAATGAAAAGAGTTTGGATTTTCCTTTGTTTTTAGTTTGGTTTTTCGCAAAAATCTAGTTTTCCCCCCGCCTCTCAGCTGAGATATATACTAAAACCAAAGGAAAATCCGAACCCTTTTCTTTTTAAAAAATCTAAAAATATTTGCATCCTGTGACTTGATAGCTTATGAATATTATAATTTCTGTTTTTCCTCAGCTTTCCTATCTCCAGATTTATGCCTTAGGTGAATTAAAACCTTGGCAAATTTTCACAAGTGCTTGGCTTTACAATCATTTCAGGGGTGGGTGGAAGAGAATTTACTTCCTTCCTGGATCAGTAGAGCTTTTTCAAAGAAACTGGAAAAATTGAGACATCACACCATCTTGTACGTTCTGAAACTTAGCAGTTTGGCACGATATCTGAATTAGCAATACCATAGTTTGTAACTGGTGGCAAACCAGAATTTTAAAAAAAACATGGTTTGAGGCAAGTCAGCAATCTATGGTTTGATGTAACAAATGAACTGACAAATTAAAGTTAGCAACACTGTTCTGCCTACAGAGCCCCTGAACTCCAGAAATATGACTGCTGGAAGTAGACAAGTAGTTCTAGACTATGTTCTGCTCATACGTTCAGAGAGTCAAACTAGAGTTTGGGTTCTAAACTATGGCTACTGCAAACCATGGTTTGTTGTGATGTCTGAATCAAACCAGTGTTTGAAATCCAGAAGAATGAATGCTAAGAATAAAGGCAGTGTTACGTGTTTGTTTTCCCTACCTACTTTGGTTTAAGATCTGATGGCCAATTTGAAGAAAGGGAGGGGGAATCCATTAATATAATATAATAAGATAATTCTAGATCAGAAAATAAGAATTAATATTCTTAAAGTGACAGGAAGTCCCTGAAGGACGTATGTGCCAACAGAGCTACACTGGGGTGAAAGATCAGTGTGATTCCACTTCGGAAATATTTATCTAAAAGCATTTTGGTCCAGAGGTAGCCTTTGGGTCTCCTAAGCATAATGTGGCCACAGAACCATGGAACAAACCAGAGGCCATTGCTGTGATTTCAGTTCTTGAAACCGTGATGCCACATCTGGAGATGAAACCAGGAGCACCACCAACAAAGCAAACCCCCCCCCCCCAAGCAACATGCAGACGTTGCAAGGAAAGAGCAAACCATTCAACTGAATACCTGGGGCTGTCTTTCCTATCACAGAAATGCTAGTCCAAGCAAGGTTATTGTCCCGCTGCTCAACAGCTAGGATAGCTGGGGTCAAAAATTTAAAACCAGCCCCAGCCCACTGGAGATAAACGAAAAGAGAGTCTGGAAAGGGGTCCCCCACCCTACCACACGCTGATTTTTACAGTCATCAACGTGTGGGAATCAAGCGGAACCTGGCTATCCAAACGGTGGGAACCCAAAGCATGCTAGACACCACCAGGGGATCTAGTCCCACTTAGTTTCCATCTCCTGACAATTACAACTCTGGTTGGAGGACAGGCAGTTGCCCAAGTAAAGAAAATCCTGCTGCATTTGGGAGGGGGAAAGGCAAGGGAGATGGGATGTTACTCTCCTCTGCTCTTGATCTAATGCACAGCAAACTGTATGCGTGAACTCTGTCTGCCCCTTTGGACAATTTCACACAAACACACACCCTAATCAATTGAAAACAGATTCTGGGGTCTGATTAGAATTTTTTCCCTACCAGCTGATCCAATTTTGCCCCCTCAAATATATATTTATAAACTGCATGCCTGAGGAGCCAATCATATCTGCCTTTGGCTCTTGAGACATTAAGTCACCCGTCTACATGGAAGTTACTAATACCCGCCTACGGTAAACTGATTCCCAGACACTCTTAGGGGTTCCGCATCAGCGCGTCACTCTTTCTGCTTGGCGTTCATTTCATCCGTTGTCATTGTCATCCGTTTGTCCATCTTTTTCTTTCTCACGCACCCGGGGTAAAGCATCTTCCTATTTCCTTCGCGCCTGCGTCTGGCTGTTCTGTCCCTTCTGATGCTGTTGTTTCACCTGAGCGAGGATATCACGTATTTTACGTTGCGCCATCTGGAAAGAAAGAGGGAGGGGCAGAAAAGGCTGAATGCAGTGGATGAAATTTCTCTGGTCCAGGTAAGACCGCCCAGTGATTCTGGGAGTTTCTGTCTGCGGATGGATAAATATTCATCACTGTGACCAACTATAAGTCAGTGAACTTTATTATACAGTCAACAGACTTCTTTTCACTAATACAACAAAGTAAAACAAAACAATAGCACCAGTACTTGTCTGGTTCACAGAATTTCACCATACAGGATGCAGTCACAATGGCTACATTAAGAAAACAGCCAGTAATACGCCCATTTTAAGCGGCAAGAAAAAAGCAACTAGCCCTTCTGTTCAATGGCCTATTACCATATCCATCTTGCCCAACTGCATTCTCTCACTCAAAAAAGCCCTCACATTGAGCAAAGTGTGTGTATGTAAATAAATATATGGGCTTAGGTCTAGCCTAGAATTTCTAAAGGCCCAAGGGAGGCGGTTATTTTCGTCAGCTGCTGGAAACCTTTAGCTTCCCGCCAATTAATTGCTAGCGGCCCTCTATCTCCCAGAAGCAGCATTTTGGGGGAGTTTGGGCCTGCTGTGGAAGGAGGAAACCAGCGAAAACTAGCATCCCTCCACTGCACCTGCAGAAAATCAAAAAGAGATCCAAGCCATTAAAATTCACACATAAAACACATACATTATGGGCTTTTTCACATTCTCATTTTCTTTGCTTGTAAGTTCCTGCTTTCGTCGGGGTTTCCCCCCGTTTTGCACCTTCTTGTGGTCAGTTTGATATCACACCGGTTTATGACTGGCATTAAACCCTGCAATTTAAATCTGCAGGGAGACGTGCCAGACATAAACTGATCTAATATCGAACTAACTACTACAGGGAGCAAAAACACAGGCAAAACAGGAGCCCCCCCACCCCGAAATGGAAAGTTAGAATGCAGAAAAGCCTTATGACTGGATTCAGACTCCCAATTGAAACATCTCTAAAAATGTTCACAAGCTGGGGAGAGGGACTGGTGTCAGGAGGGGTAGCTACCCTCAAATCTTATGTACATAAAGGAAAAATTATCTTACATTATAATAGTAAAGTGTGGTCTCAGTCACAGATACTTAAATATGCGGATCAAGGCCATGCTAACATAAAACAGATAGTCCTACAAACTTGGGAAACTCCTCAGGTTTGCAGAAAACCAGTGGCAGTGTGAGGGGGGCAAGATGGTATCTTCCCCCGCAGGTGTCATGGGTCCACACTTGTCCTCTTCCAATTTCATAGGTCACATCTGAGAGTGTAATTCAACAGATTGGTCATCTCAGATTAGGGACTAGAACCCTGCTTTTGGGTATGTGGAGCAAAACGTAACATATCATTTTTGTTTTAAAAAATGCCCTTGTAACAGTTACCTTGTACCACATTTCACCACAACCACTGGCAAAAATGACTGATCTCGACATCCTACCTGGCTGGCATAGAAATGTCCTATGATTTTAACAATCACTTGCTCATTCTCATCAGGGGTTTGGTCCCGTGGGACGACTACCTCAGCCGCCGTCAGGTTCTGCAATTCATTGACCTGCAAGTGGGAAACCAGCAATCTTTTAATGATATCGAATAAATACGCACAAAACTTCTTCAGCCAAACCCCATCTCAACAGTGCTTGCCAGGAGAAAATCAGGGACAAAAGCAGGATAAAAATATATTAACTAAACAAATAAACAAGCCAGTACACCTCTCATGATGAGTCCACCTGTCTTTATAATTTATTTAAATATTTTTATATCATCTTTCTCCCAGGCATTCCAGGACCCACGATTGGGGGGGGGGGGATGGAGAGAGAGAGAGAGAGAGTTAAGATAATGGATGTGCGTCTCTAGCTTCACTTCTTCTTTGGGCCCCAAAAAGATGGGTGGTTCCCGCTTCTTACAGCCAAGTCAAATCTTCTATGGTCAGAAACAAGGACTTTTTACTGATAGCACCCACCTTACAGAATCAGCTTCCCAAATTAGGCAAGCAACTTGGCTAATTAGGTTTTGTAAAGCTTGTAAGACCTCTCCTTTTAAATGAGCTTTTAACTTGAGGGGAGGGATGAAATATTTATGGTAGGTGCATCTGAAATGTTGGGAGTTTTCTTTGGACACATGATTTTCAACACTTTGCCATTTGGTTTTAAATTGTTGATGTTTACAATTATTTTACATCTTTTGTTATTACAAGGACCACCTTGAGTTGCAAGGAAAGGTGGAGATACAAACCTTTGAATACATATACAAACAGGCCACTTTCAATGTACTGTCATTCCTCCCCAGGTAGAATACTCCAGAAATAAAACTTTTTTTGAGTAAAAGTTCAAAGAGTCCCTCAGAAGAACAGTGCTGCTCGGACATCAGAAGTCTTGGGGAACACTGACCCTACTACATGATTTCGCAGCTCCAAAATAACTAAGAATCAAACACCACCATCATAATTGTTCTCTCAAAAGCAATTCCTGCTCCACAAGCCTGCCTTTGCTGAAGTAAGGCTGTGGCTATGCTGGAACACAATGGGGATTTTTTAAAAAAACCCAGTCTGTGGACCGAACCCCAGGAGGTTCATCAAGACCAGAACTCCTAGGTTTCTGGAAGTCTTAAAGGCTTTTTAAAATTAATTCTTCCTACTTAATGATTCAATGTTGTTTTCTATGCATTATTACAAAGTGCTTTTTAATGGGGGTCTACGGACGGGGCTCTCACAAATTAGGACACATCAATCTCCAGTTCTAGGGTTGGTAAAGTTTTTTATTTTATATCTAATAAAGACAACCAACAAACAGACAACATATGTTACAAACAAGTTGGGGGTTCATATTCATCTTATTACATCTATTTTGTTACCTCCTACAGTATCTAAATATATGTTAAGTGATTTTTCCACCACAACCATTTGTATAAGAGTTTTGCTTTATGTTTAAGAATATAAAATTATATTATCTCCATTTTATGTCACTATTTGTTCATTTAACATAATCGTTTAACCATTTGTAAAATCCTGATCATATATTTTGAAATCTTTCTTCTCCAGTTCTAACATATTTATTACCTATGTTGTTTTACGCCCCCCCCCAGTTGAACCAAAACAGACGATAACCAGAAACCAAGCTTGTCATTCTTTTGATCTGTTAAAAAAAAATATTTTCACTATTTTGCATGCTAATTTAACAAGCCACCTATATATACAACTAAGATATGTAATTCCATTTCATCTTCTGACAAAGTGTACATACACACGAAAACTCACATCTTGAATAAAACTTTGTGGGTCTTAAAGGTGCCATTGGACTCTAACTTTGTTCTATTGCTTTCTAGTGAGTTAGTTAAATGTCAGACTGGGATCTGGGAGACCCTGGAGCAAATCCCCCACTCTGCCATGGAAGATCAGCGGGTGACCTTGGGCCAGTCACATGCTCAGTCTAACCTGCCTCATACAGCTGCTGTGAGGATAAAACAGAGGAAATGAGAAAGATGTAAGCCACTCTGGGTCCCCATTGGCAAGCAAGGCAGGGTGTAAAAGGAATGAATGAATAAATAATGCCACCTGTCCAAGTTTCCAAAACGGCCCCTGACACACCAAACCTTCGACTCACCGTCTTGCCTCCTTTGCCAATGACTCTTCCTGCGGCCGAAGCCGGGACTCGGATGTGCGTCTCTAGCTTCACTTCTTCTTTGGGCCCAAAAAAGTTCTCCTCTTTAAGCTTGCCATAAATTCGCCCTTGAGCCTGCAGAGCGGACAAACCAGGAAGCCATTCAGCTCCACAGTTACGCCTTCCTCCATCCAGACAACCCAGGCCTGGCTATGCTTTAAAGCAGGGGTGTCAAACATAAGGCCCGGGGGCCAGAGCCAGCCCATCCAGGGCTCTTATGTGGCCCACAAGCAAGTAGTGCAGAGGAGGGAACAGGAAACTGCTCGGGGGGAGTAGACCGAGCCACTCCGATTGTGGCTTCAGCAAGACAGAACAACCTCGTCTGCAGTGGTCAAGCGGTGTGGGGGTGTCTGCCCAGATGGGTTTTCCTTTACACCACCCACCCAGCCCATGGGGCCCTGCAGTGAGGATACACGAACTCGGAGCTTACCAGCTGCTGTTCCTTATACAGTTTATATCTCCGGTACCTGGCATTATGTTTATGGCACACATGGTCTAGCCCAACAAAGTGACAATTATGTCAGATCCAGCCCTTGTAACAAATGAGTTCGACACCTCTGCTTTAAAGGCAACACGTTTTACAACTTCCCACCCTCCCAGTGTTGGTCTCTCCCACTCCTGAGAGTGTAATCTCCTTGGGACAGGGATTTTTCTCTTGTTGTTTATGTTACTCTTACGGTGTGCATTTGGCATAAACCAAGCCCAAAAATACCCTAAATATTTTTAGGGTATTATTTCAGCTGAATACAGATCAGAGAATCTGGACTATTGGTATAGCTGAGCCTGAATAAAGGCGATTCCCCCCCCGGCTTTTATTCGGGTATATTCAGCTATACCGAATGCCTGGTGGGCTCATCTCGCAGCTCAGTGGGAGCTGACAGCTCCACGTCACCTCAGCTGGAGCTGGATCCTCTTGCAGCTCAGTTTAAACAGAGCTGCAAGGGGATCCAGCCAAGGCAGCGTGGGGCTCTCAGCTCCCACCACCCCAGCTGATTCTCTCGTCTCCCTACCGCATGCAGATCCTGGGGCCAGCTTCTCCTGTGCAGCAGTTTAAACCGCACAGCAGGGGAAGCCAAGCCAGCCCCAGAGTCAGGCTGGCTTTTTTTTTTAAGCCAGTATTTTTCTTCTTGGGTCTATTGGACCTGAAAAAATATGACATTTTCTGAAAAGTCCCAGATCCCAATACCATGCCGGGATTTTTTGGGAATACCAAAAAATTTTCAGGTCCAATATACCTGAACTGAGAAATACCGAGGTTTTTTGCACACCCCTAGTTACTCTGCAAAGCATCATGTAGATTAATGAGAATGCAGTAGTAGCAGCAGCAATATAACTATAACTACTAACAACATCAGTCAGGGCTGTCACTCAGTTAAAAAGCCCTATTTGGTCATATGACTTTTGGTCAATTAATACATTATTCAACTTAATTCGCATACAAGACTTCTGATGAGAAATGAATAATCTTCTTCATTTTTAGAATGTGTACACATATGTTTTAACAGGTACCAAAACAGGAAAAACATTGCTTCCTGTGTGGACAGGAAGTGCTTCTTGCTTCTTCCTAGTTCTTGCCACCTACTGTGTCTACAAGTACTGGTATTAATATGTGTGTATGTGCGCTAAGTATGATTGACTAATAAGCTTTAAGAACTATGTACCTAAGAAGCCAACTCCTATCTTTATGAGCAATGGCTTTCTGGCAAAGAGTTATGCAAGTTAAAATGGAGGAAACAAACCTTGAACTGGGCTTCTGGTGGTCCAGTGATGATTACCATCCGCACTTTAGAATCCGGCGTCTCTGGAGGTGCAATCTGGAATACACCAGAGGGAAGCATGTGAAACAAACTGATTCACTGAGTATCTAACTGGCAGGCAAAATCCACTTTGGTGGGCGGAAGACTGGGGTGGCTATTCTGAGCTGTGTCTGAAATTGTACGAGGTAGAACAGTTAGATATGAGTCCACCTGTGAGACCAATAAGATTTTGGAGGTATGAACTTCCCACAGTCACGGTTGTCTTCGTCAGATACGGCATCTGACATAGGGAGCCTTGACTCTGGAAAGCTCATTGGTTCGAGTGTCGGACTAAAACCTGGAAGACCAGAGTTCAAATCTCCAATCAGCCCTCTTTTCTTTGTGGTTCAAGGTGGCTTACAGTAATAGTTACAATAATAATATTAATAATTATCATATGACAGTGTGTGTAGTATAGCCAGGAAATCCTAAGATTGTCTGGCAGCCAGAAGTTCTAGTGCTTTCAGCGTTATGCACCACTAGAAAATCTGGATCCAAGCAACTGCAAGGACAGAAGTGTTTGGGAGACAGAAAAAAAAATGAGAACCTTGATAGAGGCACTTGCAAATCTGGAGAGCTGTTTGATATGTTGTCCTTTCTTGCCAATGATTGCGCCCACAGCCTGCGCAGGGATGAAGACGTGCACCGTCTCTTGCTCAGGAGGCTGCCGAGAGATTTTTGTGGCTGTTGATTAGTTATTGGTTCAAACTGCACAGCACAACAGTTTAAAACATGGTTGCCTGTCATCTCACCCCACCTACTAGCCAAATTGTTCTGATGTCACTGAACATTTATGCACACTCCACCAGCTGTGAGAAATGTAGGGCTGCCAGGCCAGGTTTTACCACAGAGTTTCCAGCAATTCCTAGAGCTACTAAATGTCACTTCTGGGTTTTCCCCAGAAGTGACGTAACAACACCAGTGATGTTGTTGGAGAGCCAGTTTGGTGTAGTGGTTAAGTGCGCAGACTCTAATATGGGAGAACCGGGTTTGATTCCCCACTCCTCCACTTGCACCTGCTGGATGACCTTGGGCAAGCCGTAATTCTGGCACAGCTGTTCCTGAAAAAGAGCAGTTTCTGTCAGAGCTCTCTCAGCCCCACCTACCTCACAGGGTGTCTGTTCTGGGGAGGGGAAGGGAAAGGAGTTTGTAAGCTGCTCTGAGACTCCTTCAGGTAGTGAAGGGCAGGGTATAAATCCAATCTCTTCTTCTTCTTCTTGTCCCCCCCCCCTCCCTGCCAACAGTTGCCAGGCTCATTGCGGCAACTCTAGACCTCTGGCCTAGTTCTAAACAAACCTGAAGTGCTAAATCTGTGGCTTAGACTGTATCACTGCTGACTGTAAGAGGGAGGCTCTTATATAACTGGATGACGCTCCATACCAAAGCAACACAAAACCCACACACTGAAAATCCAATACCAGGGAGAAGGATTTAGCCTGTCCTTTTCCCTGACATGCTAGTTTTCTGTGTGAAGGAGTTTTCGCCCACTCCCCCCACACACACACCACAAATGGCAGACAGCATAAAAATGCCACAAAAGAAGCATGTGAAATGTGGAAAGTAGCAAAGAAACTAGTCTCCCACATGAAAGCAGGCTTTAGGCTGTCAACCTACCAAAAAAGAGCTGTACGGGGCTGCTCCGGAGACACTACTTGGAGGAGGTGGCACGGCATTGGAAGAGGCAGGAAAGAGGCCGACAGCAGCTAGGTTAAGACCAGGTATCAGGTGCGACTGCAGCTGAAAGAGAAAAGTAAAATCAGATGGACCTAATGTAATAATAAATGTACTAATTTTACATTTTATTTTGACCCGTCAACACAGAGAGGCTTTGCTTTTACCTTAACAGACTAAAGTGGTTTGCAGCGATACTGGTCCAAAATCAAAATCCGTAACCAAACTACAATCCACTTAACTTTTATGACGACCAGCGATGATGACACAAAACAGTGTGCAAGCTTTATTGTTCATTCACTCAGCACAGAGATGCCAAAGAGAGGAGGCCTTTAAAACCACGGCCTGGGACATCCCCCTCCCTCCCCCATTTTCATTTTTTAATTTCAAACATCCAGCCTGAGGAACAACTCTGGCAAACTCAAAAGCCTGCATGCTGTTCTGTGCCATTGTAGCTGGTCCTATTAAAAGGTCTCACATGGATGGTGATTTTTGTTTTCACTGAACTGTTTACTGTCAAATCTATTTGCTCTGTTACAGAGGACTGCACAAACTACTGCAGTTGCAGAGAGAGAGAGGGTGCCTACTATACAACTCTGAGCACAGGTGTGTTTCTTGGGGGGGGGGGTTAAGGCATTAACATGTACATTCAACACATGGCAGGGTGCAATGTGTTGCTTCCATGGTGCCATCAAGTGTTACCACACTGTTGAGACAGGTATACAAAAAATGATCAGCAACGGCAGACCAGTAAGCCTCAGGCTTCTGTGCGCAAGTTGGTAGAGGAAAATGACCACCAGTCATGACAAAGATACAGACACCAAAAGACAAATGACATTCCTAGTACTGGATCTGAAATGACGTTCCTAGTACCTTACTGAGGGCACGGTATGTATGTTCACCAGCGTTCTTCGAATTCCCATCCTCTTGTGCTATCTCAAGCTATTTAAGAGACCTAAGAACCCCTCATTATAAAAGAGCATTCATCCTTGCCTGATTAATTCTTTTCCCTTGGCTACAGTGGAAAGCCAATACACAGGTACAGTGTATTCAGACAGAGTTTGTAAATGTGGATCTGGTCAGCTGGAGTCTTTAGAACATATTTTATTGGAATGTGAAATTATTTCTGGGAGAAAGGTATTTGTCCTCCCTCTTAATAGGTTATGTGAATTTATCACCTAAAAAAACCTTCGTTTTTTCCTTGTAGATGAGGATCAGAAAACCACCTTAGCAGTCACCAAATATTTAGCTATGGGGAATGCCTGTAAGAGGGCTGGATTTTGATCTGTTCAAGACCTTTGAGTAAGAAGAACAGGAGGAGGAGGAGAGGAGATTGGATTTATACCCCACCCTTCACTACCCGAAGGAGCCTCAGAGCAGCTTACAATCTCCTTTCCCTTCCCCTCCTCACAACAGACACCCAGGGAGGTAGGTGGGGCTGAGAGAGCTCTTTCAAGAACTGCTCTGAGAGGACTTGTGACTGATCCAAGGTCACACCAGCAGCTGCACGTGGAGAAGTGGGGAATTAAAACCCGGTTCTCCCAGATTAGAGTCCACGCCCCTAACCACTACACCAAACTGGCTCTCAGTAAGAAGTGAGCATCAGCATAAGTTAGAAACCCGGGGAGCTCCAAGCTCAATCTCACATCACACATAAGTGGCTGCTTTTACGCAAGCCACCACATCTCCCTTCGAATGTATCACCAAGCCAGTGTCCTAGAGTGCCCTCGGGGGATACACATGCCCCCTCCTCCCTCATCATGCACACACAAGGTTTCTTCCTCCACACCCTCGTTCTTGCTAACAGGGAAAACTGGCACACTTGCCAGGAGTTTGTGCCCATCTCCCAAGACGTGGTTTGCAAACCCACTTCAAGCCACAGATTCAAAGGTGTCATGTCTAACCTGACCCTATTTCTCAGCCTTCGTCTTCCATCTACAATGTGGGAAGAAGAACAACAATCTGCTCTAGAGTCATGGGGATCCGAATACTCAGAAGACTCTGTGTGAATCATCCTCGGTTATCACCACTGCTTATCTGTGGGCGCAGAAATGGGTGTGCGGCTTTTATTCCCCTGAATCAGGACACTGTCTAAAATCAAGATGGATGTATTCTTAATTAAAGGCTCTCCCTCTGCCCAGTTCTTCTGCAGCGTTTCATTTAGCCCAGTAAATGATCATGGCCTTGCACATAAATCAACAAGCATTTCTAGTCCACAGGAAGTGACATTAGATGGAAAACCGTCAATCACAGACTGTGGTGGCTGCTTGTGGGACATCGTAAGTACATCTCAGTCCCAGGGCAGAGGGAATGAAAGGAAAACACTTGACATGAGCATACTCACACTCATCGCTGCCACGTCATTCTCGTAGGCCTCCCTCACTTTCTTCATGATCTCCTGCTCTGCTCGGCAGCAGTTCTCAATGGAGCCTTTCACAGTGATGGTCCTTTCGGGGTTGTAGAGGGTCAAGTCCTGCAGACTTAGGAGGGCAAAAAGAGACCATCAAAAGCGCTTATTTATCAGTTCAAAGAGTCATACTCTGCTCTTCCTTCCTTCAAAGGGCCTGACAATCAGCAAATTCATAATCCATACAAAAAAAAACTTTCAATGGAAAGAACCCTTACAGTTCAAGCAACAAAACAACTGCAGGGTGGCAGGAGATACATCAAGTCCAACTATTTCTGGCTCAAAAGCCCTTCTAAAAAGCACCGTCTCACACAGCCCCCAGAAGGACAGTTAACTGGGGAAGATGTTGAGTCTCCTTGACTAAGCCATCCCAAGGCACGGCAGCTGCAGAGGGTCTTGCCAAGTCAGGATATGCCAAACGAGAGGCACGCCCAACAAACGCTTTCCAGAAGGTACGACAGGAGGTCCATACAGACATACCAACTCAAGGTCTACTCCAGCTTCTGCTCCCAGTTCTGCGTCGTCAACTCGTTTACAACAGAAAGCCATTCACCAGAGCAGTCCGTGCAATTGGCAATTCTGATGCATGCTGCCCCCTATGCACAAAACTCACTAATTGCTGGCTATGCGCTGTAACAATAAAATTCATTCATTCATTCACAAAACTCACTGAAGGTAGTACAATGTTGTCATATCACCAACAGTGGTGGAAACTGTAGGGAGCTCAGTGTACTACCAAGCTACAACAGATAAGAGATATTATGGGCTTTTCCTCATTCTCATTTTCCTACCAAGCTACAACAGATAAGAGATATTATGGGCTTTTCCTCATTCTCATTTTCCTTGCTTGTAAGTTCCTTTTCTCCCCCCCTCCCGGGGGGGGGGGGGAGGGGGTGGTTTTTGTTCCACACTTTGCTCCCTCTAGTGGTTGAATGAATGTTACACTGGGTTATGTCCACCATATCTCCCTGCAAATTTAAACTGCAGGTTTTTATGCTGGACATCACCAATGTAATATCAAATTGACCACTAGAGAGAACAAAACATGTTCAGAACAACAACAAAAAAAAAGAAAGAGGAACTTGCAAGCAAAGAAAACGAGATTGCAGACATGCCATGTATCAGGGAATGCTGGCAAGATTTTGGGTGTCACGAAAGCGATGCTACCTGTTGGAGGTGGAAGAAAACGTCCCACCATTGCTCATCCCTTGGGGACAGAGAGCAGAGAAACCGCCCCTCCCTCAGAATCTTGCCTTAAAATATTTTAACCTTACTCCTAATACATTAGGAACTAAGATACTAGTACAGAGTTATCGCCCGCTCTACTCTACTTTTTCATATATAAAACTATTAGGACGCAAGGGTGTCCAAAAGATTGTCAAGGCCCAAAGGTGTGCATGGAGTCAGACGGCTGGGTGAGGCTCTAGGGTGGGGCAAGCCGAAGTGAGGGCAAACCCAGGCTGCAGATTCATACCTCTTCCAAACTATCTAGCTCATCTTGTATTAACCAGCAGCAAGACGCAAATCCTCCAAGTACACGTTCTCCTTTTCACAAAGAGGGAAGAATATCTACCAGGAACATATCCATTTACTATTTGTTTAGTACATTTTTATCCTACCAGTCCTCTAAGGTGGTAGGTAGCACTGGCTTCCAGTGGAGTACTGAGTCAGGTTCAAGGTCTTGGTACTGACCTTTAAAGCCTTGAGTGGTCTGGGATCCACATATCTTTGGGACCGCCTCCTCGGGTATGTCCCCAAAAGAGCTTTATGCTCTGCTGAGAATAACCTGATGGTGGGCTCTAGCCCCAAAAGATGCCCAGCTGTCCTCGATCACTGCCAGGGCCTTTTCAGCCCTGGCTCCCACCTGGTGGAACTCTCTGCCAAATAACACCTGAGCCCGGAGGGGCCTGGTGCAGTTCCGCAGGGCTTGCAAAGCAGAGATGTTCCGTCAGGCTTTTGGTTGAGGACAGCAACGAGCACCATCTCATCTGGCACTTCCTTCCCCTCCCCCATCCTGCTTTTTTCTCCATCTATTTATAAGACAGTAATGCAATTTGTAGATTGATTTAGCACCACTGGAAAATGTTCTTATCTATTTTAATTTTTTTTTATTTTAAATGGTATCGATTTCCTGCTGTTAACCACCCTGAGCTCTGTAAACTCGGAGAAGGGCAGTTTATAAATCAAAATTATTTTTTAAAAATAATAAAAACCTCTGCCTGAAACCTTGGAGAGCTGCTGCCAGTGACCTCAATTGGACTAATGATCTGACTCAGTAGTAAGGCAGCTTCACTTGTTTAGTGAGCTCCATTTTATCCTCACAATAAGCATGTGAAACAAAGTTTGAGTCCAGTGGCACCTTTAAGACCAACAAAACCCAACTAAGTTTTATTTGAAGTGTAAGCTTCTATGTGTAAAGCACAGTTCTTCACAAATGGAACAAAATCTCCACATAGGGTTCCCAAGTACTTACCGCGATCTGGCGGGGGAAACATGCTCCCCGGCCGGACCATTCCTCCCTGTAACGCACCATGCCGTCGCCAGGAAGTGACGCCGGGCGCTGGTGGGGGCGGTGGAGGGAATGCCCAGGGGTATGGGTATCGGTTCCCATATAAGTAGTGCCATTGTCTCTCATCCCAGGCTAAGGGAGGGGACGCCGGTCGGTGTCGATCATCGACTCCACGTTCCGGAGAAGCATGAGAGGATTGACGACTCGACATATCAGATTGCGACTGAACTGTCTGCTGAGTAAGGTCGATGTCGAGATCTGAACCGATCGGGTGGTGAGGTTCTTGCGTGAGATCTCGGCCTTGACTAGCTGAAACCTTATGGACTTTCGACTTGTCCGTTTTAGGTTTCTTCGACTGCTGTGAGTCTTTGCCCTGCTTCCGGATCTTGGAAGGTACGGCATCAGATATCCCCTGCTTCCGGATCTTGGAAGGTACGGGGTGGTCTTTTATCGGCGTCGAACGTTTCGGTGCCGAAGCATCGATTGCGACCGTCGACGTCGATGTTCCCGGAACGGGAGGACAAGTGTCCTCAGCCAGGGTCGACATTGAGGCGTGTCCGGACGTGTCCAATGGAGAGGAGGACTGAGGGGATAGTGCCTTCTCCATCAAAGCCAAATGCAGACGAGCTGCCCTGTTTTTTCTCGTCTGGTTCGAAAACTTCCGGCAATGTCCGCACTTGGACACACAGTGCGACTCCCCTAGACAGACGAGGCAAAGTGAGTGCCCGTCGGTGGGGGATATTTTAAGGCCGCAAGTCTTGCACCGTTTGAAACAACCCCACCGCGGGGCCATAGGCCAGCGGAGGGGAAACGAGAAAAACACAAAACAACACCCGGAGAAAAATGCTAACTACAAAAATAAAGAAAAAGAAAGTAACTAAACGCAAGTTTAGCCAAAAAAAAAAAATTTGGTACTTAACAGACCGAAGCAGAAGGCGTCCTACCAGCGCGGCGGTCAGAAGAGAACTGGCGGGATCTGCGTGCCCCTCCTTGGTCATGCGCAGTGGAGCCGGCGCGTGACCTGGGAGAGGCGCGAAAATCCCTTTTGCTAGCTATCGGTACCGAGAAGGTCAGCGCAGGCGCAGTATTCCCAAGGGTGTGATGCACAGAGACCACGAAGAAGATCAAAACATGTTCAGAACAACAACAACAAAAACAAAGAAAGAGGAACTTGCAAGCAAAGAAAACGAGATTGCAGAAATGCCATGTATCAGGGAACACTGGCAAAATTTTGGGTGTCACGAAAGCGATGCTACCTGTTGGAGGTGGAAGAAAATGTCCCACCATTGCTCATCCCTTGGGGACAGAGAGCAGAGAAACCGCCCCTCCCTCAGAATCTCGCCTTACAATATTTTAACCTTACTCCTAATACATTAGGAACTAAGATACTAGTACAGAGTATCACCCTCTCTACTCTACCTTTTCATATATATAAAACTATTAGGACGCAAGGGTGCCCAAAAGATGGTCAAGGCCCAAAGGTGTGCATGGAGTGAGACGGCTGGGTGAGGCTCTAGGGTGGGGGCAAGCCGAAGTGAGGGCAAACTCAGGCTGCAGATTCATACCTCTTCTAAACTATCTAGCTCATCTTGTATCAACCAGCAGCAAGACGCAAATCCTCCAACTACACGTTCTCCTTTTCACAAAGAGGAAAGAATATCAACCAGGAACATATCCATTTACTATTTGTTTAGTACATTTTTATCCTACCAGTCCTCTAAGGTGGTAGGTAGCACTGGCTTCCAGTGGAGTACTGAGTCAGGTTCAAGGTCTTGGTACTGACCTTTAAGGCCTTGAGTGGTCTGGGATCCACATATCTTTGGGACCGCCTCCTCGGGTATGTCCCCAAAAGAGCTTTATGCTCTGCTGAGAAAAACCTGCTGGTGGGCTCTAGCCCAAAAAGATGCCCAGCTGTCCTCGATCACTGCTAGGGCCTTTTCAGCCCTGGCTCCCACCTGGTGGAACTCTCTGCCAAATAACACCTGAGCCCGGAGGGGCCTGGTGCAGTTCCGCAGGGCTTGCAAAGCAGAGATGTTCCGCCAGGCTTTTGGTTGAGGACAGCAATGAGTACCATCTCATCTGGCACTTCCTTCCCCTCCCCCATCCTGCTTTTTTCTCCATCTGTTTACAAGACAGTAATGCAATTTGTAGATTGATTTAGCGCCACTGGAAAATGTTCTTATCTATTTTATTTTATTTTTATTTTAAATGGTATCGATTTCCTGTTGTTAACCACCCTGTGCTCTGTAAACTCGGAGAAGGGCAGTTTATAAATCAAAATTATTTTTTAAAAATAATAAAAACCTCTGCCTGAAACCTTGGAGAGCTGCTGCCAGTGACCTCAATTGGACTAATGATCTGACTCAGTAGTAAGGCAGCTTCACTTGTTTAGTGAGCTCCATTTTATCCTCACAATAAGCATGTGAAACAAAGTTTGAGTCCAGTGGCACCTTTAAGACCAACAAAGACCAACTAAGTTTTATTTGAAGTGTAAGCTTCTATGTGTAAAGCACAGTTCTTCACAAATGGAACAAACAATGGGGCTGAAAACTCGATGGTACCATTGAGTTTCCAGCCCCATTGCCAGAGCGTCGCCCAGCGTCACTTCCTGGCGATGGCATGGTGCGGCACGTCTGTTGTCCCCGCAGGAATGATCCTGCAAAGACGTCTGTGTCCCCCGCCGAATCATGGTAAGTACTTGAGAAGCCTGTCTCCACAAGGGCTACTTATAGGAAAAAAGAGGGTGGGGGGCAGCCATTAGGAGGGGCCACTCAGAGCCAAGATGCAGCTGCAGAGCTGAAACCGGATCAGGTGGCATCTTGGCTCCATTTGTTCCATTTGTCTGAAGAAGTGTGCTTTGCACACGAAAGCTCACACTTTGAATAAATCTTTGTTGGTCTTCCAAGGTGCCATGGGACTCAAACTTGGTTCTGCTGCTTCAGACCAACACGGCTGCCCACCTGAATTTTTCTTCATGGAATAACACTGTGAGTTTAGGTTAGGTTAGCCTAGGATACAGTAATGCTGATTTCACACACATTGGATAATGCATCTTCAATGTACTATAACCATCATTTGCAAGTGGATTTTCCTGTTTCACACGGGAAAATCGAGTTGCAAATGATTGGCAAAGTGCACTGAAAGTCCATTATCCAATGCATGTGAAAGTAGCTTAAGTATTTCAAGGTCACTCAGTGAACTTCATGGCAGGATAGGGATTTGAGCTCAAGACACCCAAAGCCCAGTCTGAAACCTTAACCACTATACCATGCTGACTCTCTGGTGAGAAATATGGCTGATGTTCCTCCTTCCCTCTGCAAAGTGAGAGCATGGCCCCTAAGGGATGTTCTCACTCACACTTAGCACAGGGGAAGGAGGAGGAGGGGCTTGCCGTGTCGCACAGGGCGAGAAAGACTGAATGTGGGGTGGGGTGTGTGGAAGAAATTAAAAGCCTTACGAGGAGATGGTGATCTTTGTCTCTGTGTCCTGCTCCACCTTCTTCAGGTTTCGGCCCTCTTTGCCGATCAGTCGTCCCACAAAGTTGTTATGGGCAAGGATTTTCAGGGGCACTTCATCAGCACTTGAGAGGGGGAAAAAAAATTAAGAGGGGTGTCATGGACCAGTATATCCTGTCCCGCTGCTGGCCAATTCTGGCCTACCTGTTAAGCCTCATTTTACCCTGAGGGAAGAGCAAGCCCCAAAACGCTGTGGACCCTTCCAGATGCTAAATGGGCACAGATGGGATTTGCATTCGATTCATAAATATGATTAGAGGGAGGAAAGGCTTCACTTGTCTCAATAGATTTATAGAACAGGGGTTGCTCCTTAGGATGAAATCAAGGTGATATTTCTCTCTTTGGAGAGCAATCTACGGACATAACTGCAGCCAATCAGGGCTCTTCCACATTCTCATTTGCATCACCTGTGTGTCTCTGTTGCTGGGAGGGGGATTCTTTTCCGCATGCGTTTTGCTCCCTCTAGTGGTCAATTTGATATTACATCACTGGATGTCTGGAATATCTCCGTGCGGATTAATAGTGCAGGGAAATTGACATACAGAGATGTAATATCGAATCGACCACTAGTGGGAGCAAAAGACATGTGGAAAAGATCCCCCCCCCCAAAAAAAAGTAATATAGGCCCTGGTCACAGGGGCCAGAAAACGCGGGGGGAAGGCGTGGCTCTTTGCGCCATCGCAATCTGATGCGCGATTAGGCAATCAGACTTGACGGTGGCATACTGGGGCTTCCACGATCGGCGCGCACAGCAAAGAGGATGCCGGCGTGATCACACCACAGGAGTCCAGAGGCAGCCCGTGGCAAACCATTTGCTGGTAGGTCGATCCTGGAGCTTTTAACTACGCGGCTTCAGCGGCTTGCTGCAGGTTGGCCACGGGAGTACTACACCTCCCAGATGTTCCGGTGAGATTGCTCCCGGAAAATCCGCCAGAGTATTGTGCTTTCAGCGGGGCAAATGCTCCGTGTGACTGGGGCTGTTGACACACAGGTGATGAAAATGAGAATGCGAAAAAGCTCTCAGTACTGGGTATTATAAAACAATGATCTGGACATTCAAATGCTGCTTTGTAGGGAGTAGCAGAAGCAGGCCTTTTTCTCCAAGGTCAGACCGACAACAGCCCATCCTTACGTCTTGGTATCTTTCGCCTCCTTCTGCATAATTTCCAAGATCATCTTGCAAGCTGCAGAGCACCCCTCAGGTGTTGAATGGATGCTAATGGCTTTCTCTGCTGCCCCTGCATTCTCCTTTCGGTGCACATCAATTCTATGGGGAGGCAGAAGAAAAGCCGCCTTAATACAGAAACTCGACAACAGTCCTAGTCTGTAACACAGATTCAGTTCTATGGGGAGGAAGAAGAAAAGCCGCTTTAATACAGAAACTTGAAAACAGTCACAGTCTGTGACAGAGATTCAGAAGGCTGACAGCTAGGGAAACAGAAGCTTCAAGTCCTACGTTCCCCTTCAGGGTTGGTTGAATAATGGGATGACCTAAAGTGATTTCCCAACTGCGGGAGAAAACAGTGCCCCTCAATCCCCACCCAGGCCTCTTTCAAATGACACACCAAGCTGGACATGCCAGCTCCCAAACTCTTACAAAAGTCCTTCTTCTTGTTCAGCCACCATTTCTGATTGTCGGTTGCCAAGGAAATCAAAATGGTGGCTGAACTCTAGTGAGAGAAAGTAAACTTGCAAGAGTTCAAGAAGACCTACAGGGCGAGCGTGGCTCGCTGCTCTATTTATAATGAAGACAGGGGTAGCAAAAACGTAAGGAGGGCTGTCTCCTTTCAGGGTCAGAGGCAGCAGCGTCAATACAGAGAAGAGTGGGTGGGTGGCTTACAGGAAGAAAAAGCTTACCAAAAAACCCTTCTAATAAAATAAATACATATATTGCTCTCCCTCTCTTCCACCCGTAATAGTCCAAATTTGCTTCGGGGGGGGGGGGGGCGATCACCTTGTTGTAAGGCTACCTTTGGATCTGCTCTCTGAGGCCCTCTGCCTGCCCCCACTGACCTTGCAACTGCTCATCCCAAACTGTGAAGACCCTCCAAGCCAGGGCTGAGCTTTCACTGTGTTCACAGGCCCCTAGCACACTCTTGGTGGTAGATTGATATGATAGTACAGCTAAGCAGCTGTGGCCTTACTTGGACTGTGTCTGCTTGGTTATGTTGCGAATGGTGGCGCCCTCTTTGCCAATGATGGCTCCCACGTACTGGGTGGGAACGAGAAGTCGGAGGGGGATGTCTACTGGCTGCTGCTTCACAGGCGCTCCAGAAGCCACAGGGGAACCCTGTCTTGGGGCACCCCGTGTGCCGAAGCCTCCCCGGCGCCCATTCTCCGCGCCTTGCACAGTCTGTTCATCGGGGATGTAGGAGACCTTCAGTGCATGGTTTTCCAGCTGGTGTCCGTTAAGTTTCATGATGGCTCTGAAAAGACAGGCAGAGGACAAAATGGCGGTGGAGGAGCGGAGACACACACACAAATTGCTTAGGTGCATCTCACATATTATATTCATGAGCTAGTTTATGAACTACAGGCAGTTCAGGAGGGGCCACAGTCTAAAGTTTATTTACTTCATTTATACGCCATTGTTCTTCTCCAATGGAGATCCAAAATGTCTTATATTTTTCTCCTGTGAGGTAGGTATGGCTAACCATGGCCCAAGTGCACCTAACAACCAACCTGCATGTTAAGGGAAACCAGATAAATACCTAAAAAAAATAACCCTGGATCCTCAACATCGGAGAGATGGCTATCAAGAGCCTCTCTGAGTTACCTGTAATAAAGGACAGGAGGTACACCTGACTTGCCAGTACACATCATATGACTGCTTAAAGGGATTTATCAGTCATCGGAAAGTTTGGGTCCACATTACAAAGGATGACTTGGTGACTAGTTTTTTCCAGCTTGACCCCACGTCAGCGTCTCACTCAAAGCAATGGTTCTTTGAACTTTTCAAGTGGGACCTTCTTTGAATCTTACGGTACCGTTCAGGGCCCAGTTTGAAACATAATGCGCTTTTCAGGACCCACTTGCAAAGTGACTCCATCCCACATTCTCCCTCTCCAGCATAAACAGCAAGAACCCCTTATCAATTAAGTCCATAATTTATTTTTCATGTTCGGCATTTATAAATATACAGCATCACTAAGCAGCAGGTTGTATTTCATGGCCATTTTACACCCTAAGCAGAAGCAAAGCTAACAACTAAATGCTCTGTATGACTGTGTTTCTTTGACTTCACTTCAGTCATATCCATTTATCCCCTGCCTTTTCCCCCAACCGGGGTTTATTTTGTTCTCCTCTCCTCCATTTTATCCTCATGTCAGTCCTGTGTGATAGATTAGGCTGAGAATATGTGACTGGCCCAAGGTCACCCAGCAAGCTTCTGTGACAGAGTGGGGATTTGAACTTGGGTTTCCCAGATTGCAGTCTGGCCCTCTGCCACTACATAGTGCTGGCTCTCCACTTGGCCAATCTATCTTGACAGCACCGCTGGAGTGTAATATGAGAATGGATTGCAGTTCCCAGAAGTTGCCTATAGATGGAGATGTTGGTATGAGCAAGACCCCATCATGGGACAACCTGAGCCAAGCATCCCATATAAGCAGCCACCTGTAACACCAATAACTTGAATGCTAACCTCGATATTGCTGCCCTCTCCATTACATCTACACATTGTGTCATAGTTGGAGGAGAGAGACCAAGAGTTTCTGGGTAGGAACCCATCATACTAGCTTGGCTGGTTAAGATCAGGGTTTAACAGACACACAGTTTACAATGGGTAACCCCTGATCATTCTTTTTTAAATGTGAGAATCTGAACTGGCAAAAGCCACTTAAGAAACAAGTGAAACATTTCTAGGTGCCATATATATGCGCACGGCATTTGGGATTCTTCATGGCCCTAAGTACCTGCATCAAATTTCTAAGTACCTGAATAACCTGGGATTTTCTAACTGGGGCCAGTTCGGCAGGAAGACGACACCTATGGGACCACTCACCCACACAATGGCAGATGCAAGGTGCCAATGCTCCTGGTGGCCACTCACAACTCTATTTCTCCCTGTCTAGGCATGCGGAGGTGGAATCAACACACACAACTTCCTCAGGGTGGGAAGACAGCCTTTCTGTGGAACTTCCACCCTGCTGTAAAAGTTCTCTGGGTGACCGTGGACCAGTCTTGCTCTCAGCATAACCTACATTGCAGGATTGGTGTTGTGAGAATAAAGTGAAGGCTGGGAGAATAGTGTTGCAAGCTATTGTGATGTCTCAGGTGAGAAGTACAGCAGGCTATACACCCCCCCCCCCCCCCCCCCCCCGGCAATAAATCACTGTATATAATTGCAGACTCTCTTAACTTACTGTCTGGTTTGCTCCCGGTTGGCATATGTGACATTGACAACTGCTGTCTCGCTGTCTGTATTCACTGACACAAAGAAAAAGAAATCTGACTTAATTAAAAGGGACATTACTGGCGGAAGTATTTATTATGACTATTTTTTAAATGTATATTCGGTACTTTTCCTCCAACACAGGCTCTCAATATGGCTCATAAACCAGAAGGCTTCCTAATATACTATAAACAAAAATTATTCAAAACTCACTCCATGGCTGTAAAAAGACCTCAACAACAACCAACAGCCTAAAACCCAAATGAAATTCTCAATAGAGAACTTTAAAAAAAAAAACAACCCAACAGCAACTTTAAAATCTTATAAAACATTTAAAACCAGCATGCTAATTAAGACAGCAATAAAATGGCACAGCATTAAAAATCTAATAATACCAACAACAACAATAATATTCATATCATCAAACCAGCAAAAAAATATTTTACAAAAAGAAATAGAATTAACAGCTCAACCCAAGCCTGAGGGGAAAAACAGGAGTGAATGGATGAAGTCTCTTAGGACGCCCAGCAAGATTAGAATAGATCTCCCTCTCCCAGGGGAGGGCAGAGCCTGGAAGGGGAAAGGGCAATCCAATAGAACTGGAGCTCACCAGTCACTTCACTTCCTGTCTCCATCACTGAGAGAAAACAAAGGTAGTGCGTATTGAGGGTTGAGAGCAAGAGAGTCACTGTATTCAGATGCCACAACAAAATATTTGGTGTTTACTCATGATGGGCACAAACACATCTTGCTATCAGGCTCATGCACTCACCCCTTGCACATGGAGCGCAACAGAAACCTGCCTGGCTTGGGAAGCCTTTGACTAAGCTCCAAATTTGCCGTCAGGTTCAACCGCAGGTGCCTTAGCATTTGTGTCCCTGTGCCCTCCTGACCCCTGAAACTGAGATTCTGAAATAGGATTTAGCCAGGGTTAAGAATCCCAGTTCATGAGAAGAAAACAATTTCCAATTTGCCCCCAATGTCTGCATTCAGTTACTCACCTGGTATCAGACTTGATGGGTTTTCTGTTGTCAGGTAAAGATGTTCTGAATGCTTTGATCACGGTTTATGTTTTGCAGGTTTATCTGTGGTTTTACCGCTATACTTGGTGGGTTTGTTAATTTGTTTGCTGAGAACAAATTTAGAGTCCAGTGGCACCTTTAAGACCAACAAAGGTATATTCAAGGTATGAGCTCCTGTGTGCAAGGTATGAGGTCTTGTTTGCACACGAAAGCTCATACCTTGAATACACCTTTGTTGGTCTTAAAGGTGCCACTGGACTCTAAATTTGTTCTACTGCTTCAGACCAACAGTTGACAAACTGGATCTTGTTTGCTGAGAGTTGGTTTGCTCTGCTATTCTTCTTATGTTAACTTAGGCCCTTTTGTCAGTATGCTTAGTATATGGTTGGGGGGGTGTTTGCAAGAGGGTTTTAACTGCTTTAGTGTGACTGTGGCCCCGGTCACACGGGCCTGATAACGCGCGGGGTGGGGGCGGGGGCGTGGCTGTTCGCCCCAGAGCAAAATAAAGCGCGGTAGCCTGATCACACAGTCCCTCGAGTCTCCATGCTTCGGCTGTTAGCTGGTGATCACACAGCGATGCTGCACCGTGGCAAAGAAGCGGCACGGTATGATCACACAAGCGTTTCGCGTTTGTGATCACACAGCGATGCTGCAGCGTGGCAAAGAAACGGCACGGTATGATCACACAAGCGTTTCGTGTTCGTGCGCATGCGCTTATGAAAAATATCCAGTTTGTGACGGGACGTGGACGGACACTGGATACCACGGGATACTAGCGCTCCCGCGATCAGACGCCTGCCTGTGCCACACATTTTCTGGATACTAGTGCACTTTTCCTTGGTACTTTTTAACTCCGCATCTTCGGCGGGATGCCACGGGTTGGCCATGGGTGCGCTACGCTTCCCAGATGTTGCGGTGTGATTGCGCCCCGAAAAGCTGCCCGACATTCATGCTTTTCGTGCGGCGAATTCTCCGTGTGACCGGGGCCTGTATTGTCTTACATTGTTTCTGCTGTGGCTTCTGGTGAGATCTTAACATTTATTTTCTTCGTAACTCATCAACTTGTATCCAACCGTTTGTGGGCTTAACAGAGTGGGACTCTCCGCCTTCCCTCTCCAGCCCCCCCCCCTACTCCAGTTTGTGCCCATTACAAACAAACGGAAGTATCTTCTGACATCTGAATGCAGCCAGTGATAAAGCCCCCGTTAGGATCCAGTGGTCTGGCTCCTGTATTTTGCTCCAAGGCACACTCCTATACGTTTTCTAAACATTCCCAAAGAATCTTACCTTGTTCGCAGTTTTCCACTGTACCATATTGAGCTAGCAAACCATCCAGAACCTACCCAAATGTGAGAATGGGGAGAAATTGTGTTACCCTCAATATTCTTGCCAGACAGAGTTATAAACAGCAGACATTCACAACACTTTCTCCTAAAGGTCTCCTTGTTGAATGGACATTATTTCGCTTCTCCTCCTTTCCAAATGTTCAGAGTGGGAAAGCATCACATCAAAATAAAAAATACACAAATATCATTCAATTAAAAACAAATAGCCACCCCAGCAATTGTTCTGCAAGCAGACGTTTGCACTGCAATGACACAACCTGGGGCTTACTACAGTCAAAATGAGCAAAGCCACTTGGATTAAACAGTCCCACTGAACCCTTTGCAGTAACATTGTGTGGGGACAGTGTTATATCAGCACTGGATCTTTTGCCATGTTTCCCAAGGTCTTCCTCCTCCTCTATGCCCTGGTATTAAAAGGAAGTTCAAGAATAAGAACATAAAAACATAAAAGGAGCCTTGATGGATCAGACTAATGGTCTGTTGGCCACAGGAACAGAAAGCTTTAAAGGGGAATCAGAGAGACTCGTGGAGGATAGGTCTATCAGTGGCTACTAGTCATGGTGACTAAAGAGAATCTGGTGACTAAAGGGAGCCTCCATGGTCAGAGGCAGTCAACCTCTGAACACCAGTGCCAGGAGGCAATATCAGGGGAAGGCCTCGGCCTCCATGCCCTGTTGTTGGCCCTCCAGAATGAGACAGGATGCTGGACTACATGAATCCCTGGTCTGATGCAGCAGGAAATCTCTTATGTCCATCTAGTTCAGAATCCTGTCTCACACACTGGCCAACTAGTTATTACAGAGGGCCAACAAACGGTACAGAAGCCGGGGCCTTCCCCCCAATGATGTCTCCTAGTACTGGTATTCAGCAATTTACTGCTTCTGATGGTGGAGGTTCCCTTAAGACACCATGGCTTGTAGCCACAGATGGACCTATCCTCCATGAAGATAGATCAAGATGGGTCATTGTGTTAATCTGTCTGTAGCAGTAGAAAAGAGCAAGAGTCCAGTAGCACCTTAAAGACTAACAAAGTATGTGGCAGGGTACGAGCTTCCGCTAGTCACTGCTCGCTTCTTCAGAACATCAGGTATAAGAAGTGAGCAGTGACTCACAAAAGCTCAGACCCTGCCACATATTCTATTGGTCTTTAAGGTGCTACTGGACACTTGCTCTTTTCTACGGCTATCCTCCATGAATTTATCTCATCTCCTTTTATTAAAGGGTTTGCAGAATTGCCACAAGAATATGCACTGGCATACACTGAAGCCTTGACTATTCACAAGTGCACCAAAAATGCCTTAAGGCAAGGGAAGAAAACAAGCTTCCCCCAAACACTGAGAAAATGCAAAGATGCTTTAAAAAAAATGACACCCCATATTTATATCTTAATAGATAAATGGTACTTGTGGGCAGATAGCTGGGTACTCTCTTCGCGGAGGTCAGCTTGGGCAGCTTAGACTGACCAACCAATGACTGACTCTTGCATGGGGGGGGGGACACACACAATCAATCGCCTCTCTCCACATACAGACACTCAAGGGGGCACACTCCAAGATAGTGCCCTGCTTTTAACAACATTCAGTTGCTAGACCTGGATGAGCATAGAGGGGATCCAGTAAGTTTAAACTAAGGGCAGGAAGGTACCAGCTAGATATTGGGGGGGGGGGGTTTACAGTAAGAGTTGTGCAACAGTGGAATCAGCTGCCTAGGGAGGTGGTGAGCTCCCCCTCACTGGCAGTCTTTAAGCAGCAGCTGGACAAACACTTGTCAGGGATGCTCTAGACTGATCCTGCATTGAGCAGGGGGTTGGACTAGATGACCTTTATGGACCCCTCCAACTCTGTGATCTTATGATTCTTAGAACAGGAGGCAGTCTGGTTGCTACCAGGCCTCCACTCTGATGTTGTGTTCAGAGCAGACATCCGTAGTCTTCAAACTCCACAGCCTCCTCTAAAGCTGCCTATTCTGCCCCCAGCCCAGCCCAGCCCAGTCCAGAAAACCCCTTCCCCTGGAACCTTGCATCACCTTGCCTCTTGGTGGCTGAAAACACAGGAAAAGTGCTGAAGACCTGTTCAGCCCAGGAAGTTACCCAGCAGTCATGGCAATGATAGGTCCCTGTGAAACTCTTTTCTATTAAGATACTCCACAACGAGAACAGCTTTCTGAAGAGCCAGCTCCACTACCCCCAGATGCACAGCAAGAGGAAGGCATACAGAGGAACAAAGAAACTCAACCCTCGCTCTGCTCGGTCTTGGCCCACACACTCACTCTCTCCACATAGCACGGGCTGTTTCACATATAAGTGAAGGTTTCTAAGATACAGACACACTTTTAGACCGCATATTTTTCAGTCACCTCACTTACCTCCCATCGTAGCTGAGGGGGGATGTTTCGTATCTGAATCTTGCGGCTCCTAAAATAAAGGGGGGGGAGAGAGTTTAGATTTCGTTCGTTCTTTCATTCTTTATTACGGTCATTTGACCAATCATATATGATTCCTTTTATTCTGTACTTTGTGCTCACAGGCCAACAGGTCATAAGCAAACAAAATACATAATCCATATCATACAGAATAATACAAACCAATAATACAGAAAATAACCAAACAACCAGAAATACTAAGTACAAGGAAAAAAATATAGTATTATGAATAAAAGTCATTAGAAACCATTGATAAAAATTTTTGCCACAGCAAGAGTTACACTTGGATTGGTATCAGCCGGAAGCTTTGTAACTACTTCTTGTTTTGAAATGCGTTCCCACTTCTGAATGTGTACTGTGATCCATCATATAAAACATTTACACTTAAAGATTCAGGCATACAGGAGACCAAATAAAAACAATTTAAAATTAAACTCTAGTTACAGTACAGTTTCCGAGACCTAAATATCACCAGACGGAATCTAGCTACTTGATGAGTAATCTTGGCATTCTTATCAGATAGAAGATAATCAAATCTCGATTTTTCTCATTGAGACTACAGAATTTGCCTAACAACGAAGAGATGAGCTTATAACTCAGTGTCAGAGAAAGTGTATTGTGTGGAGAAGGCCACAGGTTCAGTCCCTGGCATCTCCAATTAAAAGAATTTCCAGTACCAGGAGCTGAGAAAGATTTTTCAACGCCCGAAACTGTGCAGAGTAGACTGTACTGACCAGGATCAACCAAAGCAACTCTGTATATTACATATTTTTGTTTGGGGAGGAATTGTATCTAAAACATAAACTCTACTATCTATCTAGAAAGCCATCGTGGTATAGTCAGTGCTCCACTTCCTTGCACATTTAAACTCTGACAACACTGACCCCCCCCCCACAAGCAATGTTCCCTTTAAGCTATGGAGTCTTGTGAGCAAAAACGCTACTTTGTGAGCTGCTGGCATTAAAGTTGTGAGCAGGTAATTTGACTACTGCATGAATTAGTTTGCTCTGGAGCCAGCCTTCCTGAGCTAAGACAAAAATGTGTGAGCCAGAGGCTAAAAAAACTGTAAGCTAGCTCACACTAACTCAGCTTAGAGGGAACACTGCCCACAACATACTGACAGTGTCCAGGAGGTGGCAAAGGCCTGTGAACATTTGGGTCTTGTCTCTGCAAGAGGAAACTTTCCCCTTAGTCAAGACAATTATCCTCAGTTGGCACAGATAACCTGTGGCCCAAGGGAAGCACACCCTAGTGCCAGTGGCCATTTTGACTGAAGCCCCCTATACAGACCAATTATTTTCCAGTAAGGCCAGGGGTCTCTGTCATTTTGTACACTGCGCACAACTTCCCAATTTTATGCCTTCAACATCCACATATGCATACTTATTGAGCAGTTCATGAGCACTTCACTCTGAAACCCATGGAGGCAAGCTCCTAGAAATGTAACATTTCTGGAAAATTTTAAGACATGAGGAGAAATTCCCACCCTCCTTCCCAGGGAAAACCCAGAAATTCTAGAGAAAACTGACATGTATGTAATACTAAATTTCCTATCAAACATAAACCTATTGAGAAAACATCCGGGGGGGGGGAGGTGTTTTTTTCCAAGGACATTTTTTTTTCAAAAGGTTTCTTTTTCATAGGAAAGGGATTCTACAAAAGGCTCTTCCACCAATGGAAAGTTCCTTACTCTGGACTGGCACCGCACTTAGCTGAGCAGGATGGCAAGATAAAAGCCAAACCCCACACATCTGGTGTATAAGTGCCACTATGGGAAAGTGATTCTGCTGCTCCCCCGCCCCCCCCAGCAAAAAAGCTCTATGGACTCAACTGGTTCCTAAAAATTATCTCAAAGTTCACCATGTGGACAAAAAAAGTTCACACCTACTTCAAATCTGAAACGGCGGCAAGGTCCAAATCTGACACATCAGATAAACTGTCTAGTCTAACTTGCTTAGGTAGATCGATTACTAAGGGCCAAACTAGCCCTGCTGTTTTTTAAATAGGTAGATCCGGGTTTCCTGGAACCAGCTCTTGTTTTCCCAATGCCAAACAGCAGCAGCTGTTATTTTTTTGGTCTTTTTTCCTGACATTATTAGTGACTTTAGCCCTTATTACCCAATCCCATGATGACGGCTTCCATTCATTCACTGTAAACATTTTCCCTTGTCTGAAATAACTTGCATATCAAAGGCTGGATGATCTTTTTAAAACACAATTTAAGATAGTGACTACTATCACATCCTGTTACCACATCTCTCCGGCTCATCATAAATTCTGTAATCCTAAATAGAATTATACAGTTTGTAAGTCCATTAACTCCAAAGGTGGCCTTCGATCTTGAACAGGTTCTTCAACCCAGTCTTAAAATTATTCTGCAAGATAGATTTTTTGATACCTCTTTCAAAATGTTGGTCAGAGAGCACAAAGTGTAACATCATCTTTTATCAGACATGGTTTTGTTCCCCACCCCCACCCCCGTCTCCTAGAAAACCACATCCTGGAAAACCAAGGCATCATTCAAACTCCTTTCCTAATGCTTGACGGATTCAGGATCTGGATCCTTGTCTCCTCCACAACTCTCCAGAGCTTTCTGAAAATCGCATCCATCGGAAGGAGATGGGACAAGCAAAATTACACTCGGAGAGCGTCAGTGAGAATCTCAGGGGATCAATAAAGAGAAAGAATCTCTATAAAGGGCCTAGGGGGTTGTCTATGAAACAAGCTCTCGTTTTAATGGCTGAGAAAGATTGAGACCCCGGAAGGGGGGGGGAATTAAAAAGAATAACGGCAATAGAAGATTACGAAAAAGGTCCAAAAGACAAGAGCAACTTGCTATGCTCCCCGCCCTCCCCACTTCACTCTTCCAAAATCCTGCCTCCCAAAATAGAATCTTTGGGAATTTTCAATGCCAAAATTAACCCATCCTGCTATAGCAGCTGCCACACGCAACTACAGGTGGATCGTGGATACTGTCTCCGCCTTGCTGGACATTCCTAAATTCACCAAGCAGCTGTGATTTAGGGGTGATGAAATGTAAATACCGTAATAGATCCGTGGTCATGTGGGGCACGACCTGCTGTGACTATTTCACCCATGCAAACCCATATTTTATCGCTCTGTACCTGTCACATCCTCCGTCTTCTGCAGCCAGCCTTATCTCCTCCTCCTCCTCATCCCAAATTCTGCAAGGAAACACTAGCTCTGTTTGATAGACCAGTTACACACAGGGCTTAACTGGCATTGCAGAGACTACCATTCCAAATCGTTTCCCCTTGTGCTCTTGGCACGATTCACAGTATAATCTTAAACAGAGTTACACCCTTCTGAATCCACTAAAGTGAATGCGCTTAGAGAGGTGTGATTCTGTTTAAGACGGCATTGTCAGCTGCTTTAGAAGGGACTTGCACTTGTAAAAAGAGAGGATGTGGGGTTCAGAAAGTCAAAGACAATCCTGTAGGACTGGATTAGATGGTGTGGCAGCTATGGGGTGACAGGGAGAGGAGGGAAGGCTCTGAGGGAATTGCCTTCAGGACTAAAGAATATCCAGTCCCCCATTCTGGTCTTTCCTATAGATTCTTTATACCCCAACCAACCACAATCAAATGAAAAGAGGGACACAAGCCTTAAATTAAAGACTGGTAGTATGTAAGCTTTGTGGAGTACAAAGCTTACATGCTACCAGTCGAAAGGTCTCTTATTCGAAAATCTGCTAGACTAGGGCCGTACTTATATGTCAGGTAAATAGAGGCTGCGGTCAAACTGGAGGTTTGGAGCGATCTGGCAGCGCTTCTATTTGCAGTGGTTTAAATCGTCACGGGAAGGGCTGACCAGAAAGCACACCCTGAAGTGGCTCCTCCACGCTACGGTCCCACACTGAAGCATCCACACTACCAGCGCTTCAGTCACAGAGCACAGCCCTTGCTGGCAATGGGGGCCACTTATGCTCACATGTGCTTATGTGCACATCCCTAACGGGCGAAAAAAGGAACCCACGACTGAGACAGAAGTGACCATTCACACTTCCCATCTGTCACCTGTTTGCAACACGAGGGTTCAGACATGGGGGGGAAATGGAGTGGAAATGCTGGCATACGTAAAGACCAGACTTTCCCCTGTGTCAGCAAATTCCGCTTCCAGGACAGGCCGGACACGGTGCTGACGACTGGGGCACAGAAGGCAGATGTCGTTGTCTGATCATGCTCTTTAACTGCAACTATATCGTAACGCAACTATATCGGCTCAAACTGCTTGTGTGACCACAGCCAGAGATCACATTTCTTAGATTTTTGACTTGATGGACAAGATACAAATGGAGATGAACAACAAAGATTTATTTAACAGAAAACAAAATATTTACAAAGGTAAATATGATGTGTGGATGACGTAATACATAATGCAAAGCTGGCTTTCATAGTAAATAACCTCTGCAGGGAGCTTCAATTTCCCCCTTCTCTGGACAGGTTATCACAACAGGTTCAAGGCTGCTCTTTTTCTTACAGAGCACCTTACTACAGAACCGACACACACCAGTTAGGATGCTTATTTGAACCACTAAAATAAGCTTTCTTCCTTAAGCCGAACCCCAAACCTTAACTAAGGTGACACTCCTTTCCAGAGCCACAAAATCCCTATCCAAAGGGGGGGAATAGTTTTCTTCACCTTTCTTGAGCTCACCCCCTCCCATCCAGTGAAATTCCACGGGTTCTGATTGGCTGGCAATCACATGGATTTGCATGAGGCCTAAATCACAAGGATTGGCTCAGAGCCCTGGAGGAGGGGCGGGACTTGCAGATTTAACAGGGAAGAAGTCTATCAATGGCTACTAGCCAGGGTAAGTAAACAGAACTTCCACATTCAGAGGCAGTAAGCCTCTGAATACCAGAGCTAGGAGGGAATATCAAGGGAGAGCTTTGGCCTCTATCCCCTGTTAGTTGGTCCTCCAGGGCAACTGGTTGGCCACTATGTGAAAGAGGATGCAGTACTGGATGGACAACTGGTCTGATCCATCAGGACACCTCTTATTTCTTAGGACTGGGCATTTGACTAAACAATCTGTCAAAGAATCACAAAATGGGAAGGGGTCTTATGAGCCATCTAGCCCACTGCCCTGCTTGGTGTATGAAAGCCGAAGCTCATGCATCTCTGAGAGATGGTTGTCCAGCTTCTGCCTGGAGATTTCCAGAGAGAGAGAGAGCCCAGCCCCTCAGATAATGTCACGGACCAGAACATGGACTCCTTGTCAGGCAAAGAGCCCAAGAACTCATATGAGGATGGGCCTGAGCTCCTTGCATCACCACAGAAAGAGCCAACTGAAATACCTCCAGGAGCCCACTTAGATTTACTCAAGGAACTCCAGAAGTCTAAATCAACCCCTTGACCTTGGGATACAGCCCTGGTTTCTGATTGGGACATGGACCTTCAATCCCAGAGCCCACTGTTGCACCTGAGGTCCCTCCCCAACTGATCCCTCAAGCCTCACAAAGCCCTGAACCACCCCAGCTCTATCAGAGCACTCACTGCTGTAACCTAGTATGGCACCTTTAAGAGCCAATAACCGGCTCCCAGAAGGGTGGGTCTTGCATAGCCACCTCCGTGCTAGAATATTTAAGGCCTCAACAGGGCTTACTCCCCATTAAGCACGCTTAGGACTGCAGCCTTATACTTCCATATTTCATAAATATGCCAAACAGTACAATTTTGTACGATTTTATACAATCACTAAGTTCTAAATGGAACAAAGTTTGAGTCCAGTGGCACCTTTAAGACCAACAAAGTTTAATTCTGGGTATAAGCTTTCATGTGCATGCACCTGAATTAAACTTTGTTGGTCTTAAAGGTGCCACTGGACTCAGACTTTGTTCTGTTGCTTCAGACCAACACGGCTACGCATCTGAATCTATGTTCTAAATGTTTTATGTTGTAAGAGTAGTAAACCAAATTTAGGTTTCACAACTGAGTATATTCCAAGCTTCCTCAGCATCCCCCCCCATCTGCCATGACTTCAATATTCCTAGCCGAGGCCAAGCCGAAGGGAAGAACCTGAAACTGTAAGTGTTCCCTGTCCACGCAGAAGCGAAGGAACCTGCGGTGATGGAGAAACATAGGGACGTGAAGATATGCCTCCGTTAGGTCTATAGAAGAGAGAAATTCTTGTGGTTTTAGAGATTCCGCGATGGACCGCAGGGTCTCCGTGCAAAAGTGCTTTGGTTGAACAAATTTGTTTAAGAATTTCAAGTCTAGAATAGACCTCCAGTCCCCGTTTTTCTTGGGGACCGTGAAAAAAATGGAGTACACTCCGTCCCCCTGTTCGTTCCTTGGAACACCTTCTATGGCCTGGATATTCAGAAGGTGAGTTATGGCTGTCTTGGTTCTTTCCCTTTTGACAGGATTTTTGTGACTGGGGGAAGACAGAAATCGATTTGGTGGAATTGATAAGAGTTCTATTTTGTAGCCTTCCTGAACAAGCTCCCTCGTCCAGGTGTCCGGGTGAGAGTCAATCCACTCTTTGCTGAAGAGTAGAAGACGTCCTCCCACCGGGGGAGACGGGTAGTCACGCCTTAGGGGTCTTAGGTTCTCTCTCTCCTCTATCTTGTCTGTTTCCATATGATCTTGGAAACCTGTTGTTGAAGCCCCCACGCCAAAAGGACTGTTTATTTCCCCACAATGATCTTCTATTGTCCTGCCTAGCTCTGGGCGTCGCTTGGTATGGACGAGATGCGAAAGAGGAGGAAGAAGAAGCAGGAGGAAATGAGGATGGCCTTTTATCGCCAAGCCGAACAAATTTCGGAAGAGATTTCTTTTTATCACGGGTTTCCACCAATATTTTCTCCAGGGGTTCCCCGAATAATTTGTCTCCTTGAAAGGGATATCCTGAGACAATAACTTTGGACTGATAATCTGCCTGCCAGGATCTCAACCAGACCAAAACCCTCCAGTAGCCATGTATACAACTGCTCTGGCAGCAGTTGTATCAATTTTCTCATCCATACAATGGCCGCTCTGGACACTGTAGAGGCGGCAGAAGAAGCTTTAATTGCCAAGGAAGAAGCTTCATGGGATCTGCGTAGAGCAGTGTCAGATCTCTTATCTATGCTGTTTCGCAGATTGCCCTGACCATCTTCTGAAAGTAAGCCTGATGACTGAAGAGCAGCCACTGGGGCATCTACAGCTGGAATCTGTAAAACATCTGAAGCAGAGGAAGTTACTGGATACAGTCTCTTAAGTAGACTAGGTATGGTCTTGCTAGAAAATGGCTTTGACCATTCAGCTTTAACTTTGCTCATATAAAAACCTGGAAAGGGAAAGGCCCTTTCTGAAAGGTCATC
>NW_015164672.1:1155323-1155432 GCF_001447785.1 Gekko japonicus
AGTTCCTGCTGTTGGGTGTGGCCTATTATGCTAATGAGTTCCTGCTGGGCTTTTTCTACAAAAAGAGACCTGTTTGTGCTGTCTAGCTCTGGGCGTGGCTTGGTATGGA
>NW_015164672.1:1155796-1172621 GCF_001447785.1 Gekko japonicus
AGCAGTGTCAGATCTCTTATCTATGCTGTTTCGCAGATTGCCCTGACCATCTTCTGAAAGTAAGCCTGATGACTGAAGAGCAGCCACTGGGGCATCTACAGCTGGAATCTGTAAAACATCTGAAGCAGAGGAAGTTACTGGATACAGTCTCTTAAGTAGACTAGGTATGGTCTTGCTAGAAAATGGCTTTGACCATACTACAGCTGGAATCTGCAAAACATCTGAAGCAGAGGAAGTTACTGGATACAGTCTCTTAAGTAGACTAGGTATGGTCTTGCTAGAAAATGGCTTTGACCATTCAGCTTTAACTTTGCACATATAAAAACCTGGTAAGGGAAAGGCCCTTTCTGAAAGGTCATCTGGGGGAAAGAATTCATCTGTAATCTCAGACCCCTCATATAACTCTTGATCCTCAGGGCGTTTATTCCCTGCTCTTTGTAAATTCTGAATTTTAAGAGCTGAGACTGTTTTGGACAGTAAGTAGTGGAGGTCCTCAGTCTTAAAAAACCGACAGGACTGTTCAGAGGGAACAGGAATCTGTTCCTCTTCCTCTGCATTAGAGCTGAACTCTCCCTCCTCTCTGTCGCTGGAGGCATTAGAAATTTCCTCTCCCTCCCCCTGTTGAGGGCATGGAGGACGGGGGTGCCTGGGAAAACCCCTTTTTGGCAGCTTTGGTGGGCCAAGCTTTCTTCCCTCTATTTGGGGAAGGAGAAGGGGAAGGTGACGGAGAGCTTGGAACGACTGGGGCACCCTCCGGAGTTACAAAAATGGGCTATTTCTTGCCTCATAGCCCTTCTAAAATAGGACATGACTCTAGGGGACAGAGGAGCGGACCCGGGGTCGCCAACGTTACCGCGATGAGAGTTTTCCTCTTCTTCTTCTCTGTCATTCCCCTGGGCAGTCTCAGCCTGTTTGCTCGCTGCTGGGTCGGCCGCGCTAAAACATACAGTCTCGGGTCGCTCCCTCCCCGGTATCGGGCTCTGTCACTCATCATCCTTCAACAAAATGGCCGCCGCCATATTTGCTGACTCATGGAGCGTGTGGGAGCTTTTGGCGCGCTTTGCCATGCTGTGGGTTCGTGCGGTCCCGTCTGCGGCCCTTTTTCGATCTGCGCGCTCTCGTCGCCTCTCCTCTCTCTCCATTTCTCCCGAAGAGAGAAAGCCATCGGTGTCTCCCCTGCTTCGGAGGCCCGATTTCCCCCGCCACGGAATCGGGCCCCGGGGGGAACTCTGCCCCCCAAAGCGCAGCGTGGCTGCGTCACCAGAGGTGATGCAACGACGTCAATCACGTTGGGGGCGTGACCCCGATCGTCGGAGGGAAAATTCTATGGTTTTCCCTCCGACGATCAGGGCCACGCCTTCAATGTGATCGATGTCGCACGTCACGCACGCGCATCGAAGGACGGCTCCTGGAGCCCGGCGAGGCTCCCCCACCAGTAAGATATTTTGACTTGGCAACCCTAGTCACAGCCCTGATATTCCTTGGAGGGCTCCCTTCCAAATACTAGCCGGGGCTAGCACTGCTTAGCTTCCAAGATTCGACGAGATCGGGATTGCCTGGGTGGGGAACCCTGCTCTAGACAGTTCTGAGCACACATTTAGTACGGGAGAACTGCAAGCTTCCCAGAGAGCTTAAGGTCATTTTCCAACATAACTACAAAACTAAAAGCACAGCTTTATTAAGGAATCTAAGTTCAATAGTATAATGCAGAATCAAAGGGAATGGGGAGGTCATTATTAGATTATATTAATCTGTCTGCTGTGATATAACAGGAACAATCCTAAACAGATCTACTCAGAAGTAAGCCCCAGGAAAGTGTTCTGAGGAAGTGTAATTTCACGGTGCTTTCTTTCAAGCTGGTATCACACTGAGGCTAAGAGAAGATGCTGCATTCTAGAAGGCTGCCAGGCTCAAATCTCATTGCCCCATGCTCATTAGATGGCATTAGGCAAGCCACTGTCTCTCAGTCCCCAAATTTACAGAAATGGGAATAATAATCCTGGCCCACTTCACAGGCCTGTTTTTAATTTAATAATATACATCAAGCACGTTGCATGCTGAAAGTACTGCATGCACACTAAGGCACTGTCCTCACAACAAACCTGCAGAGCAAATCACTGCTCTCCCGATTTTACAGATGGGCAACTGAGCTCAAGGGATGGGGATTTTTATTGGGCAGAGCTGTTAAAAGTATTTATTTATTAAGATTTATACCCCGCCCTCCCCGCAAAGCGGGCTCAGGGCGGCTTACAAGGGGCAAAGCCCATATAAAACAGATAAAAGCAATAAAACATTAATAACAATTAATAAAAATTATACTCAATTTAACAAGATGGTCTCCGGATGGTTCTCCAAGGGTGATTTTATCCTATAGCTCAACCAGGTAAATCCAGTGGCCATGCAGAAATTGTGGCAGATCTTCCTGGGCCATCCTCAAACCCTATGTTATCCACCTCACTGGTGGCAGTGGTAGTGGTGGCCCCTATGTGAAATCCTGGTGGAAGAGCTCCGTCTTACAGGCCCAGCAGAACTGCATAAGGTCCCGCAGGGCCCTGATCTCCTCTGGGAGCTCGTTCCACCAGGTAGGAGCCACCACTGAAAAGGATCTGGTCCTAGTCGTGGCGAGCCTTGCCTCCTGCAGGACTGGAACCACCAGGCGATGTTGTGCCCCGGACCGAAGTGCTCTTGGGGTATGTATGGGGAAAGGCGGTCCCTGAGGTAAGTCAGACCCCGGCCATGAAGGGCTTTAAAGGTAAGTACCAGCACTTTGAAGCGGATTCGGTATGCTATTGGCAGCCAGTGCAGTGCTCTCAGTCCAGGCTGGATGTGCTCCCACTTGGGGAGACCCATCAACAGCCTGGCCGCCACATTCTGCACTAGCTGACGGTTCCGCAACCCCAAAGGCAGCTTCATGTAGACAGCGTTACAGTAGTCTAGCCTCGAGGTGACCGTCGCATGGATCACTGTAGCCAGGTCGTCGTGGCCGAGGAAGAGAGCCAACTGCCGAATCAGCCTAAGATGATAAAATGCCGATCTGGCAGTGGCGGCCACCTGGGCCTCCATAGTTAAGGAGGGATCCAGAAGCACTCCCAAACTCCTAACCTTAAATATATCTGGTGCTTTAAGGTCTTCAGGTTAGCCAGTGCTATTTCGAGACCTCATTTCATTAAGTTTCATCAAATGAACAGGTGCCACAAATTCTTCCAGCCCACACCTGAGATGGTATCTCAATTCAGATCTTTAGGTATAGGATATCCTGCCCTAAGGAAAGATGAACAACGTGAGAAGCAGTGGTGGCATGGAGTCTAAGACTAGGACTGGGGACAACCCAGGTTCAAATTCTGCTATTTAGTTATTTAGTGCACTTTATCCTGCCCTTCTCCCAAGGAGCTCAGAGTGGCATACATTTCCCTCCATTTTATCCTCACAACAACCATGTGAAGCAGGTTGGGCATAGTTGTTCAGGGATGAACAGACCACAACCTGCAGTCCATCACAGGTATATATAACTACATGTCTTGCCCTATAATCATTCCCTAGCCAACTGGGGCAGATGTCCAGCCATCAAAGACAGGAGCAGAAGACATTATTGGAGTGAAGCAAAACAAAACACTGGCTTCAGATTGACAATGAAATCCTAAACAGAGTTATACCCATCTAAATCTACAGATGTTAATGGGTTTAGCAGAACGCGATTCGATTTAGGATTACCCTGCAAAGCACAGCAAAATATAGCTCCCAAACAAATAAAAATGAACTAATTGGTTTCTAGCAGGAAAACACATCAGATTTAAATAAACCTGTATATCTGCAAAATCCCTCTGTTTTGCTATGTTGAGGATTAGGAAAGAATGGTTTTGCCAAAATCAGGGAGCACTTGGAATGTAATGATCACTCCTGGGTAAAATGCCAGACAATCCTTAATTCTTTTTTCACTACAGAAGTTTTTTTAATTACAGTACTACACAAAACTCAAAGTGGCTTCGCCCCTTCCAAAATTCAACGAGTTCAACCCACATCAATATTGTCAAAGATCTGTTCTTTTGTTTGTTTAATCAACATATCTGTGTTTATCTCTGTGTTTATCTCAAGGGATGGGCAGTTGCCTAGGAGGAGAATGAAAGATATTACCACTTGCCCCTGAAAGGCAGATTATACAAAACTGAGAGGGAAAAGCAGACGTGAAGTCCTGTCCCCCCCAACGAGTTTGGCCCAGTGTTTTTGCCTTACCATGTGACTGGAATGACATATTTTAATCTTTAGTTAAAGATTTTAGTTGGGTAATCGCACTTCTGAAATCGATGCAGGCTTGTGGCCCACACAAACAACGCAACTCTCTGAGTAAGAGCAACCAAAGAGTAAAGCTGGAGAGCAAGAAGAGATGTTGAGTAAAGAGGTTCCATTTCTGTGCTCAGAACCGCACCTTCCTTCTGGGGCTGGGGTAGGAATTGGTTATAGACACATGTTTTCCTCTATCAGCTTAAATCCTTCTGACCCCCTTCCTATAGCACGGCATGCCTTGCATTCCAGACTCTTTAAACAATGGCTCCTCCATTCATTCAGGGACACGGAACAGCATTCAAGCTACAGATTTCATTACAATTTCCATCCCCCACTTTAAAAAGGGGGGGAGGGGGAAACCCGTGAAAACGAGACAAAAATCTTTGTTCCCCATCCCTACCCCCACCCCCTTCACCCCAACCAGAAACACATTTCTGGTTTCTTTTCCATTTTGCATTAAAAGACTTTCCCAGACTACCTAATGCATCTATAACTTTTCCAGTCCCCCCCCCAAATACTAGTTCCCCCACACACACCATAAAAAATCATTTTGGAGTGCAAAGAATTTCTGGTGGGTCCACACAAAAAATGGAAAAGCAAGAGGCGAAAAAAATTAACAATACTCAGAGAATATTTAGGGTGCATTTACATAGCAAGAATTCTCCAATTCCCTGTCACCACCACCACAAACAGAGAGGCCGTTGCTCTAAAAACGGCCCATCCATACACAGCAGTTTTGTGTTCGCTTTCCTCCATCAGCCACCATTTTAACTTAATTTTCCCCTCCTCAATGAAGGGCTTTCCCCCCCAGTTGTTTAAAGATGCTGTTGTACTATGGCATTCTAACATAACCATCTAGTGTCACCATCAATTACTGAATTTTTGCTTTCATTAAAAAGAACAGGAACAAAGCACAAAAACCACTGACTAGAGATAACCAATATATGAAATGTGTAATAATAATTCAATAATGCAAAAATATAATTATATAACAATATTGGCCAAGGGGTAACCAAGAGACAGAAAGAAGAATAAATGGAAAGGAAAATAAAGTCCCAAGTATTTTACTGTGTCTCAGTCCAATTTGATGTGCAATTCATCATGGAGTGGACATTTCAGAAGTTCCATAAGCCATAAAAAGCCATGACGCGTAGTCCGGATGCTGAATCATTAAAAAGAAACCTCCAGCCCTTTTTGTTTTGGGGGGTACAACAAAAAGGCCTAGAGACATTTTTAAAGAAAAGACGAAAGATGGAAATCCAGAGGAACTAGTAGATCATGGCAATAGGACATTATAGCATTATTGTACTATAGCGATCTAACAAGTTGCAGTTCCAAAAAAGGAAGGGGCCGCCTGGAAAAAAGCTCTCCAATGGTGGTGGTTGAGGGGGAGGAACAGTGGACCCAGTGGGTTCCACCAACAAAAACAGCAACAATGCAGGCAGGATCTTAGACAATGCGTACCTTCCCATCCACACAGTGTGCGCCACGCTCTAACTGAAATATTTCCCAAAAGATGGTGACAAAGCAAGGGAAAACCTGGACAGTGGACAACCAGGAGACAACATCATCATGCGGATGGCTCCAAATAAACCCATTCTCGCTTGGATGCCTATCAACCTGGAGCAAAGCAGGGAAGCGGACCTTAGTCTAAAACAGGGGTCCCCAATGTGGCGCCCGTAGGCACCCGCCAACACCTTTTCTGGTGCCCAAATGTTTTTAGGAAGCAGGTGTGGCTTTTGCCCAGCAAGGGCTAAGCAGATTTTTTAAAAAAATGTTTTGGCAGCAGCTGCTGCCACAGCACAAGGACTCTGCACTGTGTTACTGAAGTTAAGCTGTGGCAATCGTTTCATGGCTGGCTCTGCCTCCAGCAGCAGCCATTTGGTTGCTGCGCCCACCATGCCGTGTCAGAATTCCAAATGTGCCCACAGGCTCAAAAGGTTTGGGGAGCCCTGGTCTAAAAGGTCAAAGCCCAGCTGGAGTTTTTCAAATATTCTATGCCTTGATTAATCATTAATGGAATTCTGGTTGTGGACCACTCCAAAAGAGATGCCATTTTAGCTCTCACAACATCACTAGCAGGATGAGTCCACAAGCAAGTATTACCCTTGATCCCATGAACTGTTTGACAGTTAACAGGTCAGAATTTCATTTGTAACATATCTGGGTTTGATAGACTGAATTCATCGGCCTCAATCCTATATATTCCCTTTAGCATTTTCTTTTAGTGTTCTATTTTCTTACACCCCCAAAATATTAAGAAAGGCCTTGAGACCTGGATTCTTCTTAATTTTATTCATTTATTGCAAATGGCTTGCACCATACAGTGGTACCCACAATAAATACAGGAAATGTTTTCTCACAATTGTTGCACAGCCAGGCAAGATCACTTAACGTGATCCCATAATGTACTTTAATCGCCCTGCGATGCTTCACCATTGCTGTAAAAGAGTCAATTACCTACTTTTTTGATACATGCATGCAGCCGAAGAGGCAGAATCTAATTCACATTAGCAATGGTGACCATGAAATCTTGTGGATATGATGCATGTCAACTAGCTGTTGACGCATCCCCGGTTCACGAACAAAGCAACCTATCCACATAGTTATTTGGCAAGCAGAATGCTAGCTTCGTGCTTTGATACCAAATGACATGAAGTACATCACTGTTATTACACACTGGGCTTGGGCCCACGATCCATCAGCAGAAGGCACCGACAGTGGAGGATCTTTCCCACATTTACCTCCCTCTTTTTCGACTATAGGAAAGTTTTTTCTTGGGGCTGCGGGACCCGTGCGGTCTAACAGCCACATGGTTCAAGAGGCTAGCCTGGGGAGAACTAAAGGGACAAAATCCATCTTTTCTCCTCTCATTAGTGCAGCCCCATTGATGGGAGAGGACAGGCTGGTTTTGCCCCCTTTCCGTTCCCCAAGGCAGCCTCCCAACTGGTGTGGCAATTAGACCATGTGGGGCCCCGGTCACACGGGCCGGATATCGCGGGGGGGAGAGGCGTGGCTAAATGCCCCGAGGAAACTAACGCGTGGCTGCCCGTCCAGGTGGAGGTCCCGTGGTTCGGGGGAAATGCCGATCAGACGGGTATCCTGCAGCGCGGCACAGAAGCCACGCCGTGTGATTGCACTGGCAATCGCTCTTTGTGCGCATGCGCTGTTGGCCGCTGTTGTGCAACCTGCGGAGACGAACAGCGGCGGGCACCGGATGCCACGTAAGTCCACCGGGAATGCGGTCAGATGCCCACCCTTGGCCCGCGGTTTCAGGAAACTAGTACCTCGTAGGTACCAGTTTTTAGCTCTGCACCTTCGGCGGAGAGCCATGGGTCCACCACAGGAGCACTGCACTTCCCAGATGTTGGGGTGAGATCGCGCCCGGAAAATCCACGGGACTCCCGTGCCTCTCCCGCAGCAACTTTGCCGTGTGACCGGGGCATGGGTTCTACAACTTCAGGAATAAACTTTCCCAGGTACATAAAGAACTCTTGGGAGGATGGGAAAGCAGGGAAAACACACATCCCCTGTGCCTGAGGAACAAGGGATCCAACCTGATGTATTCATGATAACAAAGTTTATACAGAAATTAGGTGCATTCATCCTTGGTGGTGGAAAGTGCCATCACATCGTAGCTAAATTATGGCAACCCTGTAGGGTTTTCAAGGAAAGAGGTCTTCAGAGGTGGTTTGCTATTCCCTGCCTCTGCGTACCAAGCCTGGACTTCCTTGGTAGTCTCCCATCCAGTTGCTAACTAGAGCCAACCCTGATTAAGCTTCTGAGATGTGAAAAGATAGGGCTATCCAGACTGGGGCGCCTTCATCCTTACTTCAAGTTAAACTGGCAGGACTGATTAAGGAGTCTGCATGGATGCAGAGAGACAAAAACTGCCAGAAGGAGGAGAAGGAGGATTTATACTCCACCCTTCATTCAGAGTCTCAGAGTGACTTACAATCTCCTTCCCTTCCTCTTCCCACAACAGACACCCTGTGGGGTAGGTGGGGCTGAGAGAGCTCTGAGAGAACTGCTCTTGAGAGAACTGCTCTGAGAGAACTGTGACTGATCCAAGGTCACACAGCTGGCTTCATGTGGACGAGTAAGGAATCAAACCCAGTTCTCCAGATTAGAGTGCACCGCTCTTAACCACTACACCAAACTGGCTCTCCAGGCATACCTAGAATGGTATACCTGAATTCCTTTTGTTAAAGATACCTCCTACAAAGTGATTTGTTCTATGTAGAGATTCCAACATGCCCACTCTTAAGACAGGAGGAAGAAAGCAGAGAGTAGAGATGTCAAGTATGAAACTGTACAACATTAGGCTGGCTTTAAGAATCATTGACAGAGGGGCATGAATATAAGGAGGTATGGACCAGTATGGAATATCGGGAAGGAAGCACCTGATGTGGTACCACCCATCTTCTGCATCATGCTTCTAATACCCTGGCCCCACTGGTGGACCTCCTGATGGCACCTGGTATTTATGGCCACTGTGAGACACAGTTGGACTGGATGGGCCTTTGGCCTGATCCAACATTGGCGTCTCTTATGCTCTTATGTTCTTATGCCTTCCGAGAGAGCAGGGGTCATTTCGTAGAAAAAGAGCTAGGGGAACTCATTAGCATAACTCATTAGCATATGCCACACCCCCTGACATCAGGGGCCCGGCGGTGGACCTGCAAGGCCGGCGGAAGTGCGAGGAAGCCCCGCCAAGGCCCTCCCTGGCCCCAGGCAGGCAGGGGTGGGGAGAGGCGGGGAGGAAGCAACTTACCCTCCCTCTTCTCCTGCCTCCTCCTGGCTGAATGAGGACTGGAAGCGGGGCGGCCAGAAGCAGGGGGCAGGGCTTCATCGTGTGCCCCGCCCCCCTGCACCTCACCCGGGGGAACTGCGTTCCCCCCCCGAAATGACCTCTGCGAGAGAGACAGTACTGGGTGGAAACATGCGTCACTTTTACCTCTGATTCCTAACTGTGTGTTTCAGGCTTGTCCTGACCTCCTCCAGCATTACAAAGGCAGATCTCTCCAGCCATTTTCACTCACTTCCCTATAAGCACCTTCAACACACGTGTAGGTCTCAATGCTAATTCGTGTCAGGGGTGCCTTGCAGCACAGAATGCTGAACCATGAACAAAAAAAAAGAGGCTTAACACCATTTATGCAACCTGCTTCTGCGCGAAAGAACGAAGCCTAAGTTTAGAAGCAATCACTTTATCGGGTGCCAACTGCTGCCAAGAGTAATATCACCCCCACTTAGCCAGGAACTGAGCGTTGACTGTGCACGCCTCCGTCCCCAGTGAGATGTGGGTTTTGCCAGGCATTGAGAGTTCAAAACCAAAAAAGAAACACCGTGGACCATAATGTAAATCATTCACAAATTGTATTATATTAGAAAGTTCCAATCATATAAAGTCCAATAAAGAACAACGAGGTCACAGTTTCAGCATTCAAAATGTAGGAAAGTCCAGGTCCAATTCAAGATGCATTTTAAATGTCGAAACGGTGACCCTATTGTTCTTTACTGGATTTTGTATGATTAGAACTTTCTAATACAATATAATTTGTGAATGGTTTGCATTATTGTTCAATGGTGTTTCTGTTTTGGTTTTGATCTTTTCCCGTGGTTTTCTCTGGTTGTATTTTCTATACAGGCACTGGGAGTTGGGAAAGGGTTTGGGGAGGGGTGGAGAGGAAGATGGCGGGGGGGGGAGAGAAAAGTCCAATTACTGCTGAAAAAGACGCTCAAACTGGCATTTCCAAAGCAACGTGGATGAAGAGGAAGAAATAATTTACCTGGCAAGCTGCAGCTGACTGTCTTTAGCCTACCATCAGGCACAATCTCCATTCCAACCCCCTTACTCCTTGCTGCTCCCCACCACATTCCTATCAAGCTTTGTTAAATTACTTTCTCCTTCCTTCCTCCCCTCCCGACAGTGCAAACCTATCCTCAAGTTATGCCAGCTGGAACAGGGATAGGATTGCAACTAAATCCCTCACGCTGGCACAGCTCCAAGTTATAATGCCAGTGTAACTCTAAGTCAGTACACTGCTGTTAAAAGGAGAAGGATGGGTAGAATTAGGCACAGGGTAAGAGAAAAGCAGGGGTGGGGTCAGCTTCACGATGCTTCCTTAAGGGATCCTGCCTCCTCCACCTAAAGTGACGCACAGCGTAGCTGTTGTCACAGCACAGCCAACAGAGTCAATGGAAATCCCCATATGCCAAGGCTCCCTCCCAAAACTTTGAGAGATAAGATTCCACCAAAGCAGTTAGTTGATCATGACATAGCACGAGGGAGTATATAAACTCCATCCAGGAAGCACAGCTCCAGTGTTCCCTCTAAGCTGAGTGTAGGCTTGCCAAGGCCCCCCCGGGGGCCCAGAGGCCCGTTCCCTGCCGCTGGCAGATCGGGCCCCGGGGGGGAACCCCACCCCCATGTGCACATCACCCGGAAGTGATGCAGGTACGCCGGGCACGCTGGGGGAGGGTTTTCCCTCGGATGGTCCTGGCCCCGCCCCCAGCGTGCCCGGCATACCCACGTCACTTCCGGGTGACGTGGATGCGGCGCACGCGCTTCCCCGCTCCGGTAAGTTTCTCACTTGGCAACCCTAGCTGAGTGTGAGGTAGCTCACAGTTTTTTAGTCTCCAGAGCAAACTAATTTATGCAGTAACCAAATCGCTTGCTCACAACATTAATGCCAGTAACTTACAAAGTAGAATTTTTGCTCATAAGACTCCACAGCTTAGAGGGAGCACTGCACAGCACATTTCTTGAGCCATGTGGTGTGAGGGTACATCACCGTGTCTTCATAGCTACGAGGCTATACGGGTTGGATCCAGCCAGCTTTTTCACTTGAGCCAAACTACACAATACTTTCCTTCGCTTTTCTGTGGCCCTGGCCAGATGTGCCGGAAAACGCGGGGGGGGGAAGCGCGGCTATTTGCGCCTTCGCATTCTGATGCGCTATTATGCGATCAGACGCGGCGACGGCTTCCCCGCAGCAAAGAGGACGACGGGGGAGGAAGCCGCGCGCCGGCGCAATCACACCGGGAGGCTTCCATAGGCGGCCCGTGGCAAAGTGTTTGCTAGTACATGCGGTGTGCTAGTTTTTTACTGCGCGGCTTCGGCGGCTTGCCACGGGTTCGCCATGGGAGTGCTACGCCTCCCAGATGTTCCCGTGTGATCGCGCCCGGATACTCCGCGGGACTCCCGTGCCCTCAGTGGGGCAAATGCTCCGTGTGACCGGGGCCTGTATTTGTTTTCCTGTGTTCCCCACAGCCACACAGTAGCTGCAGGGAACTGCACAACAGAGAGCTCAAATAGATTTGGAACAGCACCGTGAGGGAAGGAAGGACTCCTGCCTCCCAGCCATGTTCCTGCATGAAAATCGTGCCGGGGGAGATGTTTTTTCACGGATTTCGGAGCAAAACTGGCAAAATAACTCCCCACAATGTAGTTTTTACAAGGGGGGGGGAGCAGGTGTCACTCCTCCCACGACAGCACCAACCCAAACTCATTTACACTCTCCTTCCTGGAGAGGACGGAACTGTGTGCTGGCTAAAGACCACAGAAAGTGTCTCCCACAATGAGGACACAGGATAAGGGAAAGCGCAGTGAACACCAGAGAAGAAGAAGAAGAAGAGTTGGCTTTTATACCCCACTCTCAGAGCGGCTTACAATCACCTCCCCTTCCTCTCCCCACAACAGACACCCTGTGAGGTAGGTGTGGCTGGGAGAGCTCTGAGAGAACCATGACTGACCCAGCTGGCTTCATGTGGAGTTGGGAATCAAGCCCAGTTCTCCAGATTAGAGTCTGCCTCTCTTAACCACTACACCAAACTGACTCTTAACATGCCCTGAAACATCTCCATCCCCCAGTCTCTTTCCATCCTGCCTCCTTGGTACCTAAAATCCTGTTCAGTAAATTTTCCTGTTCTGGAAAATTTTTAAAAAACCTGCACTTGCAAATTTTGTTGGTCCTAATAAAAAGGAAAGGTGTTACAACTGGCAATGCTTTCCCCATGCATTTTTACCCCCATGAATCAACATGCCTATTGACAATTTTTAGGAACTAATGGGTAGACAGCCCCACATCAGTGCAGAGGTGGGAAGGGGGTGTGTGAACATGGGCAGCCTCTTTTCATTTCCCCTCTTCTGTCTGTACCTGAGCTGTACACGTTATCCTCAACTTCACTCTCCTATGTAGATAAACACTATGGCTGCGCTTTTGAAAGACAAATTGTACACACTAAACAGTGCTAATGTGTGCACCAAATATTTACTTATTTCACTTAGATATTTATGCCCTGCTTTTCTATCCAGTCAGGACCCAGAGTGGTTCACAACATTCTCCCCTCCTCCATTTAACCTTCACAACAACCACCCTGTAAGGTAGGCTAGGCTGAGAGACAGTGGTCGAAACAAGGACACCCAGCAAGCTCCCATGATCATTGGGTCTCCCAGGTTCTAGTCTGATACTCTAACCACTGCCCTGTGCTGTTTTAGGGTGTATCCACTGAATATAAGTAAAGGTAAAGGTTTCCCCTGCCCGAAAGCTAGTCGAGACCAACTCTAGGGGGCGGTGCTCTTCTCCGTTTCCAAGCCGAAGAGCCAGTGCTGTCCAATGACTTCTCTGTGGTCATGTGGCTGGCATGACTGAACACCAAGGCGCACAGAATGTTGTTACCATCCCACCAAAGCGGTACCTATTTATCTACTTGCAATTTCTTGCTTTCGAACTGCTAGGTTGGCAGGAGCTGGGGCCATAGATGGGAGCACACTCTGTCACGCGGCACCAGGGTCTTGAACTGCCGAGCTACCAACCTTCCAGTCTGCAACTCAGCGTCTTAACCTCTGAGCCACCGTGGCCCCTTGCACTGAATATAGGTTGCTACTATTTCAAGGTCCACTACAGTAAGTGAACATTTAATAAGAAACACTGTCCAAAGTCTGTACTTTGCAATCCACTGAAAATGTCCTCTTTTTAAAAAAAATATGGAAAGAGATGAAATGGAAGGAATGAAGAAGTAACGGAAAACTGAAATGGAGAATAGTCAGAATGCTAGGCTAGGATCTGAGCGATACAGGTTTGAATCCCCACTCTGCCACAAAAGCTTGCTGGGTGACCTAGGACGGGTCCCACGCCCCCTCAGACTAACCTACCTTACAAGGTTGTTGCTGCAAGGGTAAAATGGAGGAGGAGAGAATGATGTTGTAAACTGATCTGGACTCCCACTGGAGTATAAATAAATAAAATTAATTTTTTTGAAAAATGGAGCGAAAAGGAAGAGAGCAAGAGGGTGAGATGGAGAGAGAGGGGCAGGAAGGAGACAGGGAAAGTGAGAGAAGAACCAAAAATTAGGCAAGAGGCAGGAGACAGATTAGGAAATCCTTCCACGTATTATAATAAAGCAAAGTAACCGGAGATCCAGGCCAACACCCAATCAGATCCAGGGGCAATCCCAGCCTGATATATGTTGGTCAGCCCCAAAGTGGGAGTTCTCTCCATCCCTCAGTCCTATGTTGCCATGGAAATCTAAATAAATAACCATCACTATTTTTTAAATACCAGATGTAGTGTGGGAGTATTTTGCATGTGCACGTACTGAAACTACAGTTCCTAAACCAGTGAGCAATAGGGGAGAGTCTATGTTTGGGCTGGGGGGGGAGGGGGGTTTACTCCCTAACAACCCTACAAACTGGAGACAGAAAGAGCAGTGCGGTGGGATGCACAGGGCAGAAAACAAAGATGGTGCTATAAAAGCCTAATATGCCCACTACGAGAGGGCTGCTCATGTTCACTGTTGGTGAATGAAAGGACAACACAGCACCTGCTCAGAGCCTCTCTTTTCTTGGTACTTTGCACAAGATGAAAACGGAGTCATGATCCACATGACTAGACCAAGACCTGTTATGAAATAGGTAAAAGTAAAGGTTCCCTTGCTCGAAAGCCAGTTGAATCTGACTCTAGGGTTGCGGTGCTCATCTCTGTTTCAAAACCGAAGAGCCAGCGCTGTCCGAAGACGTTTCCGTGGTCATGTGGCCGGCATGACTAGACGCCAAGGCACACAGAACGCTGTTACCTTCCCACCGAAGTGGTACCTATTTATCTACTTGCAATTTCTTGCTTTTGAACTGCTAGGTTGGCAGGAGCTGGAACTAGATATGGGAGCTCACTCCGTCATGCGGCACACTCGGGTCTCAAACTGCTGAACTACCGACCTTCCACACGCCTGCAATTCAGCGTCTTAACCACTTGAGCCACCGAAGCTCCTATGAAATAGGTGGGGAAGGTTAAAATTAAATACAGTTTCCTGATCTGATGATTCCAGGGGGGCAGCCGTGTCAGACTATTGCAGAAAACGGGAATCCCATGGCAACTTAAAGACTAAGGAGACTTTATTCCAGTATGAATTTCTGTGGCCAAAATGTTCACCGTGAAATAAAATCTTTTTATTAGGATGCCACAAGACCCCCATTTTATCTCGATACATTATGTCTAACTTGCATGGCTTCCCGTTTGAGTCTCTCGAAAGGCTTGGGGGGGGGGGGGTTTTTTTTATAATGTAATAACCAAAGTGAGTTTAGGCAGCCGTTCTAGCTCATCCCCAAGGAACATCAGTTTTAAGGGCCTCCACTCCTCAGACTCTAGTTGCACAGAAAGCACAAGGCAAGGAAGTTTCAGGGCAAGCAAGCTATCCGACGCGGACGGCTTGGGCTCCTGCCTGGTGAGCAACCCAGCTATTTCAGGCGGGTTGGAAAGTAAGCCCCAGCTGTTGCTGGACAAAGAAAAGGGAGGCTTCCTGCTGAAAATGCTGACTCCTGAGCCCGCAAAACCAACAGTTACCGGAGTCAAGGGAAAATGGCGCCTCTGGCCCTCGCACGCTATACAGCAAGGCAAGCCGCTCCTCGGGATAATCTGCCGTCCATGCGCTTTGGAACAGACACAGATGGGCATGTCATTCTTAAAGCTGCAGCCCCCTCCCCCTCCTGAGCCAAGCTGATAAATGGACAAGACTCGCCTCTCAAGTAAGGCCAGGGAGTGAGGCTGGGAATTAATCCAGCTGCCCTTCTCAAATGTGGTACACAATGGCCAATCCGTTCCCTGCAGGGCCAACTAACAGGGTACAGAGGCCAAGGCCTTCCCCTGATATTATTTCCCACCAGGAGGTTCAAAGGTTCTGATGTTCTGAATATGGAGGTTCCCTTTAGTCACCATGGCTAGTAGCTACTGACGGATCTCTCCTTCGAGAATCTCGCTAATCTTCTTTTAGAGCAATCTATGCTCATGGCCGTCACTATATCGACTGACCTTGAATTCCACAATTTCATTACCTGTTAAGTAAAGAAGTACTTTCTTTCGTCCATGCTGTATCTCTTGCCCATTAACTTAACCGGGTGCCACTGAGTTCTAGTATTTTGGGAGAAGGAGAAAAACTTCTCTCCGGCCCCGTTCACACGGAGTATTTGCTGCGCTAAAGAAACTATCGTCCTGCGGATTTTCTGGGCACGAAATCTGGGAGGCGGTCCTTGGAGCTGTGGCCGACGTCTGACCTTTCCTCCGGATCCTCCGGGTCCTGGTCTTCCTCGGCTCTACTGTGCAGAATTTCTTCTGCAGTCCTAGAGTCGAAATCTTTCTGAATTTGTACAGTATTCCCTGCCTACTGTGTTTCTATTTTAAGTATTTTCTGTGTTAAGGCTTGGAGCAGGAGCTCCAGACGTCCTATCAAGCGCAGGGCTATGCAGAAATTGGGAGAGGTCAGCCTAGGCCACTCCAATAGGAGCCATGCAACAAAAGAAATTTGCATAGCCTATCGAGCGAGCAGAGGCCTGACCTAACCAGTTCCTGGATGACTTCCCCCCACTGAAGGAGAAAAACTTCTCTCTGGCCCCATTCACACGGAGTATTTGCTGCGCTGAAGAAACTATTGTCCCGCGGATTTTCCGGGCACGATCACACCGGAACATCTGGGAGGCGTAGCGCATCCGTGGCTAACCCGTGGCTTCTCGCCGAAGATGCGGAGTAAAAAACTACCACATACGAGGTACTAGTTTCCGGAAAACACAGGGCAAGGGCAGGCGTCTGATTGCGTTTCCGCGTGAATCCCGTGGCATCCAGCGCCCGTCCATGTCCCATCGTAAACCAGATGTTTGGTGGTTTTGTAAGTCTCCACAGGATGTGCACAAACGATCATGCGCATGCACAAACTTTGGCGAGAAAAAAAATCCTGTTTGCCACAGAAGCGGCGCCTAGCGATTGCCGGTGTGATCGCGCCATGCCGCTTCTTTGCCACGCTGCAGGATAGCAGTGTGATCGGCACCTAACAGCACCTAATGGGACCTTGACAGGACATGTGATCGGGCTGCCACATGTTACTTTGCTCCGGGGCTAACAGCCACACTTCCCCCCCCCCGCATTTTCCGGCCCATCCACTTTCCCCACCCCATGCATAATTTTACAAACCCCTCCATTGTCAAGGTTTGTTGCCTGCCAGCAGCTCAGACACCTATGGGAGGAAACCGGGGGGGGGGGGGAATTTCAACAAA
>NW_015164672.1:1172890-1224665 GCF_001447785.1 Gekko japonicus
ACAGACTAGTGCACTTACATCACTTCTGGTAAAATATAGAGTTTTTGCAGAATGCTAGAGTGTCTGCCGTGTCACTTCTGGTTTTTAACCAGTTCCTGCCCCCCATTTCCTCTCAGAAGTTGCCAGCAGCAGCCTGGCAACCCTAATTATGCCCCTTAGTGATCTCCCCCCCCCCGAACTGGAAAGTCCCAGATGCCCCTCTTCATAGGAAAGGTGCTCCAGCCCTTTAATCACCTTGGTTACCCCTCCCTCCTCTGCACTTTCTCCAGCTCTACAATTTCTTTTTTAAAGTTACAGAAGCTTTAACCAGAAATGCCAGGTATTGAACCTTGGTCCTTCTCTGTGCAAAACACGCACTATATCACTAAGCTATGGCCCTTGCACCAATAACCGAGTCCCAAAAATGTAAACCTCAGGAGAGAACGTCAGGTGCCTGCATACTCAATGGGACAGTGCAGAGTTTGGCTGAGGCAGACAAAAAGCACCCAGATGGTGATGCTGATTCAGTTACTCACTCGCCAACCCCTAATCAGCACCCAGTCAAAAGGAACGTTCGTCACAGCTGTTAGCCATAGTGCATCACTAGTCATCATGTCATTCTTGTCTCTCCCCAGCAATACAGCTGATGAGGGCTTTGCTCAACATGGAGAGGCAGGGATTGAAGAAAGCAGGGTCAGCAGGTGTAGTGGTTAGAGCGTTGGGTTAGAATCTGGGAGACCCGGGTTTGAATCCCCACTCTGCCATGGAAGCTCACCGGGTGACCTTGAGCCAGTCACTCATTCTCAGCCTAAGCCTACCCTACCTCCCAGGGTTGTTGTGAGGATAAAAAAGAGGGAAGAATGATGTCAGCCATTTTTGATTCCCTCTGGGAAATGGGGTATAAATGTCTAAATTAAAAGATTCCCCTGACTGCTGAACAGCTCCCAAGTGACCCCGATGCTGTCACAACTGGATCCATAACAGATGCTTCTCAATAAAAGCCCTTGCACATGCTACAGTGAATACACATATATCCTACATGTACATGTGTGTTCATCTGTTTATCCGAAAGAGCCAAAGTACATTCACTTTGCAAGTGAAACCGGGGACCAGCACCTGGATAAACGTGGTTTCAATCACATCTTCAGCTGTACATGTGTTGACTGTAACACAGAAATTACTCAACGCACATACAGCCAAGTGCATACTGTACATAGGCTGTACATGCGTTCACTGTAACTTGTGGACAGGATTCCTGTTGAGTCTGTTTCTGTACTAGAGAAGGCTGGCAAATGTGGACCCCACTGAAGGCTTGACGCCTGCTCACTATTTCAAGGATCAGTTCCTTATTGAATATTAATGCCCTTGTTGAGCATTAAGATAAATTAAGACATTTAATAGGGTTTAAGCTGTAGACATTTTCTTAAGGGGGGAGGTTAATGGGGTTTTACAGTATTTTGCCCATTTTTTAATCTCAAAATTGAAAACTTCATTGAGCCACAAGAGAAAGGTGGGGTATATTTAACCAAATAAATAAATTGTGGTGATGTCGTAGTCAAGAATGAAGCCAGAGTTGCCATCCCCCATCCCAACACTCTTTTTAGGCTCTTGACTTTGCCACTGGGGAAGTGAAGGATCCCAATTCAGCAACTTATATAAACTCAGAGGATGCTGCAGAATTTTCAGACAAATGAGGAGAGGAGACCCGTCCTGACCATTTAACAAAACTGTTCCGCTGGCATCTACTGAAAAAGCTGCATATGGCTCTTTTGAGTTCTTATATCATCCACAGAAGCCAGGGCCTCCCTGACTCTTTAGCATGTATCCATTCCACCAAAGGTGGTTCTCATACTGTAGTTCAGGGGTCCTCAACCTTTGTGAGCCTGTGGGCACATTTGGAATTTAGACGCAAGATAGTGAGCACAACCACAGCATGGCTGTCCTGGGAGGTGGAGCCAACCACAAGATGGCTGCCATGAGAGGCGGAGCCAAACACAAAGGAAGTCCAAGTGCAGGGCACAAGAGGAGTAATTTTTTTTAATACACAGCAAAAGAGCAGTGAGAAAGATAATAAAACCAAGACTGTAGTGGTAGCTGCCACCGAAACAATGGTCTTGTAATCTGCATAGCCAATCAGATCTCAAGGCATTGAGCCACAGAGCTTTTATTGGACAAAGGAAAGATCTCCAGTGGCTAATCAGAAGCTGTGCTGGACAAAAGCCCCGCCTGGCCCCTCCCACTTTCTAAAAACACTTGGCAGGCACCATGAAAAGTGTCAGCAGGCACTGGGGCACCCACAGGCACCATGCTGGAAACCACCGCTGTAGCTGCAGCCTTACACTTTTGAAGCCATTCTGAGCACTTTTTTAGCTGAAAAGCATAAGAACATAAGAGAAGCCAATGTTGGATCAGGCCAATGACCCATGTAGTCCAACACTCTGTCACAGTAGCCAAAAATATCAGGTGCCATCAGGAGGTCCAGCAGTGAGGCCAGGACACTAGAAGCCCTCCCACTGTTGTCATCCCCCCCAAGCACCAAGAATGCAGAGCATCACCTGCCCCAGCCTGTGAGTTCCTATCTATACCTTGTGCCTAACAGCCACTGATGGACTTCTGCTCCATATGCTTATCTAATTCCCTCTTGAAGCTGTCCATGCTTGCAGCAGCCACCACCTCCTGTGGCAATGAATTCCATGTGTTATTCACTCTTTGGGCGAAGAAGTACTTCCTTTTATCTGTTCTAACCCGACTGCTCAGCAATTTCATTGAGTGCCCACGAGTTCTTGTATTGTGAGAAAGGGAGAAAAGTACTTTCTCTACCTGCTCTATCCCATGCATAATCTTATAAACCTAGATCATGTCACCCCTCAGCCGTCGTTTGTCCAAGCTGAAGAGCCCCAAGCGTTTTAACCTTTCTTCATAGGGAAAGTGTTCCAACCCTTTTATCATTCTAGTTGCCCTTTTCTGCACTTTTTCCAATGCTATAATATCCTTTTTGAGGTGTGACCAGAACTGTAAACAGTACTCCAAATGAGGTTGCACCATTGATTTATACAGGGGCATGATGATACTGTCTGATTTGTTTTCAGTTCCCTTCCTAATAATCCCCAGCATAGTGTTGGCCTTTTTTATTTCAGTTGCACACTGTCTAGACATTTTCATTGAGTTATCTACTACGAGTCCAAGATCTTTCTCTAGGTCAGTCTTTGCCAGTTTGGACCCCATCAATGTGTATTTATAGTTCGGATTTTTGGCTTCAATGTGCATCACTTTGCACTTGGCCACATTGAACCCCATTTGCCATGTTGATGCCCACTCGCCCATCCTCGACAGATCCCTTTGGAGTGCCTCACAATCCTCCCTGGTTCTCACCACCCTGAACAACTTCGTGCAACTAATAAGGGCACAAAATAAACCAATAAGCAAGCAACTAACTCTGGCGTAGCAGTGGCAATCATCTTGACTGGAACACAGTATGGTAGATACCCATATTCCATTTCTTATTGATTTCCTAGTAAAATTCCACTATTAGTATGTATATCTGGGGTGAAGAAATGTCAAATCAAGAGGACAAATGAATGGTTTCAATTTTCAGGCAAAGACTCTCTAATTTAAGATCAGCTATTTTGAGACCAATTTTAGTCATCCCATGGGAGGGCCACACACAGTTCAGGGTCACACCCTCTCTCTCATGGCTAAAACTCTCCTCACAGTCTTCTTTTTGTTTATAGTAGGTTGCCATTTAAACACAATTTCCATTCATCTTCCTCTCTGTCTGCTCTCTTCTCCCTACCCTAGCGTTGCTGAAATAATGCCAAGTTCTTGAGAAATGTGAATCCTGGAAACAACATATTCAAATATGCCAGATTTTGTGAGTGCGCACACTCAGTTTCCTCAACAACCCTTGTCAATGCTCATCCATAATTTCTGATTATACCTTTTGTATTTAAATGACACACATCTTAAATAGAAATTGACCACAGAATTTCAATACAGGCAATCCTCTTGGAGATAGCCACCATGACATCCCAATGTCCAGTTCGGAGTGTTCTAATCTACAGGATGTGAACACAGACCCTTTTTTTAAAAGAAAAAGAAAGAAAGATGAAAGAAAGCAGTTAGTAACTAGAGACAGGCAAAGGACAGACACAGAAGCAATGAGTCAGTTGCAAAAGGAATTAATAGGAAGGAATCAGAACGGACCAGCTGCCAAGTTAGTATAACTGGAGGCCATTACATGCTGGAAGGAGCGAGGGTTACGGCTTCAAGCTTGCCAGGCTTTCTCGGGAGCTCCTCCCAGGCATCAGGGGCAGTGTTTGGGAAAGCCGGATGGCAGCGTACAGCTTTGCATGTCATGGCATCGAATGCTGCAATCCCACAGGAAGCCACAGAGCTGCCCAGACTTGGCAGTGTTCGGGGAGAAGCCAGCTGCAGTTGAAAAGCGGGCACGTGCCAGGCAGCAAATCCAATCCACAGCACAGAACACTGTGATCTCTTTCTTTTATTCTCGTTCCCCTGTGAATAAAGCCAAGTTCCTCAAAGTGTGAGGCAGGCCTCTGGAGAAGAGACAGGCAGCTGCTAGGAGAATGGCAACTGAGGTCCCCTCTGGCCCTTCTTGGCTGTTAGGCACACTTCGGTTAGCCCAGGAAGTTGAGATCTCATCCGTGCCTCCCTGTCTTCCAACGAAGGCAGCTTTTATAACAGGTTAGGTGAGTGTGTCTCTTTAACGTTTCTGAACTTCCCCTGCGTCCTCAACAACAACCCCAACAACACCACACACATACAATGCCAAACACCAGTAGTACAGGTAAGAAAGCTGTTGTGTGTACACAGTCTGATGCAATACATGAAGACTTTGTGGGTTATGAATCACCCCACTAATGGCCTCTCACTGACCTCCTTCTAACACTCATCTTCTTCCCAAATCATTTTGGAGATGATGGGGCAATGGAAAGGCCCACAGTCCAATGACAGTCAATGAGGGTCCTCTGCCCTGAGGCATTCATTACACTTGGATCTTAGTGATACAGAGACAAAAGCTCCACCTCACGATCCTCTCTCCATCTTATGGAAATCTGCAAATCTCCTCCAAGGATCCCAAACATCCCAAAGGGGATGGTGCCACAGGGTGAGAGCCACTAGATTTGCAGCCTCCATTGGAAGAAGAGAGAGGAATGGGTGGGATTTCCACTTCCTGATCAACTACTTCTCTTCTCTCTCCCTGCTCCCCACTCCTTACTAAAAATAACAATTTTGTAGCACCTTAAATGCAATAACAGATTTATGGTTGTCCTTAAAGTATAAAGTTTGGGGAACCAGGTCCATTGGAAAAGTTTACATATACTGATAGCGACACATATGTTTATCCAACAGATCAAAAAGCAGCTGGGGTGAGGGCGGGGGGTCAGGAAAATTCAGATGGGGAGGATGTCGTGGAAGAAGAGGCTGCAGCTGAAGCTCCTTGCCCTTGTGCAACTTCATCCCAGATCTGAATTAGGCCTGCATATGCTTGAGAACTGAGCTCGCAACACAAAACTCCAGTCACACATCTGACCCAATGTCTTCATGGCGTCCATGTTTCCACCACATCTATAACAGATGAATAGGTCCTTACCTTTCGATTCAGCAGAGGATGATCCTGGTTATTTCCCTGCCCACATTTTAAAAACACATCTTGAGGCTGACAGGAAACGGTTAGAGACCTGGGCCCCTCAAAGTTACCAGGATCTTCCCAGCATCCAGTGCTTCTGACTTTACACAAAACACATGACTATGGACATCTGATGGCCATCTCATTAGAATTCTGCAAACTACAAGCAAGGAAATGGTCCTAACACATCTACTGGCCTGAAAAAAAATTCCTAATCCGTATTTTTTTTTGTTTTATAAATACAAAAAATACACATATAAACCAAGTGTTACAAGCTTACAAATATGCGACCTACATAGTCACCCAAATGACTCTACCAACTATCATAACAGTTTTCAAAAAACTATCTAGTTTATCACTAAAGTGCCATAAACTGGGATTCATACTGGATAGGGTGTACTAAGTGTGTTAGTTTGCCTTTTGGTCTTCTTTATCATTTGATGATGTGTTCAGATAAATAACCAATTATGATACTGTGGATTAGATGGGATTATTTCATGTCTTGTCAGGTAATCTATTACCGGTTCCCATTTTCGTGTAAATTTTGCATGTGACTTAGTGATTTGCGTTTGCGCACTATTATTCTGGTCCGTTATTTTTGCCATTACGAACTGTTCCCATGTTTTATCTTGCCATGCTTTGAGAGTCGGAGGGTGTGGTGTTTTCCATGCTGCAGCTATTGCTAATTTTGCAGTTGCAGTTTTGCAGTTCTTTTGCCTCATCCATATTTTTGATCACCTTTTAATTCCCCAGCCCTGCACAGATTTTAGATTGACCTCATGGTGATGCCAACTTTATCCTCTTCATTTTTCTTGCAGTTGAATGCCCTGCTCCCACTGAGGTTTAATGAACCCTCTGAATTTTCCTTGGGTAGGACAGCCCCCCCCCCCCAGTAGAACAGCCAACTTCTCAACCAGTTCCTGTAGCTTGGTCTTTAACATCAGCATGAACAGCATGAAGGGATCATACCTACCTCTACACTCTGCATACTAATTCAGCCCCAACTGAGGAACTCCCCCTCTTTCCTCCAGCACTCAACTGCTTTTAATGGGGGCATCAGATGGAGGGCAGGAAGCAGCCAAGCTGAGAATCCCCTCCCAAAGGAACATTTTTATTGAATTGTCATAAGTAGCAGCTATTTGTGAGTATCCTACCACTCCATAAATGGAACAAGGAGTTTCCCCAACTTCCTCTCCGGTTCATGCACTCCCTTTCCGACCCCCGGAAAGATCATGCCTAGAGCTGTAGAAGCAGTGAGGAGGAATAGCTGTGGGGGAGGGCTGGAGTGAGAAAGAATACAGGGATGAAATTTCTTTTCCTTCTTCTCCCAAAAGAGTAGAACCTGAGGACATCCAAAGAAGCTGATGGCAGGAGGTTCGGGACAGACAAAAGGAAAATACTTCTTTTCACGAGTGACTAAAATGTGGCATTCACTGCCTGTGGTCACACACATTAAATAATCCACTTTCAGTGCACTTTCAAAGTGGACTTTGCCAGTTCACACAGTAAAATCCAATTGGAAAGTGCACTGCCAATTGGAAAGTGGCGCAGCCACTGCCAGAGAATGTTGTGATGTTCGTTGTTGTAGATTTTCCAGGCTGTATGGCCGTGGTCTTGGCACTGTAGTACCTGACGTTTCGCCAGCAGCTGTGACTGGCATCCTCAGAGGACGTGTTCCCTCTAAGCTGAGTTAGTGTGAGCTAGCTCACAGTTTTTTAGCCTCCAGCTCACACATTTTTGTCTTAGCTCAGGAAGGATGGGTCCAGAGCAAACTAATTTATGCAGCAGCCAAATCGCTCGCTCACAACTTTAATGCCAGTAGCTCAACAAAGTAGAATTTTTGCTCACAAGACTTCACAGCTTAGAGGGAGCATTGTTCAGAGGTATAACACAGAAAGATGGAATGCTCTCTGTATCAATATAAGAAGAAAAATGGTAGGCAGGTAATTTATATCTACTCAGGAAGGTGGGGTAGGGCTGAGTCATTATCTTGTAGGGGTTTCCCAGGCTGTAACATGCTAATAGAAAAGCTTTCCTGAGGAGGTTCTTTTGCATATGGATTGGCTGTCGAAATTCTAATCTTATCTGTAGTGCTGTAGAGCATTTTGTGTTTTTCAGGGCAGGAAACCATGTCCTATTTATTTTTAAAATCTCTTCTTTCCTTTGAAATTGTGTTTATGTTTATGAAATTCAATGACTTTCCTGTGTAATTGCACATGGTAATTGGATGTGTCGTCCAGCATTTCAGTGTCTTGGAATAAGATACTGTGTCCTGTTTGAGTTAGGCTATGTTCAGCTATGGCTGATTTTTCAGGTTGGCCAAGTTTGCAGTGTCTTTCATGTTCTTTTATTCTTGTCTGGATGCTACGCTGTGTGGTCCCAATGTAAACCTGTCCACAACTGCAGGGTATGTGGTATACCCCTGCAGAAGTGAGGGGGTCTCTTTTGTCTTTTGCTGATCGTAGCATCTGTTGTATTTTTCTGGTGGGTCTGAATACTGTTTGTAGGTTGTTTTTTCCCATACGTTTTCCCACCTGATCAGCGATTTCTTTGATATATGGCAAAAACACTTTTCCTGTCAGAGACTGTTCTTCCTCAGTTGTTTGTTTTACCTTTGGTTCAATGTTGTGATGACCACAGGCATAAACTGCTTTGAAAGGTAATCAGACAGATTCATGGAGGAGAAGCCTTTCAGTGGCTACTAGCAATAGGGACAAAATGGAACCTCCACATTCAGAGGCAGTAAACCTCTGAATACAAGTGCCAGGAGGCAACATCAGGGGAAGACCTAGGCCTCTATGCCCTATTGTTGGCCCTCCAAAATAACTGGTTTGCTGTTATGCAAGTAGGATGCTGAACTACGTGAAAAATTGGTCTGATCTACCAGGGCTCTTCTTATGTTCTATGTTTTCTTCTGCAAGCACAGCCCTGCAGAGGAAACAGGCTGACTTCATACCTTGCCTTCCTGCACTCCAGTCCAACCACCTGCATATTGGTCCTCCATACAGATACCGTGACCCCAGGAATTATCTTTCCAGGGATCAGAAGGGGCTGCAGGAACACAGAAGAGTGCAGGAAAACCGCATGCCTGTCATGTGGGATTATACATACCAGTAATACCTGTAAGCCATTCTGGGAATGAATTTTGGGATGAAAACCCAAAACAATAGTAATAATAAATCTAATTTAAATAGAATAAATAAAATAATTGCTGCATACCAAGCCACGCTTACAGGCACAGATACAAGTTCCAATTCAAAATCTGGCAACCCTATCCCCTAAGGTGCACAATATCTGCTCAGAAAATATGTTGTGGCCTTCATACAGAACCACTAAATAATGAAGGAAAAGGACCAAATTAACAATACAACACTGTGGAAACTACTGGGACACCCCCACATCATAACTTCAGACTTCCACACCACAACTTAATTTAACTTTTAAAGCCTCTAGTCCACAAAAGGGTACAAAACTCCTATCTTTTCAGCTCAGTTTGCTTTTTGGAAGCCCTTTGAGAAGGGGTCCCCAGCCCTTTGCAGCCTGCGGACACCTTGTAATTCTGAACCAGTGTGGTGGGTGCAGCCACAAAATGGCTGTCAGAAAATGGCTGCCACAGGAGGAATCCGCCACAAGATGGCTGCCTCAGCTCACCTTCAGTCACACAGTGAAGAACCTTGTGTCATGGTGGCAGCTGTTGCCAAAGCAACTTTTTAAAAAATCTGCACAGCCAATCAAATCTCTAATGGCCAACAGTCCTACCTGGCCAACCAATTTTTTAAAAAAACTTGATGGGCACTAGGAAAGGTGTCGGTGTAATGAACCAATCAGGCTAAATGTAGACCCATGATGTGTACCATAACTAAGGGGTAGGAACTGAACATAATTAAATCCCTTATCCCACCAACTTTAATCTGACCATAGTGCATTAGAAAAAGATGAACCAATCAACTATTCCTCTTGAGGAAGAGAAAGGTGATCCGTATAATTTCCTCTGCATTGCCCCTTTGCCACTAATTCCCTCCCCTGTGACAGGAACTTCCAGTGATAACTCAAGGGAACTTTCCTAGGGCCATTTCTTCCTGAGGAAAAGTAAACTCCTGTGGGTCTTTTCCAGCAGATTCTGAGAACGCTTGCACTATTCCACAAACGGAGTGGGGTTTTTTGTTTGTTTTGAAAGATGGGAGTGGGGCAGGGAGAGAGAGCTGTGAAGGTAGCATCTGGTGGACTAGCAATGTGACCAGGCATGAATAATGCAGCATATCAGAGCACTAACATTACACTAATAACAGATAACGGTTCATTAACATCGTTTTTTCAGCGGTTAGTGAAACAAGCAATCCAACACGTCCAAGTCTTTACTTATTTTTTAAGAGTTCTAGCTCGCCTTTTTGCTGTTCAAGGCAACTTACAATCAAAGTTAAAAGGGCAAGAACAGGAACTCTGAGGACTGTTTGGAAGGGGAAATACCTCTCCCATAGAACCAGCTCCCCCCCACCCCCGGTCCCTCCTGCCCTGGGCCTTTGCAAAGCCTAGGCAACCCCCAATGGCAGCTGAGATCTCAAGAGTCTGTCCTGTGAATTCTCACCATTTTTAAGCATTTTAGGTTTTATTTAATCCCACTTTTGAAAACTTTTCATCTTTTCCTGCAAACCTCAGGGTCACCTCAATTTTGCAAAAAAATGTATCTTACAGTGCAATTCTAAACAGAGCTACACCTTTTTATATCCATTTAAGTCAACAGGCTGACAAGTGTGTAACTCTGTTTAGGACTGCATTATTAGCCCTGGATTTTTTTAGTCTGCACCAACTGACTGGGGGATGCATGACATACATAAGGTAAAAGTAAAGGTTTCCCTTGCTTGAAAGCCAGTCGAATCCGACTCTAGGGATGTGGTGCTCATCTCCGTTTCCAAGCCGAAGAGCCAGCACTGTCCGAAGACATTTCCATGGTCATGTGGCCGGCATGACTAGATGCCAAGGTGAATGGAACGCTGTTACCTTCCCACCGAAGCGGTACCTATTTATCTACTTGCAATTTCTTGCTTTCGAACTGCTAGGTTGGCAGGAGCTGGGGCCAGAGACGGGAGCTCACTCCATCATCCGGCACTCGGGTCTCGAACTGCTGAACTACCGACCTTCCGGCCTGCAGTTCAGCGTCTCAACCACTTGAGCCACCGCAGCCCCTTATGACATACATACACAACATAAAATGGTATAAAAAAAATAAATCCATCACACTCAATATATAATCTCCCAGACATCTCCCAGTTAATACATTTATTTACTTCATTTATACCCCACTTTTCTCCCCAATGAGGCTCCAAAATGGCTAACAACATTCTCTTCTTCTCCATTTTATTTTCACAACAATGCCATGAGGTAGGTCAGACACACATGGAGAAGGTGCCTTACACTAAATCAGACCACTGGTCCATAGCAAAGTGGGGATTTGAACTGGAGTCTCCCAGATCCTTGTTCAACACAACCACTACACACAGAAACATTTCATGAGCCGCCTAGAAATCTAACAGAGAGGATGTCTTGTGTAGCCCCTGATTTTTTTTTTAGTATTTCCAGGGGTCGTTTCGTAGAAAAAGAGCTAGGGGAACTCATTAGCATAACTCATTAGCATATGCCACACCCCCTGACATCACCGGAAGTGTGTCATAAGGCCACACCCCCTGACATCACCGGAAGTGTGTCATAAAGCCACACACACCACCCCCAACGGTCCCGGCCGCCGCCGCTGGCCTTGCAGCTCCACTGCCGAGCCCCATGAGGGGCCCGGCGGTGGACCTGCAAGGCCGGCGGGAGTGCAAGGAAGCCCCACGAAGGCCCTCCCTGGCACCAGGCAGGCAGGGGTGGGGGAGAGGCAGGGAGGAAGCAACTTACCTTCCCTCTTCTCCTGCCTCCTCCTGGCTGAATGAGGGCCGGATGCGGGGCGGCCGAAAGCAGGGGGCGGGGCTTCATCATGTGCCCCCCCCATACCTCACCCGGGGGAACTGCGATCCCCCGCGATCCCACCCGAAATGACCTGAGTATTTCTCTGTGTGAGTGTGTGTGTGTGCCTGGAAGTCATGGTTGACTTCTGGCGACCCCTAGTGGGGCTTGGACGTTTCAAGAGAGGTGGCTTGATATTGCCTGCCTCTGTGTCCTGGCCCTGGTATTCCTTGGAGGTCTCCGATCCAAGTACTTGCCAGGGTCAGCCCTGTTTAGCTTCTGAGATCTGATGAGATCAGGCTTGCCTTGTCTCGGCCCCCCGAAAGATTTTACATACCACCTGCATATCTAGACCAATGCTCCCTCTAAGCTGTGGAGTCTTGTGAGCAAAAATTTTGCTTTGTGAGCTACTGGCATTAAAGTTGTGCGTGAGGGATTTGGCTACTGCATAAATTAGTTTGCTCTGGAGCCATCCTTTCTGAGCTAAGACAAAAATGTGTGAGCCAGAGGCTAAAAAACTGAGCTAGCTCACACTAACTCAGCTTAGAGGGAACACTGATCCAGACCATAGAACAGAAGCCACCACTAAGAAGGCATATGGTCTAGCCATCACTGCACAAACCTGAGGGACAGAAGACGTGATCATCATTGTCTTTGCAGGGAGGCCCTTAGTTGGCATTTGGCCTCATCTTGGGAAGTAACACCATCCATCGGGCTTCTGACCGTTATCATGGTGAAAATGCTCCTCAGGATTCCAAGTTAGGCCATCCCATTTCAAAGAGAATAATAATAATAATACCTTTCGATGTATTGATCGCTCAATCCGGCAGAGCTGCTGGCTCTGAGCGATTTACCGTTACACGGTTTCACACAAGGGACTAACAATTTCATAGGGGTAAGGGAGGACAACATATAATTCTTTAAATCGCACACATTTTGCAGCCGACAGGGATTTTTGTTCAGCTGTAGGCTTCAGACGTGTTCCAGACGCATTCACTTTTCAGCTTGGCTTGATGACGTCGGTTCTTCCTGGGCTGCTTTGAATTGTAGCCCCGCACTGCCACCGCCTGGCCGGATTGACCCATTACAGGCTTCTTAATGCCGAAGAGGTCTTTTTATCAGGCTTACGAGCTTACGAGCTGGACATTCCATTCTCTGGCTAACATATCCCCTACAGGAAGCCAAAGATAAAAATCTAAATTCTAGAGCAGCTGAGTGCAATCCTATGCAGACTTACTCCAGTCTAAGCCACTGAAATCACTGAAATCAATGGGCTTAAAACTGGAGTAACTCTGCATAGAAATGCTCTGTTGTTTTGCTGTGGGTTGGGGGAAGCAAGGAGAAAATGGATGGACAATTCTCAACTTTTTGAAAGGACGTCAAGAGACAAAATACTCCCACGGCAAAGGAGGTAATTCAGCCTTGATTCTCACAGATCTGAGTATGACACTTCAACCACCGCACTACACTGGTACTCTTAGGCTAAATGAGACATATTCCTGAATAAGCTGCAGGTTCCAGATGCTGGGGAGGGGGGGTTAAGTAATGTGGTCTAAGATTGAAAGTGACTGTCAATTAATCAGTGTGATTAAGTTGTCTGTCCCAGTCTTGAAACAACTTGAGTCAGCCTGCTTTACCAACTGAAAATAAGGGTCCACACATTTTCTCTCCATTTGTTTATTTAAGAGATTTCTATGCCACCTCATCGGAGTCCTGATCAAGGAGGCTTACAGTTAAAATAATTGCATGGTAAATGCACTTCCTCACTCTAGAGCAGGGGTGGCCAAACTTGCTTGATGTGAGAGCCACATAGAATAAAACGTCAGATGTTTGAGAGCCGCAAGACATGAACAACTATTACATGTTTTTACTGGTAAATATGCAAATTTGCTTTTTATTAACATTAAATGAGACTGCCAAAACTAATAACAAAAGCGGTAAAAGCAGATATTGATAATGATATTTCTTTGTCCAATGATATTTCTTTGCTAATGATATTTAGCTTCTGGGAGCCGCACAATACGTACGAAAGAGCCGCATGCAGCTCCTGAGTCACAGTTTGGCCACACCTGCTCTAGAGGGTAAGAACAAAGTTAGAGTCAGACCAACAAGGTTGATCTATCTAGAGGGTGAGGAATGTGATGAGCAGTGTTCCCTCTAAGCTGAGTTAGTGTGAGCTAGCTCACAGTTTTTTAGCCTCCGGCTCACACATTTTTGTCTCAGCTCAAGAAGGATGGCTCCAGAGCAAGCTAATTCATGCAGTAGCCAAATCACTTGCTCACAACTTTAATGCCAGGAGCTCACAAAGTAGAATTTTTGCTCACTAGACCCCACAGCTTAGCGGGACCATTGTGAGCCCCCCCCCACCTTCTTCCAAGCTTGGAGCCATGAAAAGGGGGTGGGGAAAATATTCCTGCCTCCAGTCCTGCATTCTGGAGGCTGCCCAATCACCCCTGAAATGCAGTGGATCACATGTGAGTCCTCTCCCTCCTTTTGAAGTCGAGACTGAAGAGGGAAGACAGGGAATGTCCCCTATATCACACTGAGGCCCCGGCCACACGTGCTGGAAAACGCAGGGGGTAGGCGTGGCTATTTGCGCTGTCGCATTCTGATCCACCATTATCCGATCAGACGCGACGGTGGTGCACCGGGGTTTCGTCCTTTGGCGCGCACTGCAAAGAGGACGGACGGAGGGAATAGGTGCGCGCCGGCGCAATCCCACCAAACGAGTCCATCTGCAGCCCGTGGCAAACCATTTGCTAGTAGATCTTTGCAGGTACTTTTTAACTGCGCATCTTCAGCGGCACGTCATGGGTTGGCCACGGGTGCGCTACGCTTCCCAGATGTTGTGGTATGATCACGCCCCGAAAATCTGCCCAGCATTCGTGCCTTTCACGCGGCAAATTCTCCGTGTGACCGGGGCCTGAGCTCGGCATCATGTCAGAGACAAGAGACCATTCCTCCCAAATTAGAGGAGGGGAAGAGGCATGACAACTACTGGTGCTGGATGGCTAACAAGTCCACCCCAAATTTGCCACCTTCCACGTATCACAAAGTTGCAATGCCAGTGGTGTTTGTATAAGCCAGATATAGGCTTTTTTCAGGCAATGCATTAAAACAGTATTTCCAGATGGAGACATGAGTGAGATACGGATGGAGTATGTTACTGGGTTGCTCACCTGGGCAGTATCTCCCACTGCATGCCAGACTTTTTGCACACTCACCTGATCCACACAGATAAATCAGTTTCTACACAAGGGCTCTGTTTGTTAAAATCAGGAAATGAACCTTTCCCTTACATTTCCATAAACTAGTGTGTTAAAGACAATCTGTAACTTTGCTATGAGATATTGTAAAAGGATGCTTAACCTATGGTCCCTGGACCCACAGAGGGGGTCCACAAATGGGCTGCAGAGGCATAAATAAATGATTTCTTCTTCCACTCCTTCTAGTTACTTTGAGAACTATATGAATACTGATTCTTTTTTTAAATGTCAAATTACCTTTGAGCCAAATTACAAGGTTACTTTTTGTTTTCTTTGCACAATATGGGTTTATTTCAACATGTTTCAGGATGTAGCAATTATTTAAAATAAATTAAATGCAAAATTGTGTGTGTGTGTGTGTTTGTTTGTTTATTATTTTATTTTCCCGTATTTATAGCCCACACTTCCCACAGGTAGGCTCAGGGCGGGTAACAACATTTCAACAATACAATAAATGTAATAAAAGATCTAAAACACATATAAAATAAATTATATAAATTATATATATATTATATAATATGTACAAAACATACGCACATAGCGCATGTATAAATATGTGTATGACACACATACATTGCACATATAAAATAAATTATATACATTATATATATAACATATTTAATATGCATAAAACATACGCACATAGCGCATGTATAAATATGTGTATGACACACATACATTGCACATATAAAATAAATTATATAAAATGGTGGTCACAGTCCAAGGATAGAAGTGGCTTTTTAATGCACTTTTTTCTGGGGAGAGGGTCCGTAGGCTTCACCGTATTCTCAAAGGGGGGGGTGTCTGTGACCCAAAAATGGCTAAAAACCACTGGGTTAGGGTTACACATTTCTCTCAGATCCTGCCACCACTTTCCCCACTAAGTCTTTGTACATGGAGATTTAAAACCACTGCAGAAGCCAGGAAAATAATTGATTTCATTGTGGCCAGAGGACTCTTAAGTGTCTCTCGCAATAAAATAAATGGCCCGTTTCCTGACAGAGCAAAAGGGCTCCTGGGGAAGAATCTCCTCCTCACCCCCATTTCTGAGAACAAACCTGAGCTTTGGTTTCTATTACATGAGACACGGGAGGATTAAATTAAACCAGAATTCCACAAATGTAGGATGCAAAATCCACAGAACCCAGCAGTTGATGAATTTGGGCACCGAGGTGGCTGGAAAAGCAACTAGGAAGAAACTAGGTACAGGCCCCAGACAAGAAGGGCTGGATCTGTTTCATTTTATTTCACCTTTCCCCCAAGGAATTCAGGGAAATGTACCTGGCCCCCTCTCCTCACAATAACCTTGTGAGGGAGATTAGAATGAAGAACAGTGGCCAGTCCAAAGTTGCCCATTGAGGGCTCAGTGGAGATCTGTACCGAAGCCTCACCAGTCTTAACATTCTAACCCCTGTGATCCCCAGTTAGCACATGTGCGTGCTATGGTGCTTGCCAATCTGTTTCCTGGCACCCACTTCCTTTCCCCCTCAAAGCAAAGAGTCCTTCCTGGTTTTCCTCCACACCCCTGAAGAGGCAAGAGCTTTGGAAGTAACAGGAAGCGTTATCTTTGTGTCTGCAGGGGCTGCCTACTCTGAAACAGCTGCATCTCTCATGGGAGGATGCTTGGCTTGGAACCTCCCACCATTTTGTGATTTGATTCCATCCCACTGGCAGCCATTTTGGGATTGTCTCACCTCCCCTTGGCAGAACTTTTGTTTTGACATCCACTGTCCATTCGCAGGACTCCAAAAATGACCAAAGGCTCAACAAGGTTGGAGGCCCCTAATCTCACCACTATGCTGGTACTGCTATGTGGTTGGAAAACAAATGAAGAAGAGAGGTGGAAAACGACCATTGGTACTCATCGTGAGGGGTCCTTCTCCTCTGAGGTCAGGAGGACATCTCCATGGGTTATTCCCACCATGGCTTTAGGGAGGCAGGAAATAGGATTTTCCCCCCTCCCTGTTGGCGCCTCCGGAATAGCCCATCCTCGGTTCTGGGACTCCGAAAGCAGTGCTAGCAGCCGAACCTGAAAGACCTTGCCCTATAAAAACATAACTTTAAACAGTAATATTAACTTTGCTCAACTGGACAACTCCAAAATAAAGACTCTGCAATAACACACAGGTCAAAGGTAAAAGAGAATTAGAGAGAAGAATCCAGCACAGAGAATGATAGTAAAGAAGATGACAGCGGGAGGGCCGAGATGTCCTCCTGACCTCAGAGGAGAAGGACCCCTCACGGTGAGTACCAATGGTCGTTCTCCCTCTGAGGTGGAGGACATCTCTATGGGACCTCCCAGATAAAGATGTAACATTTCCGGAAATTTTTGGGGAAAAAACGGAAATTTTCAGAAAAATTGAAAAAAATGCTACATTAGCATTTCTTTTGTCTTTTCTAGATTGAAAGTCATTCTGTTACTTTATGGACATTTTTACTTGGCATGAAATTATCACAACTAGCATATTAAAAATATAGTGTACCCAAACAATTATTACAAACAGAATACCCACCCACATGCAAAAACAAAACTGAAACCTTTTTATTTTCTTCTGACAATCGCACCTCCTAAAGGAAGAAATGCATCTTGTTCTTGCATTGGAGAGTTCAGTTTGTAACCTAGGACTTGCTTGTCCTCAGTGCACAGAAATTAGATCAATCTGATACCATTATATATTTTAGAAATGATTTGGAAAATATTTGAACACCTTGTCTTAAAATATTTTATTCATCATGTTAAAATAAAACATTCCATAATCAATTTCTTTTCTTTTCTTTTTTCAATTTTTCCAATTTTTCGGAAAAAAACAAAAAAGCTTCAGGGAAAAAAAACCGTGTTTTTTTTCCGAATTTTTGCGGTTTTTTCCCGGGCCTTCACATCTCTACTCCCAGAGCAGTGTCCTTTATTCGGGTGGGTCGTCATCTTCTTCCACTGAAACAACTTGCTGAAGAATTCTTCTCCCAAATGCCGCATCCGCAGAAGCAACAGTGTTAATCTTGTAATGACGCACGAAAGTGGAGATGGAAGACCAAGTGGCTGCTTTACAAACTTCCTCCACTGAAGCTCTGTTGGCAAATGCTGCGTTGGTTGCTGCGCTCCTCAAGGAATGAGCTGTAATGCCACTAGGGACCTCCAGTCCCAATGCCCGGTAAGCTTCCACGATACAGGACTTCAGAGTCGAACTGATGGCAGACCTCGACATCTTCTCTCCCTTGCGCGGCAGAGATGTATTGATGAAGAAAGCCTCCGTCTTTCTCCAAGATTCCGTTCTAGCAAGGAAGACCTTGAGTGCTCTTTTAACATCCAAGGTATGCCAAAGACGTTCCTTTGGGTGTTTGGGATGAGGACCAAAAGTAGGCAAACATATTTCCTGCAAAAGATGAAAGGTGGACGCCACCTTAGGCTGGAAAGTAGGGTCCGTCCGGAGCACCACTTTGTCCTTATGAAAGACACAGAGGGATGACTTTGCTGACAAGGCTCCAATTTCAGATACTCTCCTAGCTGATGTGATAGCAACGAGGAACAGCGTTTTCATCCTCAACCATTAAAGCTCTACCTCCCTGAGAGGTTCGAACGGGGCCTTGGTGAGAGCATTCAACACTATGTTCAACTTCCATGTTGGGAAACGATGTACTTGTGGCAGAGATCTGACCGTCACACCCTGCAGGAAAAGTTGGATGTGCGGGTGTCTGGTCAACTTGAAGCCTTCCAATGACGGCAGAACTGTGGACAACACCGCTAACTGTCTGCGAAGAGTCGTTGACTTCAGACCCGTGTCCAATCCCTCCTGTAAGAATGCGAGAAGAGAACCTACCAAAGGTGACAACGGATCCACACTCTTGCGCCTACACCATCTCACAAACGCATTCCATGTGGTGTTATATATGCGGACACTGGACTGATGCCTAGATGCCAATATGGTGTCCAGGACCTGAGGGGAATATCCTCGTCTTGTTAGATGGCGCCGCTCAATCGCCACACGGTCAAACATAACCAGGCTGGGTCTGGATGCCACACCGGACCCTGAGACAGCATGTCCGGAGAAACTGGTAACGTCAGTGGAGAGAGAATCGACAACTCTTGCAGAGCTGAGAACCACGGCCAACAGCCCCAGCCCGGAGCCACCAGGATGACCTCTGCTTGGAGTTCCCGGACTCTGTGGATGGTTCTGGATATCAGAACTAACGGCGGGAAGGCATACATCAAGCCCTGAGGCCACGTCGTCGTGAGCGCATCCGTCGCCTCCGCCTCTTGGTGGAAATATCTGGAGAAGTACCTGGGAATCTTGAGGTTCTCTGGAGACGTGAACAAATCCACCAGTGGACGTCCAAAGTGGTGCACCATTTCGTCAAAGAGTCTTGGGTGAAGCGCCCACTCCCCGTCCTGGATGGTCTCTCTGCTGAGCCAATCTGCTTGTACATTCTCAATCCCTCTTATGTGCTCTGCCTTCAGGGAAGCAACGTTCCTCTCCGCCCAGGAAAGAATTTTCATCGCCTCCTTGTGCAGCTGCGAGGATCGGGACCCGCCTTGGGCCTTGGTGGACATGTTGTCCGTCCTCACCAAAACGTGTTGATTGCGCAGATGGGATGAAAAGTGAATCAGGGAGTGATGAATTGCTCTGAGCTCCAGAAGGTTGATAGGGAACATCTTTTCGGTTGGAGACCAAATCCCCTGGAGAGCCCTCTAGCGTCGCCCCCCAACCCAGGAGACTGGCATCTGTGAACAGCTCCCTGGTGTGACTGACATAGAAGATCTTGCCGGTCCGTAGATTGTCCATGTCTGTCCACCATCGGAGGCTCTTCTTGACCTTGAGGGGCACCTGAAGGTTGATGGCCCTCTTCTCCATGATGGAGTGTTGATAAATGCAGAGAAACACCTGTAGAGACCTGGCGTGCATACGGGCCCATTGCAACATGTTGATACTGGCGATCATCAGTCCCAGGTGTCTGGCCAACTCTATGAGAGGGGAGACCCTGCTGCGGTAGACCCTTGAGGCAGAGTCCTTGATCTTCTTGGCTTTGGCCATTGGAAGAGAAAGAGCAGTGCGAGCAGTATCTATCACAGTGCCAAGATGTTTGACACGTTGTGCAGGTATCAGTGAACTCTTCTCGAAGTTGATAATAAAACCGTGACTCTGCAGACACTGTAACATCCTGTCAGTGTTCCAGACAGCTTCCGTCTGACTGTTGGCCCGGACCAGCAGATTGTCTAAATAGGGATGGACGTGGATCCCCTGGCTCCTGAGGTGTACAACAGAATTGATGATTAACTTTGAAAAGAGCCTGGGTGCCATAGAGAGACCAAAGGGGAGTGCCCTGTACTGGAAATGGAGATTGCATATGCAGAAACGAAGAAACCGTTTGTGAGCTGGATGAATGGGCACATGGAGGTATGCCTCCGTGAGATTGATGGAGGTCAGATATTCGTTTGGAGATAGAGTCCACTACCACCTTCAGCGTCTCCATATGAAAATGTCTTAATCTTATGAATTTGTTCAGGAACTTTAGATCCAAAATCGCTCTCCAGTCTCCATTCCTTTTGGGGACCATGAATAATATGGAGTAAACTCCCTGACCTCTCTCCCCAGGAGGAACTGGTTCGATTGCCTTGATACCTCTCTGGTGGTTGCCACAGAAATTCGATAGAATAACCATGGGACACGACCTCCACTGCCCAGGCGTCCGCCTGTGCCTCTGACCAAGTCCCTGTGAAATGGAGTAGCCGTGCCCTGACCGGAATGGGAAGATAGTGTGCCTGTTTAGGCTTGGTACCTCTGTCTCCTCTATCATTCCTGTTGAAGGGGAATCTGTGAAACCGGGATGAGAAGGAACCTCACTTGGAGGGTTGCTTGGATGTCTCCCATGGCGTCTTTTTGGTGTCGTGACGAAATCTAGACAATGAGTGATGTGAACGAAAGGACTGATTTCGTCTGTCAGGGCGTCTGAGAGACCTGGGCATGGCCTTCTTCTTATCCCTGGTCTCCACCAGAATATCATCGAGGGCCTCACCGAACAAGCGATCCCCCTGGAATGGATATGCCATCACGATAGACTTGGATGAAGAATCAGCCTGCTACGCCTTTAACCAAAGAAGTCTCCGAGCTACTGCCGTGGATGCTGTGGCTTTGGATGCAAAAGATATAATGTCCAGAGTAGCATCTGCCATAAAAGAGTTAGCTTTGAGGATGTGTGAAACTCCTTCAAGTAAACTGCAATTATTCTCAGGAATGAGTTGAATCAGCTTCCTCAGCCAGACTATGGCGGCTCTTGAAGCGATGGATGCTGTGGCTGCCGCTCTCACCATCATGGCGACCGCCTCGTGGATCCTTCTGAGCGTTGCCTCCACCTTCTTGTCCGTGGCATCCCTAATATTGCCTGAGCCATCCTCAGAAACGAGACCAGACAATTGGATCGCTGCCACAGGACCATCAACAGGAGAAACCTGCAATAACTCATTAGCAACTTAGGTAGTGCATACAATTTTTTAGCCAATGCTGGAAATTGCCTATTCACCATGGGCTTCTCCCACCCTGACCTAAGCTGACGCTCAAAATACTCAGGGAATGGGAACACCTTCTCCGTATGCTCCTCTGGAGGAAAAAACTCAGAATTGCCTCCAGATTTTGACTTAAATTTGGCCCTGGCCGCCTTCTGGTATTCTGAAGGTGGCATGTCCTGTAACTCAAGTGCCTTAATGGCCTTTGTCAAGAAGTATTGGTAATCCTCAACCTTGAAAAAATGATTGGACTGTTCAGACAGTTTCAATTCCTCTTCCTCCTCCTCAGATAAAAACTCACCCTCCTCCCTATCTTCTAAGGAAGATGCATTGGATTCCACTTCCTCCCTCCAAGTTTCCTCAACTGGGTTCCTGGGAAGAGGGGGGGAGCCTTTTTTGCTGCCTTAGTTGGCCAGCCAGCATGGGAAGTACCTGGTGGGGAGGGCTCCTGAGGAGTAGGGACCCTGGGCCAAAGCTGAGCCAGCTCTTGCTGGATAGACTGCCGAATCATGGCCATCAGGTCTGAAGACTGAATGGAAATCCCTTGATCAGGGGACGTACCCCACTGTGAGCCCGTTGGAGAGTCTTCCTGCTGCTGTAAAACGGGCTGGGAGAGGCATGGCCGCCCGCCATCTGCCCCCGCGGCTCCTGTAGAGGCTCCTTGGAGGGTACCAGGGCTCGAAGTTGGACCCCCAAAATAGCCACCGCCAGCCTGCAAGCGCGCCAAAGGAATGGCGGGTTCTTCGTCTGCAGGCTGCCGGTGGCGCTTCTGGGTGTGCTGTGCCGCCGCCAGACCATCCACCGCTGGAGGCACCTGATCGATTCGCGAAGACCGATCGGCCCCAGTATCATCGCGCGCCGCCGCGGCCAGCGCATGTCCCCCGTCGCCCAAGGAGAACTCCTTGGGAAGTTCCATCGCAGCTGCCACGGCTCTTCTCTTTGGGTCTAAGACCCCTTGCAACTTCGCTCCCACCGGAGCAGAATTTAGAAGAGAAGAGCAGAGGGAAGAAACAGTGAAAGAATTAGAAAGAATTAGAAAGAAGGGCAAGGTAGCCTAGCAATAGAAAGGAGAAAAGAGAAAACGAAAGAGACTACAGCTGAAGCCTAACAAGGATTGCTGCTGCTCCCTACAGAGGCAGGAACAGAACTGAGGACGGGCTATTTCGGAGGCGCCAACAGGAAGGGGGAAAAAACGATTTCCTGCCTCCCTAAAGGCACGGTGGGAATAACCCATGGAGATGTCCTCCACCTCAGAGGGAGAAGGCACAAAAGAAAATAAGAACAACCATAGGGAAAGGAGAAATGTGTTCTCTTGGGAAAACGATGCAGAGAGATGAAAGGTGTAAACTGGGAGAAGTTAGCTAGGAGTGAATATTTAATTCTATTGGACTTAAAAGTTCTTCAGTGCTGTTCATGCTAATACCACCATAATCAGGTAACATTAAAATGCAATCAGCCACTTGCCTACTCTTCAGAGATGAGAAGCATTTCCCCTGTCCCCAGACCTCCTCCTCATGGCTGCACTGCCCTTCTCCCTAGTCTACTCTTACTGTGCTTTTCAACTAGTGTTCCCAGTCCCCTGGTAGGGAACGGGAGGAACCCCTGCTTTCATGGGCTCGTCTGCCGCTGGTCAGCTGGCTGGTGGGGGGAAATCCCACCCCCAGCCTTCCCAGGCAACTTCTAGTAAAACCAGAACCCCAACATGATGACGTCACCCGGTAGTGCTCTGGTTTGTGGGCAAAACCCTGTGGTATGAAGCCAAATTAACCATAGAGTTTTGCCCAAAAAACAGAACATCACCCTCAACATCCTGATGTCACTTCTGAGTGATGTCACTGTGTCGGGGCCTGCACTTCCAGTTTTACCAGAGGTTGCCCGACATCACTTCCAGTCTCTCAGAAGGACATTGGGAGCCCCCCGCCAGCCAGGTAAGTGGACCTGGCAACCTTATTTTCAACTGGAGATGCCGGGGACTGAACCTGGAACCTTCTGCATGGCAAAGCAGCTGATCGACTACTGAGCCATGGTTCCTCAGCTGCCAGTGACAATCAATGCATCACTCTTGCCTTTTCTTATGAGTAGCTGCAGTGCTGTAGTGATTCTCAGGGCAGAACTATCCTGAGACCACTTGGGAAGGAGCAGCTTTATCAGGTGAAGGTAGATTTTATATGTTGATTTTAAATGTGCATATTTGTGCTGCCTAATATAATAATTGACTGACTCGGGGTGACTCCAGGACCATGGGGTTTTCCAGGCAAGAGATGAGCGGAGATGGTTTGCCATTGCCTTCCTCTGCATAGCAACCATGGTCTTCCTTGGTGGTCTCCCATTGAAGCTAACCATGGCCAACCCCACCGAAGCTCTGACAAGGCTAGTCTGGGCTATTCAGTCTGCTTTGTGCTGTCTAGGTCAAAGAGAATGATAGTTACCAGCAGATGCCATAAGGTTACGTTTGGAAGGCAGCACACTGTGCCGAAGCTATCAAATAATCAAGTACTGAAGTAAGCCTCCCATCCAGGCAAGTTCCCATGCCAGACTCCCCTTGACATACAAAGCAGGTGAGATGGTAACATTTTTGTGAGTTGGAAAATAATTTGAAACTATCCTGCAAGGCTGAAAAAAAATGTAACAAGGTTTCTGGCCGGACAAAGTTCGCCTTGGGCAATTTTCACATACTTTACCCACTAATAATTATGTAGTAATAGTAGTTCCTTGTTTACAAAATAGCAAATCCAGATTTCGTTCCTTCAAGAAAACCTTTTTATTTCAGGGATGCTGCATTTTGCCCCAGAATTCAAACTGCAGCAGCTGGGATCTAGCCAGTTTTTCTGCTTTGCAACCAGGCAGGGTTCTCTTTGACCACCCAAAATGTCTATCTGGGGGTCGTGGGGGGAAACACGCAGGATGGAGTTTAATTAGAGGAACTGGGCAAGATTGAGTGAGAAATCTGGTGGGATCCAACACAACATGTTACTGTTGGGAACTGCAATTCTTTCCCCCATTATGCTCTTCTGAGTGTTGCCTGGGCCCCATCACACGGGAGGATTTGCCCCGCGAAACGGACGGGTTGAGGGTGGATTAAACCGGCGCAATCAGATGCCAACATCTGGCAAGTGTCACGCACCCGCCCCCAACCTGTCGCTACCGGCCGAAAACGCGGATTTAAAAGAGACCTGCAAAAGACTACTACTTACTGGGAAACGCGCAGCATGGGCGACAGTGTGATCCCCGACGTGCCTGTATCCCGTGGTATGCGAGGCCCTGCCACACTGCGCATGCGCACCACTGCGCAGCTGCCTCGCCTCGCCCTTCGTCCCATCGCTTCCCCCTCGGCATGTGATCCTGCCGGAGAGCAAATGTGGCGCAGCTAAGGGGATCTGTCTGATCCCGATACTGCACTTCAATTTGCTGCGGCTCTGAAAAGCTGCACTTCTGCCGCAGCTTTTACCGCTAGTGTGACCGGGGCCCCTGAGAAGTAACTGAGTGGATAGTGCCCATTCTAAAGTAAGAAAATAAATACTAGCCACTGACCAGTCGTCTCACCCAGCCTCCAAGGGATCTGAAGTAGACCACTGTGAAATAAAATCTCTTGAAATCATTTTTTCCCCATCCTGTCAATTTCCTGCACTCAATACCCAGAATTTAAAAAAAAATCTGGCAACTTCAAATCCTTGGGTTTCCAGCAAACCTAAAGAAAGATGTCCTTCCTCTTTAATGGAGATTTAATGTGTAGACAGCAGGTGGCATGGAGGTAAATAACATCACCTGGTAGATAAGGTCCCATTGAGCCTCTGTTAAAGGGGAGGACAATTTTTTCCCCTCCAGGCTGCTTTGAAAGTCTTATTGACAACAAAACACCAAAAATAAAGCCACAGCAACATGACATCATAAAAAAGAATAAGATCCCATTCACTGAATGCAGTGTTGTGAAAAAGGAGCTAAACTGAAAGCAGCATAAAATCAATTAGGCTAGAAGGCCAATAAAGCAAAAGAAGCCTACTACAAAATAGCATCATTTCGAACAGGGGCAACCAAGAATATATCTAGGGACATGAGAAGGATAGATTGCAAAAAAAAAAAAAAAACCTCCTGGTCAGTTTCACTACATTTGTGATGGTGGAAAGCTTGGTTAAATCACTGCTGACTGACTCTGTAGGTTTTCAAGACAAGAGACGTTCAGAGGTGGCTTGCCACTCCCTGTGTCCATGTCACAACCCTGGTATTCCTTAGTAGTTTCCCATCCAAATACTAGCCAGGGCTGAACCTGTTTAGCTTCTAAGATCTGATGACATCGGGCTAGCCTGGGCTATCCAGGTCAGGTTACTATATTAAGGCCCCGGTCACACAGGCCAGATAACATGGGGGGGGGGAGGCGTGGCTGTTCACCCCGGAGCAAAATAAAGCGTGGTAGCCCGATCACACGGTCCCCCGAGTCTCCGTGCTTCGGCTGTTAGTTGGCGACCACACGGCGATGCTGCAGCGTGGCGAAGAAGCGGCGCGATGCGATCACACAAGCGTTTCACGTTTGTGCACATGCACAGTTCCGCGGAGCAGCACTGCTTTCAGTTTCGTGTTTGTGTGCATGCGCTTACGAAAAAATCTGGTTTGCGACGGGACGTGGACGGGCACTGGATGCCACGGGATACTGGCACTCCCGTGATCAGACGCTCACCTGTGCCACGTGTTTTTGGATACTAGTGTACTTTCCTTTGTACTTTTGAACTCCGCATCTTCGGCGGGACGCCACGGGTACGCTACGCTTCCCAGATGTTGCGGTGTGATTGCGCCCCAAAAATCCACCCGACATTCATGCCTTTCACGCGGCAAATTCTCCGTGTGACCGGGGCCTAAGTTGAGCTAAATTGTGAAGGCAAAGAGTCCATTTGCCTTGCATGGGTGGGAGATCTCTCTACATTTCTCCTTGTCAGATGCAAGTCCCCTTCAGAGAATAGACTTCATCCACCCTTAAAGGGTTGAAACATGCTACCCTTTATGATGTGCACCAATACATAGTGAAACAAAGAAATCCCAACTTTAAGTAGACGCTGATGAGGTTTAAACTTGCTGACACTGAGAGGGAAAAAGATCTTGGAGCAGAAAATGAAAATGGAGAGTCAGGGTGTGGCAGTGGTGAAAAAGGCAAACTCCATGCTAAGTAGTATTAGGAAAGGGACTGAAAATAAAACAGCCCCTGCAGAGATCTATGGGGCAGCCACTTTGCTGTACCTCAAAAAGGACATTGCAGAAGTAGAAAACAACCACTGGCACTTACTTTGAAGGGTCCTTCTTCTCTGAGGTCAGGAGGACACCTCTATGGGTTATTCCCATGGTTCCTTTAAAGAGGCAGGAAACACTCCCCCCCCTTCCTCTTGGCACCTTCGGAATAGCCCAACCCCTCAGTTCTGGGACTCCGAAATCAGTAAATTCAACTGAAACGCTAGCCTCTAAACTGTAGGAACAGAACTTATTAACAAAAACTATGGTGAAAACAACTGGAACAACAAACATAATGAGTTAGCTTGACAGAAAGAAAGAGAAGAGAACAGCACAAAGAAGGTTACGGTGATGAAGATGATGATGGAAGGGCTGAGATGTCCTCCTGACCTCAGAGGAGAAGGACCCTTCATGGTAAGTGCCAATGGTCATTCTCTCTCTCTGAGGTGGAGGACATCTCTGTAGGACCTCCCAGAGCAATGTCCCTATGTGGGTGGGTCATCATCTTCAGTAGACGTCACAATGTGCTGCAGGACTCTTCTTCCAAAAGCAACATCAGCAGAAGAAATCATGTTCAAATTGTAGTGATGTACGAAGGTTGATATGGAAGTCCATGTCGCTGCTTTGCAGACCTCATCCACTGACACCTGGTTGTTAAAGGCAGCATTCGTAGAAGCACTCCTCCATGAGTGGGCTATAATGCCAGATGGAATTTCCAGTTTGTGTAACTTATAAACCTCAATGATTCAAGCTTTAAGAGTAGCGCTGATGGCAGACTTTGACATTTTACTTCCTTTATTCAGAGGGGATATGCTTATAAATCAACCTAAAAATCAGCCAATCTGCCCGAACATTTATGAAGCCTTTGATATGTTCCACTTTTATTGATGCCGGATTCCGCCCTGACAATGCTAAGATCTCGATCACCTCCTTGTGAAGCACTGATGATCTGGACACACACACCCCCCTTGTTTGTTGAGGTAAGCTTTGGCAGAGATGTTGTCTGTTCTTATCAAGACATGCTGACTATCTGCGTGTCGAAGTGGAGTAGGGTGAGGCATATTGCTTGGAGCTCCAAGAGATTGATGGGTAAACTTGTCTCATTCCTGGACCAGTGGCCCTGATTTGGTATCTTGTCTAACATTGTTCCCATCCTGACATGCTGGCATCCGTGAAGATGTGATCCGCCTTGGAGGGGAGAGACATGGTCCCGGGGGCAGATACATTACCCATCTGGAGACTGGCACTTTGTTCAGCCTGGGAGATCTGGTTTGAAGGGGCTGATCCTCGATCCATCTCCCACTGAAAACAGTCGGCATTGAGATCCCCGACCTCAGAGCAGTTGATAGCAGCTTGTGTAATGCCTCCATGCTCCAAACTGGAGCATACAAGATGGCTGTCGTTCGTTACTGCAGAGATGGGTGAGGCAGCAGGGCCTGTGGCAGCCTTCAGAAGTTGGCACTTTTTCACATGCTTTCGAGCTGCCAGTGTCTTGGGATCATTTGAGGCAGCCAAGGCAAGCCGATTCTGGGACATGCTACCTCCTGCAATGTAGCTGTGAGAGGGGCTTCCATTTCTTCCATTTCTTCCTCTGACAGAAAGCTGTTGGAATTTTCCTGGGAAGCAATGAAGAAATTTAAAGCAACAGGCACTCCGTAAGACGTCAAAATGGCTGCCACAGTTTTCAGAGGCTCTGAAGGTCGTTGTTTGGGGCTTCAAAAATTGAGAGTGAGAAGTTGAAATAGTGCGGGATAGAAGGTAGTAGGAAGGAAGGAAAGGGAGTGTAGAGAAGAGGTAGAGTATAAGAAGGAGGAAGATGTAATTGTAGGCTTTAGAAAGGCAAAGAGAAGGCGAAGCCTGCTCTAGAACTGCTCTCCCTGTTGCAGCAAGAACAGAACTGAGAAAGCGGGTGACTCCCATAACACAGAAAAGAAGAAGAAAAAGTTGTTCCTGCCTCCTTGAAAGGATGGTTGGAATCACCAAGATGTCCTCTACCTCAGAGGGAGAACTGCTGGTTGGCTTAGTAAAAAGCTGAGTTTTAATCAGCTAAAAGGTATAAAATATCACAGAGGAACATGGCCTCACTTGATGCTATGCCTATCTGGCAGAAATAGTTTTAAAACAATGCTACAAAGTGTTTCACAGACAAATTATTTTTCTTCTACCTTAACAGACCCTGTAATTTTGTTATGACTGATGATCTAAAAACCAAAGAAGCTCATTTACTCATACTGCGTTTCAGTCAAGAGCCTGCAAGACTATCCCATAAAGCCTAAAAATGTGGTTCACTTTAAATTCATCATCTGTATAAACCCCATCACAAAATCGAGAGTGCAGTTCTAAGCAGAGTTACCTTCTTCTAAACACCACTGACTTCAATGGACTTAGAAGGCTGCAACTCTGATTAGGATGGCACAGCAAACCTTTCACAATATTTTATCCACCCCAGCTGTACTTCCAAACTACTTACCAGACTAATAGTGCAGTCTGAAGTAGAGCCACTCCCTTCTAATTCCACTTAACGGATTTAGAAGGGTGTAACTCTGTGTAGGATGGCACTGTAAGAGAGAAATCCTATGCAGCATTACTCCAGTCTCGGCACACTGATTTCAGTGGGCTCACACTGGAGTAACTCTGCACAGGATTACACGGCAATTATCCTAATTATAATACATATGAAAAGGAAATTGTATGTCTGGCTGATCCCCATGTCTGGGCGGGGGGGGGGGGGTCAGAAAGAAACTCCCCCAACACTAACTTCACGGAAAAGACTGAGGAGTGACCACCTAACCTCTTGGCATTTGTGTGCATCCTCGGTCTTGCTGAGTGATGCGTGGCTATTTGTACCCCTGACCCTTTTCTAAGCCACAGCAACTCCCTTATTACAGATGAGAGTGGTCTGAAGTGTGGTCATGCAAGATGACCCGCAGGTTGGGGAAGAGTTCTGTCTTTTTGTCCAGGGTAAAACCAGATGGCCTTTCAGCTGCTTCTTCCATGGATTTCCTGACTTCTCAAGCTGACCTCACATGGAGGTCCACATGGAATTTTGGAAGAACACACTCAATGTGACCCTATGCTCCCACAAAGTATTTAGAGAATCTAGTTCAGGGCAGATTGTGGGCAAAGGTCAACTCTTATCTCCAGAGTCTCACTTACCCACCACGTGGGGGAAGGAATCACACTAGAGAACAATAAGTTATTTATATAATCCCTTCATATGGATACGCTTAATCCCCACTCCACCCTGTTCACATATTACAGTGAATACAGGTACATCTTGTCTGTATACTTGTACAATTGCTTGTAAGAGAGAGCCAACATGCATTCACTTTACAAATGAAACTGAGGACCAGGCTTTGCATCACAAGTTCAGTTGTATATCCTGCACATGCAAGGAACAATCAAGGCATACACTGTGCATGGATTGTGCGTGCATTCCCTGCAACTCATGAACAGAACTATACAAATGTATACCAAATCAGATCATTTGTCCCGTAGCTTGGTACTTACTCTGACTGACAGCAGCGTTCTAGGATCTTAGGCCCTGCTACCCCAAATCCTTTCAATTAAAGTCCCATTAAACCTGGGATCTTCCACATGCAAAGCATTTGTTCTCCTACTGAAAGTCAACCCATCACATTTTACAGACGCTGCACCTACAGCAAGCAGGGGAGTACCATAAGTGTGTAAGAGAGATAATATTTCGATATGTGTACCCCACTTTTCTCCCCAGTGGGGACCAGTGTTCCCTCTAAGGTGAGTTAGTGTGAGCTAGCTCAGTTTTTTACAGAAGCTGCACCTACAGCAAGTACCATAAGTACCATAAGTGTGTAAGAGAGATAATATTTTGATATGTGTACCCCACTTTTCTCCCCAGTAGGGACCAGTGTTCCCTCTAAGGTGAGTTAGTGTGAGCTAGCTCAGTTTTTTAGCCTCCAGCTCACACATTTTTGTCCTAGCTCAGGAAGGATGGCTCCAGAGCAAACTGATTTATGCAGCAGCCAAATTGCTCACTCAGTTTTAAAGCCAGTAGCTCACAAAGTAGAATTTTTGCTTGTAAGACTGCTCCACTTAGAGGGAGCATTGGTGGGGACCCAAAGCAGTTTATAACACAGTTCTTCCTCCTCCATTTTATCCTTTCAAATAACAACCTTGCAAGGAAGGTTAGGCTGAGAGTATGCATGTGACTAGCCCAAGGTAACCCAGCTAGTTTCCATGGCAGAGCAGGGATTTGAACCCTGGGTCTCCCAAATCCTAGTTTGACACTCTAACCACTACACTGTGGCCCTGGTCACACGGGAGTTTTTGGCCCGGAAGAGGGACGGATCGGGAGCGCAGCAAACGGGCGCGATCACACCGCAACATCTGGGAAGCGGCGCGCACCCATCCCCGATCTGTCCCTTCAGGCCAAAAACCTAGGAAAAAGTAGCACCTCTCTGAAACACCGCAGCAAGCGCGGCCGCGGGATCGCCAGCGCGCCCGTCTTTAGGAGCATTCGAGGCTGCCGGCCAAACTGCGCATGCGCAGACATGCGCAGCCGGCTGCCTCGCGCTCCCTTCCATGGCTTCCCCCCCCAGCATCTGATCGTGCCGGGGAGCAACTGCGCGGCGGCTCAGGGGAATCTGTCTGATCCCGCCACCGTGTGTCTCTTTTGGTGCGGCTCTAAAAAGCCACACTTTGACCGCATCAATTTCCCCCGTGTGACCGGGGCCTGTGTTAGCTCTCTGAAACACAGTTTTGCCAGGACATGGGGATATGTGCTAAAGAACTGCAACTGGCTCCTTGAGGCATATGTTCAAACACATATCTCCTGTTTATAATAGAAGGTGCTCTTTGCAGCTATCCTCGGGGTCCAAGTTGCAGGCGCATTTTCTGCCTGAGTAAGGATCACTCCTTAATACTCCTTAATTTGTTAATAAACATTAATTTGTTTCAGATTATCCCTGAAGCCAGCTTTTCCAAAGTAATCTTAGCCTCTTCAATATAACCATTCTTCAACAAAGACTACAACATTTCTCACCTCTTGCCATTCTTCCTCCATGACCCAATTGAGAATCCTAAACAACAAATAATGTTCAATAATAATAATAATAATAATTCAGTAATAACTGTAAACACAATTGTTTTTCTTTGGGGGGGGAGTTGGACTAACTGGATTCCAGTTGTGACTAATTAGCTCATGACTAACTGGATTCTAGTCCACTAAAGCTGTAGTCATGGGTTCCAGGTCACAGAAGTTTCTGCTGAAATCAAATCTTGTTCATTTTAAAGGTGCCAGAAGAATTTTGTTTATTTTCTGCTGCCACAGACTAACATGGCTACCCCCTGGAACTGTAGATCAGACATTCTCCAGCTGTGTCTGGTGAAAGTCTAAGTCCCCAGTGAAATGATTTAAAGCTTCTACATGCAAAGCAAGGCTTTATGTACACCTAAAGGTATTTAATTTAAATTAAATTTTAAAAATATTGAAATGGAGAGGGATCAGAAATAGGTGTGCAGACACTTTAAGCTGCAGTGTGAACGCTCATGGAATGCCAGCCTCCCTTACAGAAAATAGGTTATAGGACTGGAGGGGGGAGTAGAATTGTTAACACAAAGAAATAGCTGACGACGAAGCAAACAGGTCTAGCTGCATGACTCCTGCACCCTACTCCCCAAACCACAATGGTGGTGTGCTGGAGGGGGCACACCCACGGCCTGCTCTCAGCAGGCTCTGCCATTGCAACAATCCGCTCCACAGAAATCAGGTGGCATGGAGTTCCAGATGCTCCTATAAAGGTCCCTCAGTCTGAGCAACTCATTGCTCCGGCAAAGCCTGAGGTGCTATCAGAGTGCTGCAGCACTTATGGAGACCTGGGCTCAACCTCCCTACTCAGCGATGAAACTCACTGGGTGACCAGAGGCCAGTCACTGTCTCTCAAGCTATCCTCCTACTGCATGGGCCTGCTGTGAATATAAAATAAAAGACAGAGAACAAGGTATGCTACCGTGAGCTCCTCAGAGAGGGTGGGATAAAAATGTGATTGGTGGACAGGGTTCGTGCCCATCTGACTTCCTCCAGCAGTCCAGATCCCAAATGCTACACCATCATAGAAAGGACAGTATTGTATTTCCTAATCCTTTCTGGTGTATTCTCACCTCTGTTCCTGAATTCCTCTGTGTGTGTGTTTTTTTGTGTCTTTCCTCATCTCCTTCCCCACCCTTTTCAGTGTTAATGAGCAAACCCTCTGCCCTACAGCAAGGAGACACACACATTCAGTTTTGCACTAACAGAACACATGTGTGTAAGCATCTGACCTTCTGTGATTCAGCCCATTCTCCCCCGACACACCCCATAGACTGACTCAACCGCTCTGGAACTTCTCACCGCGAAAACCTCAGGTGCCAGCTCTCAGTGGAAAATAGAGAAAGACGGTGACTGTTGTACTTGAAAGACCTGTCTTTTTAATGATTTTGCTTGTTCCAAGATGGGGCCCTAGTCTGCTAAGATAACTGATGCAACAAACACCCATCAGCCCACTGGGGAAAAAAGAAAAATTCTCAAGGGGTGAGCATGGGTTTCTTCAGCACTGGCCTGAAAGAGGAATCACACAAAAAGAAAAGAAAGAAAAGAAAAGAAAAAAGAAAAAGAGGCACTGTTCAAGGACACCAAAACCAAACACTTACACTTAGGATTTGTTTCAACCTATATAATTTCAAATAAGCCCTGCTCACATGTTACAGTGAATGTACATACAACCTACATGTACATGCATACAGTTGCATGTAAGAAACAGCCAACAAGCATTTTTACTAATGAAAGTGGGGACCAGTACCTAAATCAATGTGGAGTTTAAATCATATGTTCGGCTTTATATGCGCTGAATGTAACATGAGAATTGTTCGAAGCATGTATAAAGAAGAAGAGTTGGTTTTTATTCCCTGCTTTTCTCTACCCTAAGGAGTCTCAAAGTGGCTTACAATCTCCTTCCCTTCTTCTCCCCACCACAGGCACCTTGTGAAGTAGGTGGGGCTGAGAGAGAGCTGAGAAAACTGTGACTGGCCTGAGGTCACCCAGCAGGCTTCCTATGGAGGAGGAGTGGGGAATCAGACCCAGTTCTCCAGATTAGAGTCTGCCACTCTTAACCACTATACCACACTGGTTCTCATGGAAAAGAAAAATCAAGTGCACACTGTACAGACTAAAGTTACAGTGAACACACATAGGGTGCGTTCAGACGGGACGTTTAGTCTGCTTTCGGCCCGCCTCAGAAACGGATTTTATCTGCGTGATCACACAGTCAACATCTGCCTCCCGTCAAAACTGCTTTAACCTGGAGTATTTTGATACCAGGACCCCAAGTGGTGTTTTCCTGATTCTCCGGTTCCAACCGCATTTTTCCTCTGTGTGATCGCTCCTCCGGTGTCGAGCCACTTCCGGTTTAAACCCTCTCCCCGCTCGAAAGCTGCCCGAGGCTTCCGCTTTTCACCTGCCATTTTTTTAAAGCGTTGGTGGTGTGCGCATAGGCGGAGGTCCGCCACCACGTTATTAAAAACAATGTTTAAACAGAGCCTAATTTTACCGTTTAGACGAGTTCAGGATCTCACGGAGGTCATTTTCGGGGTAAATGTTTAAAGGGAAGTGTTCCTTTAAAGTTTAAAGGGAAGTGTTACAGCAGTCGGGTTGAAGTGGAAATCACTGTTCTGTGCACGTGCAAAACTTTCAGTTCTACAGATGGCTGCCTGTGTGCATGCCCAAACTGAGAGAGAGAGAAAGACAACAGCGACGCACGTTCCCGCACATGGATGGCAGGAAGCAATATGGCTGCACAGTGATCCGGAGCAAGAAGGTGAGTGTGATCGCGATTCTCCAGGTTAAAAAAGACCACATCAGGGCCGGAGCAATTTAAACCGCTCCCAGCACGCCATCTGACCGCACCCATAGAATCCGTGTACAGTGCACATTTTATTTTTCTTTATAAGTGTTAAGCAATTCTCATGTTCAATGCATGTACAGTTCAGTGTTCTTATCTTACTGTTCATTTGAACAGATCGAGATCCAACCCTCTTATAGGGAATCACCACATGTAAATATTAAGTGACAGCTAAGGTAGTTTTCCAATCATCATCTGCAAGGAAAAACTGGATAATTTTTTGACCTATTTAGAGGGAGGACAAATAGCTTTTTCTCAAATCAGACCAGATTTCACTCTCCAATAAAACATGTTTCTAAGGAGGGTAGCCAGATCTCATCAGTTCTCAGAAGCCAAGCAGGGTCAGCCCTCGCTAGTATCTGGATGGGAGACCTCCAAGGAATACCAGGGTCATGACGCAGAGGCAAGCAATGGCAAAAAAAACCCCACCTCTGAAGTCTCTTGTCTTGAAAACCCTACGGGGTCGTCATACGTCAGCTGTGACTTGACTTCTCACCACCACCAAGGACTTAAGCTGACCAGATCCACATTTACAAACTCTGTTTGAATACGCTATGCTTACGAATCGGCCTTCGAGTATGGCCAAGGGAAAAGAATATAACCAAGCCAGCATAATACAGTTCAACATGTGATTGAAACCCCTCATTTATCCACGTACTGGTCACTGGTTTCTTTTGTAAAGGGAACAGACACTGGTTCTTTCTTCCAAGTGGCTGCACGCATTTATAGGCAGGAGGGATGTTCACTGTAACATGTGAATAGCGTTTGATGTTTACGCGTGGGGTGTGAGCTTTAAACAGCACTCATGCCTATGAGTAACACTAAACAGGAGCCCAGTGGCACTTTAAAAACTTATTCCAGCATAGTATGTTCGATCCACAGCTGAGCCAAAGAATTTCTGTGCATGATTAACAGGAAGCTTCCAAACACGATTACACAGTGATTGCATTCAAATGTAATGAGGAACCATGAAAGAGTTCAAATTCTGAGCTGTGTACCGTACTGACATTACAACAGTGGGACTGTGAGACTTACTCCACGGCTTGGGAGCCACCTGTGGCTCTTCTGAGCACCACTCCCCAATGTAGCACACCGCGGGGTGGGTTGGTTTTACTCCCCTTTCTGTGCAGCCAGCTTTCTCTCCTCCAGGCACTTCGGCAATCTCACTTTCTTGCCTGAGCTGCTGTGCCTCATACTGAGGACGGTGGGAGAAGACAAAGAGGGAAGCCCCTTCCCACATTCCAAATACAAAAGAGCTGGCTAAGGTTCAACAGTGGTGATGCAAGACAACCCCACAGAGGTTCTGCTGATAATTGAAAAGGTTAGAGCTATATATATATATAATCAGGGCTATTTTGGGGCAGGAACGCACAGGAACGGAGTTCCGGCTGGCTCCTGAGTTGGCCACACCCAGCAGGGACTCATTAGCATAATAGGTCACACCCAATAGCAGAAACTCATTAGGATTGGCTACATTAGGGGTGTGTGGCCTAACATGCAAAGGAGTTCCTGCTACAAAAAAAGGCCCTGGGTTTTGACAACAAACAAGGTCAACAGAATAAGAAGGGAAAGGTGGGTGTGGCTGGATGACCACACTTCTGGTAACATGGGGGTGTGGCCTAATGTGCTAATGAGTGGTGCGGTCAGGGGTGTGGCCTAATATGCTAATGAGTTTTGCTGTTGGGTGTGGCTTATTGTGCTAATGAGTTCCTGCTGGGCTTTTTCTACAAAAAGAGCCCTGTATAATATAAATAGTTATACCAGGGGTCCCCAGCATGGTGCCCAAGAGCACCAAGGCACCCGCCAACACCTTTTCTGGTGCCTGTCAAGTGTTTTTAGGAAGTGTTTGGGGCCAGGTAGAAGAAGAGAAGAGAGTGGATTTATCCCCCCCCTTCACATGGCGTCTCAGAGCAGCTTACGTTCTCCCTTCCTTTCCTCTCCCCACAACAGACACCCTGTGAGGTAGGTGGGGGCTGAGAGAGCTCTGAGAGAACTGCTCTTGAGAGAACAGCTCTGAGAGAACTTGTGACTGACCCAAGGTCACCCCAGCAGCTGCATGCGGAGGAGTAGGGAATCAAACCCGGTTCTCCCAGATTGGAGTCCATACTCTTAACCACTACACCAAACTGGCACCAAACAGGTAGGGGTTTTGCCCAGTAAGGCTTCTGATTAACTACTGGAGATCTGATTGGCTGTGCAGATTTTTTTAAATGTTGCTTTGGCAGCAGCTGCCACCACGCTACAAGGATTGACACTGTGTGACTGAAGTTAAGCTGCGGCAGCCATTTTGTGGCTGGCTCTGCCTCCTGCGGCAGCCATTTTGTTGCTGTGCCGACCATGCTGTGTCAGAATTACAAAAGTATCCACTGGCTCTAAAAGGTTGGGACCCCTAAATAATATCATGTACGGATGTGTCTGGTGGAGTGGTGCAAAGAGCACACAGCAGTCGTGTGGCTTTTCTGCTTGATACAAACTGTGATGGTAACTGCAAGCCACAGTGTAAGTACCATGTACTAGGAGGTCCACAGGATCACACACTTCTTCTCCCCACTCCCTCTGTACATGGCTCAGAGCTTGATCTCTTTCAAGTTTGCAACAAACCGTATGTGGAATGTCACAGCCCACAGGCCCAGGGAAGCCATCAGGGCAGACCCAGGGCCAATGGAAGTGAATTGGCCTGGAGAGGGACTCCATTTTACAGGGCACAAGTGCCTGATAGGGGGCCTACACAAAAGGGGGCATAAGATGACCTTGGCGGTAGTTGGGAGATGTCTGGATAACTTAAAAGAGCTTGTTGCTGATGGGACAGGGAAAAGGCCCAATGAGGACATCCTGAAGGAAGCTGCATCACAGGGATAGAGCAACAATGGGAAACCTAGGAGTAACCCTCACAGCAATTTGTTTGGGGGACTCTGAAGGCACAGAGGAGTGATGCAAAGCTACCCCTATAAGGGAGCTAAGCAACTAGAAAGACCAGAAATGGACATTGATGAGGTAATCATGAGTTTTTCTTTGTAAACTGGGCTTGAGTTGCCCAGTTGGCTTAGAACCCACAGCCAGGACTATGTCCTCTGAGGCCATGGATTACCCCAGACTTTTGTGAATTGCATCTGAATTCAGGCAATAAGACCTGCCACGTTCAATGGGATATTACAGCCTGATCAGGGATGGTTTCTGGTAATTTTCCTGTTTGTGTTTACAATAAATGCTCTTTGAGACAGAGAAATGTTGTTCCTGTCTTATAGATGCGGAACAGAACATGAGAAATAGCGACTCGCATAAGGCTATGCAATGAGATTTCTCAGGACACCTTATATCGTACAGATACATATCCACATTTTTTTCATTACGTCAAATTCGGCATGGGCAGATACTGGCAGTGGAGGTGAATGTGCTGAAACTAGTGGAGGGTTCAACTTGACCGGATTACAACAGAATACTATTTCAGTGTGTCCCGGGACCATCCTGGACTCATCGCGGGCCCCCCCCCACCTCTTGGTCCTGCGGCAACAGGAGCCCATCCCGGGGCACTTACCAGCAGCGGCGACAGCGCGGGACGGAGAGGGAGCCCAGCGGAGACCGGCGCCAGAGGAGCCCTAGGACGCGTTGTCAGAACGACAAGTGGAGAGGTTGGAGGCCCGTCGGTCAGGAGATGCGGCAGGTGGGCGGGGCCTGCCCAGACAAGCCGTGGCCCAAGGAGTCGAGCTGCGGCGGCCAGGGGCCGAGCCAAGGGCCAACGGAAGAGAGGGCATCAACCCGGAGGCAGCCCCAGGAACCTGGAGCAGGAAGCCGCCGGCACAGGGGTGGGGCCAGCTCCGGGTGGGTCGGCGTCACTCCCTTTAGAGGAGGGCGTGCCTGCCAATGAGGGGCAGAGCGGGGAACAGAGGAGAGCTGCCAGAAGGAGACAGAGAGAGTGACAGGGAGAGAAAGCACAGAGAGAAGGACAAAGCAGAGGCATAGCAGCCAACCCTCCGAGGGGCCAAGAGTGGTGACGTAAGCACTCTGACTGGTGCCCCTGGTCTGAGGCCCTCCTTCCTCTCTGCAACCTGAACGCCTTTCCTTGGGTCTCCTCCATGCGCCCCTCCCCCGCAGCTGGCACGGATCTTCTCCTGCTTCAACTTACGGCCTCTGGTGGACTCTAGACACCACGGCTACAGGCGGGAGACACCCCCCACACACACAGAGCAGGAAGGGCGTGACACAGTGACTGATGCCAGCACCGAGTCCCTGCTTAATGGAGCTCCTGGTGCAGAATCTGGACTTCCCGAGAGTGAGCCCAGCTTCCCCAAACATCTCCCAGAACCCACCAAACCTCAGGGAGCCACTGTGACCCACCTGTAAGGGCCGATGCTCCTAAAGTAAGGAAGGGAAGCACCAGACGCATCAGCGAAAAGCAGCTGTGCTCAGGATCAGCCGCAACAGCATCCTGGCTGGAGGAGCATGGTGATGTCATCAACTGGTGCCACAGGAGCAGTGCCAGCCAGGGGTAGGCTCCTGGAGGAATGGCTGACCTTGGAGCAGAGCCCAACAGCGGTTCTTTCCTCCCAGCCAGGACTAACCTAGAGGCAGACTCAGATGGAGGCGCAACTAGGGAGATTCAGGGGTGAGGCAGAAGGCCAGGCACACCATGGCCCCGGGGACTAAGGGGCCAATAGGAGAGGGATGGCAGGGAGGACTGTTGCTGGAGCACAAGCCAGTTGGGAGAGCTGCGCTGCCCCTAGATAGATGGGAGAGGGGAAGACCCAGCACACTGGTGGGTGACAGAGGTGGGGCAATCTGGGTTAAAAGGGAGGCTCCAGGAACAGGCCAGGGAGGAAGTTGCTGGCCAGCCCACAGGAAGCCCCAAAGGCTGGGTCCAGCTGGGAGGAGGAGGAGCAAAATTAAGCAAGACTGCAACCGCCAACTGACGTCACCTGAGCAGGCGGAGCTTCATGTCCAGCTTATGTTCTACGTGATGCTTTCGTCACACACATACACTGGACTAGCTGGAAAAACCGGATGAACAAAAAACCACCAGAAAAATAAAGTTCTTTGAGAATTTTCAACCCGGACAAAATATTTTGTGTGACTCCATACTTAATTGCAGTCCAGGGAAAGGCATGCCTCATTCCCACTGAAACAATTGGGTCTTATTAAGTCCACTTAAGTACTTAACTGTGGGTTTAAATCCCACAGATTTAAATAGGGTCCGACATGCCTAACTTCCTCTGGATGCGCCCGTCTGACAGCAGAGGCAATAAACAGATTTAAATCCTAGTATTAGTTAATTGGATTGTGGATCTGGCTGAACCATAGAAATTCTGGGGCAGTCTAGTCCCACTTAATCAGGAGACCAGTGTATGCTTTAACACATCAAAACAGCTTTAAAGCCTCCAAGAAACCTATCCTTTTAAAGGGGAAAATGTTACAAAGAATTCTGCCTGAAGAGGAGGTGCTCTTCACCAAACAGGATAGGTCTCCTAAATGTCCTCTTTTTCTGATATGCCATGGAAGTAAGAGAGAGAACTGCAGGATTTCCTCACATATAAAGCCACTGGCCTCTCCCCTTGGCCTCCCCAAAATAAGCTTGTCGTAATATTAGTGAGCGATGCAGGACTCCTAAAGCAACTTCTGACAGATAATGGAGTTTTCAACATGGGGACAGTCTTGTTGTATGGTTTCCCTGTTGCTTCAGAGACTGCTGATCCAGCACAGCAGCAGCAGAGCTTCCACAGGGCAGGTTTCCACATGTTTTCCCTGTACCCGCCACCACTAGTGGCTTTTCCATTTTTTTTTTCTAACCAGCAATTGAATTGTCATTATAGCAAACTTCTCGCCCTTTCGTTGCGGATAAGAAGGTAGGCATATATCCACAACAAAAGGGGCTAGAGACATATTACTTTTTTTTAAATGGAAGGTGAGAATTCAACCTGGCAGAAGGATTGTCGTAATGCTGTAACAAAACGCAATGGGTTATTTTTTAAAAACACCCTTCAGTGGTGGGGGGAAATGGCTGCAGCAGGGAACTGGAGCAAGGAAAATGGCACCAATGAGGGGGAACTGGGAAGATCTGGGCTTTCCCGTCCACACGGGTGCCACCCCAGCTTTACTGCGATCTTTCCCAAAACAGCTGCTCACTTTTTCCTGGGAGATGCATAGATGTCCAGATACCTTTTTAAATTGGGATTTGCATAAATAGATGCTATTAATTCTGCAGCACGGTAGGGAAGGACTGTTATTGGCTTCCTTTAATGGAAGGAGGGAGGAAGGATTTACTATGTTCTGTTCTCCAGTTGGAATATTTTTATTCAAAATCACAGAAGACACACTGAAAACAAAGACTAAAAATCTGAAATTTCCCGTCCCTAAAGGTGGCCCCTGTCTGTTCCACTAGTTAGGGCCCCGGTCACACCGGGGGCGGGGGGAAGCACAGCCAAAGTGCGGGTTTTCTGAGCCACAGCAAAATAGACGCGCAGCGGTGGGATCAGACAGATTCCCCGATCTAGTCCCCAAAGGTGGCCCCTGTCTATTCCACTAGTTAGGGCCCCGGTCACACTGGGGGCAGGGGGAAGCACGGCCAAAGTGCAGGTTTTCTGAGCCACAGCAAAATAGACGCGCAGCGGTGGGATCAGACAGATTCCCCGATCTGTTGCTCCCCGGCACGATCAGATGCCGGGGGGGGGAGCCACGGGACAGAGAGCGAGGCAGCCGGCGGCGCATGTGCACGCATGCGCAGTTTGGCCGGGAGCCTTGAATGCTGCGGAAGACGGGCGCGCCGGCGATCCCACGGCCACCCTAGCTGCGGAGCTTCAGGTAGGTAGTACTCTTTTCTAGGTTTTTTTTAATGCGCGTTTCCCCCCGGAAAGGACAGATCGGGGACGGGTGCGCTCCGCTTCCCAGGTGTTGCGGTGTGATCGCGCCCGTTTGATGTGCCCCCGATCCGTCCCTCTTGTGGGGCAAAACCTCCCGTGTGGCCGGGGCCCAGGTCTTGAGGCCCTTAAAGATCCTGAGAATGCCATACTCTGCCAAGTTCCAAATAACAGCAGCACAACCAAGGGGCCCTGAGGCATGCCTTTCTTACACAGCAAGCACGACTCTGCATTGAAAATTACACCTGAAACTGCAGGGAGTTTCAAAAGTCTGAGGATACGGCACTCAGATCAACTCCTCAACAAGAAAGAAGCAAAAATTCCACTGCTCCAGGTTTTACTGAAGCGACTTCTTTGGACACTGAGGCTGCAATCACACACACTAAGCAATGCACTTTCAATCCACTTTCAGTGCTCTTTCTAACTGGATTTTACTCTGTGAACTAGCAAAATCCAGTTGGAAAGTGCGTTGGAAGTGGACTGAAAGTGCATTATTTAGTGTGTGTGATCGCAGCCTGACTTTACCATTTCTGCTTCCTTCATTTTCAGAGATTCCTTGGCCCCGGTCACACTGGAGGCTTTGATCCGTGAGAGGGACGGATCAGAGGCGCATCAAGCAGGCGCGATCACACCGCAACATCTGGGAAGCGGCATGCACCCGTCCCCGGTCCGTCTCTTCTGGCCAAAGATGCGGATCAAAAAAAACCCTACAAAACACTACTACTTACCAGAAAATCCGCGGCAGGGGCAACGTGGGATCGCCGGCACGCCCGTCTCCGGCAGCATGTGAGGCCCCCTGCCAAAAAAAAGCCGCACTTCAGCCGTACCTGTCCCTCCAGTGTGACTGGGGCCCTTCCTTTCTTTCTCAGAGGCCACTTCTTCCATTCCAGATCAGAGGTATACAAGTAAGACCACAGATAGCCACCTAACTAAATTTGGTGTTCAGCTAAAAGCCCTCTACAACCAAGAAACAACCTTTCTGTTTCAAAAACCTTCACCATCCGAGCAAACCTCTGTACTTAGAAAGGCATAGGCTGCGGTCACGCGACGGAAGATAAGGCGGATTTTCCGGGCACGATCTCACCGCCAAATCTGGGAAGCGTAGAGCTCCCGTGGCGAACCCGAGGCTTCCCTCCGAAGATGCGCGGTTAAAAACTAGTACCTCGGAGGTACTAGTTTCCGGAAACCGCGGGGCAAGGGCGGGCGTCTGATCGTGTTTCCGGTGGCATCCGGCGCCCGCCCATGCCCCATTGAGAAAAGTTTTTTTTTCTCCCAAAGTCTCCAGGGATGCGCACAAGCACCCAACGGGGCATGCACATACTTCAGGTTAAAAAAACCCACACAACCTCGTTTGCCGTGCCGCGCCGCTTCTTTGGCGCATCGTGTGATCGGCACCTCCCCCCTAACCACGGGACCTCGACGGGACCGTGAGGGGACGCCTGATTGCGCAGTTGCGCGTTATTTCACTGCAGGGCAAACAGCCACGCCTCCCCCCCCCCCACGATAGCCGGCCCGTGTGACTGGGGCCATTATTTAGTTTAGGATTGCATCGCATCAAGCCATCCTTTGCTCATCATTCAGTTAACCACAGAGAAGTCAGTTTCAGGTGTGTAGCCGTACTGGTCTGCAGCAGAAGAGCTGGATTCGAGTCCAGCAGCACCTTAGAGACCAAGGATTTCCAGGGTATAAGCTTCTGAGAGTCAACACTCCCTTCGTCAGACTCTAAAAAGCTTATATCATGGAAACTGTGTTGGTCTTTAAGGTGCTGCTGGACTGGAGTCTTGCTTTCCAAAGAGAAGTGAGGCTGCTTTAACCTAAGTTAACACTTCCAGAATATGATATCCATTTCACCTCTAAGTCAAATGAGAACCAGTTTGGTGTAGTGGTTAAGTGCGCGGACTCTAATCTGGGAGAACTGGGGTTGATTCCCCACTCCTTCACTTGTACCTGCTGGATGACCTTGGGCAAGCCATAGTTCTGGCACAGCAGTTCTTGGAAAAGAGCAGTTTCTGTCAGAGCTCTCTCAGCCCCACCTACCTCACAGGGTGTCTGTTGTGGGGAGGGGAAGGGAAAGGAGATTGTAAACCGCTCTGAGACTCCTTTGGGTAGTGACGGGCGGGTTATAAATCCAATCTCTTCTTCTTCATCTTGTGCAGCCCAAGCTAGCAAGAAATTCTCAATTTTCTCACCAACATCTCTTAACAGAATAACAACAACAACAGACTTCAATAATAAAAGCAAAACTTTTAAAAATTCTTCCAAGGGAAAGAAGTTCATTAAACCAGCAAGTGGCTGGGGTGTCTAGCAGTGTAATCCTGACTTCAGTGGGTTCAGAAGGGTGTAACTCTGTGCTGTTATTAGCGACCAGAGGTTTATTCTGTCTCGATTCTTGGTCTTTCTAATTCTGAACCCATGTTACTTTTCAACAGTCACTCCTGTTTTCCAAATTTGTTGGTACAATTCTGGAAAACATCAAGTGGAGAAGATCTGCGTTTCTTCTAAAGGGGGAAGTCATTTATTATTTCAAATTTGTTTCACCACTAACCTAAAACAGATACCGGTTCTGTTTTAGTCCCATTACAAATCCTTTTTCTTCATATTAGAGAAGAAACTCGCTTTTTTTAACCAGAAGGAAAACTGTAAAACCCCAACAGTCTACAGCTGCCTGCTATTCCTCTCATCAAATTAAAGTTATAGGTACTAGAAAGGTAGGAAGATCTGCAGTAAATGTCTCTCAAACTCAGCACCGGGACCAGAAAAATATGCGTGGGAGCCAGCTTTCTTACTCAGTCTTGCCCAGCTGTCCTCTTTACTTCAGCCCCTGTCCCCCATTGCTTTCGTCCATGCAGGTCCCATGATCCTCAGCACAGACTTTTTGAGTGGTCCAAGAAGACCTCCCCTTTCCTTTTCACCAGCAGAAAAGCTGATGGGACCCAACTCTGTGTCTCCAAGTAATTCAGAATGTCTAAATAACCATTTCCACCTTGCAAGTGGACATTTATCTTATCCCAAAGAAACACAACATGTAGTTTCCACATGTAGATCTCTTCGATCTATGCTCTATCAATGCATGCAAGATGTGATACGCTCCCCCTTACGGCTCTCCCTGTCAAAACCTATAATAAAATGGAGCCCAATTCTGAGCACATATATTCAGAAGTAAGTCTCACTCACGTAGGTACGTGCAGGATTGCACCAGTCTGACTGTTTGATAAGGACTATTTGACTTTTTGTCATTGTTGATGATAAGATGGGACAACACTTTAGGCTTATATCTGTCTGTAAACAGTTTTCCGCTGACATTGCCATTCTCTGGACTGGGAAACAGGTCTGCATTTTGATTTGAATACAGTTATTGCAAAAGTACTTGAAGCCTACTGAAAAACAACAACCTTTGCTGCCCCTAATACTGTTTTTCTCTTACAAGATTACTCTTACACCTTTAAAAGTTCACAAGACATTTTGATTGCCTGTACCCCCACCACCACCACCAATACTGAACAGTATTATCCACCAAGGACTTCTGCAGAAAGTAATACAGAGCCACTACAAAATAATGATAAGCCAAATATATTTAAAGTGAAAGCTTTTAGCATGATTCCAATATCTCAATCTTTTTGCTGCGAATAATAGGATACTTTTTGCTCGGAAATCAGCACCGAGGATTCTGTAAGTTCTTCCTATCAAGCTATTTTAATGTGTTTTCATTTTGATCAATGTAGTGGAAAAACCTGAGAGCATTACTACACACACAGATATCATCAGGTCTCTTTGAGCAGTTGGTGTGACCTAGGAAGCACAGTTCATGAGCCACTAAGCCAATCACAACCCAACAAACATCCCAATATGGCAGCCCAGAAAGGGCTTGGTGTTTCTCCTGAGGTTGTCTGATATTATAAAACCAGAAAGGAGAGATTTGTCAAACCACAAGACATAGCTGGTGTACTGGCTTGGTAGATCATAAGACATGCAGGACCATTATAAAGTGACTGTTTCTAACAGGGGCATCCAAAATATTTGCACCTATACTGACCAGCATGCTAGTTGCACAAAATGTATTTAACCAATGTGATCATAATTCCACAGAAATTAGTACCAACACCGCCACCACCCATAATTAACAGGCAGGCTACGTCTGTGGCAAACAAAAACTCTGATCTCTACCTGTGGATAACTTGCTTTAAAATCGCCATATGCAATGACCCCCAGATTTGCTGGAATTTTGGCCAGTGAAGTATAATCAGTTTCCTCAGTTACCAAACTTCATTCCCCTTCAGGCTAGTCACTTCCAGTCTTCATATTTGGAATGTTTGCTTGATGGATTCACTTTAATTTTTTCCCTCCTCTCTCTATTACCCATCCACGTTTTGCCTCTCCCCCCCCCAACAATTTCATTCACTTCAATCTCTGCATTCTCAAACAACCCACCCTGCCCCTCCACACTTCTTAAAACATTCTTGAGCCTTTAAAACATATTCAGGGTTGTTTTAGTTAACCCCTTTTCCTCACAGAAAGACCTTCTCTGACTTTTGGAGAAATAAGTGTACGTTTTCCCCTACGCCCTCTAAAAATAAATGTCTCACTAGGCACACTTAACACCAAACGTATAAGGTATTATTTTGCTCAGTCTACACATTCCTGTTTTGTAGGATCAGGCAATAGATCCTTCTGAGTATGTTCCTTTGAAATCAATGGGACTACTTAAGAGCATTAAGGTAAAAGGGGGAAATGATCACAGCAAAAGAAAAAAATGACATATCACTTTACCATTAAATCATTTGTATGCAATTCAATTTTTTTTGAAGTAGAGAATCACCCACATAAACATTGCATTTACTTAAAAGAAACTAAGACACAAGTCAATGCTTACTTGTTGAGTCTCAAACTTTATTTAATAACAGAAGATACTGTAGGAATCTGATCATTCATGAAAATGAACTTCAAAGTGAAATATTAAAACCATTCCCCAGTTCTGGTAGAAATCACCCCCCCCCCATCTACTCCATAGCTCTTCTACAGGACTTTATGCATCTGTTTTTATTCTTTTTTAAACCAGTCAAATGGAGGGATGATACTACAATTTATGAATGGTAGATGTGCCATATCAAAGACATTAGAATCCTATTTCTTAAAAAAAAAATTCTATCCATCTTACAGGGCATTCTTTTTAATTTCCAGTTAGCGAGGTTCAACCAGTGAGTCAGTCTTGATATTTATTTTATTTTATTAAATAAGCCCAGTGTGATTTTTTTAAAAATCTCTGAAAAGGACTCAGATTCATTTTCACAGCGTTTTATTTTTTAAAAATGACAACCTTCACAGGCATGGTAGGGCAGAAAGGGTGCCTCTGACAACCCACATGTTACTGAGACTCTGCTAATCATATTTAATTAACTAGTTCCTTCACTGTGCATAGGAAAAAAATAACAGAAGAATGAAGTCCTGCAACCAGAACGCGCACACTTCAAAATACAACCCTACACAATCTTGTACTTTAATCTACAAGAGAATGGGAAAGATCTACCATGAACCACAGGCTATGCTTTCTTCTTCTAACAACTTGCCAAAAAAGATTCCACTTAGTCTCCCCTGCTATCACAAGCAAGAAAATGAACCCCTCCAAAATTTCCATTGGAAAATGATTAAAGTTAACTTCATCACACATCCCTGAGAACATGGTTAAAAAAATGTATCTTCAGTGAATCTACAAATAAAATCCTTGGTATGCATCTAGTGATGTCACCTCAATGCTTTTAAGGAAGACTTTGAAAAACTCCCAACATGGCCTCCGTGACGATAAAGAAGACTGAAGTTGCAGACACATGGAGCAGATCAGACTGATAAAGAGTTCTAGGAATATGTTTGGTTATCTTGATTGCTCCTAAAAGGTGTTATGCGAAGTCTCCTAGCAGGTATTATCTCTCTAGTTTATAGATTTAACCACAATATGCTTGAATTACACACACACACACACACACACACACAGTTTAAGTGATTAATCAGTTTCTTAAGGAAAATCTAAACTTGGTAATCTCTGAAAAATCGACTACGTCCAACACAATTGCTGCTAACAAAAATGGTTCTGTCCCTCTTTCCCGCCCCCAGCCACCAATCCCCTCCCCCTCTCCCCCAGTATTTATTATGCTTTGTTTCATTCTGGAATTACCTTCCCAACAATTTTTTTTTCTTCCAATAGTCACTGAAAGCCTCTGCTACTATTTCTCCAAAGCCCTGTTGCAAACCCTATTGATCAAACATTACATAAGACCTCTCTGCCTGTTGCTACAAATAAAAAGAAATTATCCAATAGATTCTGGGATCTTTCCAATCCATAGAGGGAGCTGCAGGAAGCCATTCATAAAAAAATATTCTAGCCTCCATCAGCATATTTGGCTTTAAAAGTTTGAAAGTCCAAGAGACCCAACACACAAGGGAAGGAGTGGTTGTGTTTATCACACAAACATACAAATAATATATCTAGCTACAGCAAATAGTAACTCCATTTTACCACAGTTTTTTAAACATCTATCTACAAAACAACAGGGGGGGAAGGCCATGTTCACACTACATTCTGATAGCACAGTGTCTTGTGAATTTTGTGTCCAGTTTCTGGATTTCTCATGAATGAAGAGTTATTGTAACTTTTCTGTAAAGGATGGTGCTACATCATGCCTACCCAAAACTGCCAAACAGAATCTAGGCAACCCAAATTTTGAACAAAGACCAAGAAGACATGAAATATGGAAACACTTCTTGAAAGCATGGTGGGATAAACTCTCCACAAAAATGCATAGTTTTAAAATATTCCCTACAGCAGCAGTAACAAATGAAAAACCAATACATTCTTTTCTACTTCATGAATCTGGACTAGAAGTTTCCTTCTCAGTGCATTTTAGAAAGAAAATTAAAACACAACAAAGATAAGGATTTTTTTAAGCCTTCTCACACACCAAGGCTTCTTCAAGTAGACTTGGTCGTATAGGGAATGGCACCACACTACATACGGCATACAACCTCCTGCCACCAAATTCTCACTAGCTAAACCACTGAACACTACTAATTCTTATGTTATAACTTCCAAAGTAACTTTACAGAGAAATGTACAAGAAGGCCATTAGAGATGATTCCAAGAGCTACCTTCTGTGGAAAACTTCAAATATACTCTAGACCGAGACCTGCCTGCCCACATTCGTGACTTTAAAAAACAAAAAAAACAAAAAAGACAACCTTTTTTTCAGCCATTTCTCTTCACCATGGACAAACTTAAAGAAATTAAACCACTGGATTACCTTTGCTTTTTAGGTACTGAATGTTCAATCTCTAGATGTTTTCCAAGCAGCTCCACTTTGCCTAAAAACACAAGTGTCTTCTTTTAAAAAAAAGTAGTAAAAGAATCTGGACACCATTCTCATATACAAATTAACTTCTGCTTAAACGCCTCTCATTTTAATTCATGTTTATTAGATTTCAGATGGAATTCACCAATAAATCACACTGCTTATTTATTTATTTTTTTCTTTTCCTTTTTGTAATGTTTTTTCATAAACAATGGAAGACACCAAGCCTTTTTGAGGGCCATTCTTTTTAGCAGATTTAGCTGATTTCATATTTGGGTACTACAAGATGGGGGTACAACAGAAGGAAGACAAAAAGAAGAATTTTGAGGCCTCGTCTTTCTGGTTTCATTCCACCGCCCCACCCCCAACTTGCTTGCTTTTCAGTGTATTCCTGTTTGGTTTTTACAGAAAATCAATGCAGACTCTTCAGTTGAGAAGAAGGACTGTGACACTAGGAAAAGAGAAGAATCTAATTTTGGTTGAGTTCATTTTCAGTAAGGGGCCAAGGAGGTTTGTTCTCAGCAAAAGTCAATTTCAGCTTTGCTGTTGAGTTTCCTCTCTCTCTGGGCAGCATGGCGACATCCGCGCAAATTATGCACATCACATGCCCCAAGGGGAAAAAAAAAACAGTTTAAAATCAAAATGGCCAAAGTCCAAGATCTCCTTCCTTCCTGTCCAGATCTCTCTTTTAGAGCCCCTTTTGCCATCTCCCCCAAACACCAGACACTCTCAAAGCCCCCCTCCTCCCAATACAGCATTTTGGTTGTATGGAAAATCCTGAATGGCCTTACAAGATGGGCAAGGGGGGTTGTGAGAAGGGATTATTAGACCCTGGGTAAATGAGGGTCACTTTTCCCCCCTCTGCCATCTCTGGATTCATTTCTTGGGGGGGTTCAAGCTGAAGGAGCTTGCTAAGAGGGCAGAAGAGACTTTCTGGCCTTCCTTTTTCCCCAATGTTTATATTGCTTGGAGAAGATTTACCAATTTCTTTTAACAAGGAGGGACTTACATAATATATAGGGACCAAAAATAAGAGTCAAACAAGGGCCATTAGGACGAATTCTTGATAGGATAGAGTATCATGGATCTTTCAAAAATAAATATATGTGTAGGAAGGGCCCTCTGCAAACCGAATGCAAACAGATGGGAAATCTTAGGCCTTGCGTGTTATTTATTAATTTGGCGTGGAGGACACACACATCTACAGATCTAGATTCCAGGTCCAGGATCTGTGGCAGAACGAGGGGGGGGTGGAGGAAAATCAAGTGGGGGGCTTCTCAGTTGTGTAGGGTGGGAGTCGGAAACGAAAGTGAACTTTCATTGATGACAGAGAAAGAAACAGGGCGGAAGAAGCAGGCACGAGTGTAACTGAACGTCGCATCTTTACAAACCACGTTCTTTGCAAAATATATATACGGGTGGGGTGTCTTTTTTCCAATTGAATGTGTTTTGGAGGGGGTGCGTTTTTTCTTGTTGTTGTTTTTTTCCTGCAAAAATCCCACGGCTGTAAGAGAAGGGCTGGGTTGTGTGAGAGAGGTGGAGAGAGAGAAAGAGATCCATTTGGCTTACCCGAAAAAGTTTCGATGGCTTTCATGGCCCATTGGTCATCAGGGCAATCGACAAAGGCGTAGCCAGATTTCACCAAGAACTGGCCACTGAAGGAGATTTTGTGATCGTTGAAGACTTTCTCCAGATCCGCCGGAGTCACGTTCTCGTTGAGGTTTCCAATGTACAGCTTGTTCATGGCTGATGCGTTCTGCACAAAATGTTGGGTAGGACCGAAAGGGAGGGAGGTGGGAGGGGAAAAAATATATCTCACGCACACCGGGTGGGAAAGGAGGGTGGTGATGATGGGGAGGGGGGGAGTGCGGAAACTTTGGAAATAGCCCCCTTTTGTATCTTTTTTAAAAAAATTCCTCCCACTACCCTCTTACCAAAAAAAAAAAAAAAAGTTTCTTATTCAGTCTTGGTGGCCCGGCAAGTAGGAAAAGCCAGTTATTTGGGGTTGTGGGAAGGAAAGGAGGGGGGAGAATTTGAGAGGAAAGAAAAAGGGGGGGAGAAAATGTTCCCTGTTTGGCAGAGTCAGTAGGGTGGAGGGGATGCAACTTGGAATGGCTGGCTTGGGGAAAAAAATGGCTCTCTTTTTTTTTTCCAGCGACCCCCCCCCCTCCTCCTTTTGAGTCGCAACTCATGTGTCACACACATACACACACACCCAGGACGTCTCCGAGGCTGCCTTCTAGCCCCGCCCCTAAATAAAATCGACCTGGAAAAATGAGTGAAAATGTTTGCAAGAGGAAACCACGTGGTGGAGCCCCAAAAGGACCACCCCTCCAAGGGGAGGGGCACACACACGCTCTCATGTGCAGGGGGAAGGCAGCCTGGGTTGCTGTTTTTGAAAACTGCAACTACTATTTTATTTACGTTTTTCCCTTGCTTCCGGGGGGTGGGGGTGGGGGTGGACACCACTTTGCAATCCGGTGCATCAGCAGCATAGTTGCAGTTCTGGTTTTCCGTGCACACTGATTCCTGAAACTAGTACGCTACACACCCAACCACCACCGTCTCCAATCCCCTCCTCCTTCCCACCCCTCCCCCCATGAGCTCCTTAGAGTTTGAATGAGATTTTTCTGGGGGTAAACTTAATCAAAAGGGACCTTGGGGGGGGAGAGAAAGGAGCAAGTCGGTTGTGTGCTTGTTGAGACCGAAAGTTTTGCACTTTACTCCATTTGCAGAATGGGGGGGGGGAGGATCGTGTAATATGGAAACGTGAGGTGGGTGGGATAAAAGGCGAGGAATTATTGCAATGTAATAGGGGAGTGGGTGGCAGGGAGGGGGGCTTGAGGATGGACGAGAGCCATATTGGATCTGCTTGGTTTGCGCAGTTATGAAGACGTCGGAGGGAATCTCCCAAAACTAAGAATATTTGTGATACCTAGGCGCGCGCGCACCATCTACTTTAAATCTGTTTCCAATGGAACAGTTCTTCCTGCAAGCCACTGCGCTTCCCAGCAAAGAAACCACCAGAAAAGTGTGAAGGCTTTTTTAAAACAGTCATTTTGCGGTGCGCTGAAGAATGGGAGTGCAATGCAAATACATGGGGGGGGGGGGCCGGGGGGGGGGGGTTCATCC
>NW_015164672.1:1224678-1234829 GCF_001447785.1 Gekko japonicus
GGTAGTGGGGGGGGGGGGGCGGGGCGGGGGGGGGTGTTCGATCCGACAGATACCCAGCCGACGCTTCTTTAAAAGCCGATTAAAACAAAAACAAAAAAAACCCCTTCCCCTACCACTGATGACTTTAAACAAATAAAGTGTCTGGACTATGGAATAACCTCCCCCTGCCCCCAATGCCCAAGGGAAGGGGGGAGGGAGATGGGAACGGAGTTGGTCTCCCTTTCCTCGGGAATGAATGAAATGCAATCAATACGCCCCCCGCCCCTTCGCACTGCTACTTTTATATAGTTTCTCCCCCCCTTCCTGGTTACATATATTTTTTAAAAGCCTGAATTGTACTTTATACACAACTGTTTCTCCCTCTCCATGTAACAAAGGGGATCCAGGAGAAGGACACGGTGCGTGTTCTTGGTGGGAAAGACCCCTTTGGTTGGCATGAAAGGAAATCGTTGGGAAACCATCAAAATTCAGTATAGATAGATATATATTCTGTACCAACTAAAAGGGCGGCGATTGGAAGAACAGAACTTTTGACTGTGCAGCGCAAAAAAAACCCCAAAAAAGGCAAGCCAACAAACGAACAAAAACCCACCAGGCACACAATGGCGGGATTTGACACACTCTTGTGTCGGATGGCTGAACTTTTCCTTCAAGACGCACACAGGGGAGTAAGTGCCATTGAGCTGGCTGGCACTTACTTCTGAGTAAACCTGCCTTAGCCGGAGCCCAGGCACCTCTAGGGAGCAGCCTGAAGGAATCAACCAGATCCGGGGAGGGGTAAGGGAGAAAGAGGAAGATGACGGGTGCCACTCTTCCCCCCCTCATTTTTAAATGCCTTCCAGGAGAAATTCATTTATATACATGTAGATATCTATCTATCTATATCTATATATTAAAAGCATGAGGTGCAATAGTTAAGTGAGCTCTGAAGAGGCGCCAGTTGTCCCCTGGCAACGCTGATCCCCTTCCATTATGGAGAAGAGATGGGGGAATGTTGAAAGCATGTCACTCACAACCCCCCACCTATCCAGAGAGTGGCGGCGGGGGGAAGGGGGGCTGGAAGGCAAATTGCAGGGTGGGGGAGGGGAAGGCAAGGCAAGGCTGGTGCATCGTTGGAATGCGCTGGCCCTTTAAATGGCTGCTTGTGCGGGATGTCCGCGTGTGCATGGCCCCCCAAAAAATTAAACTAAAAAAAAATACCCCTGGAGCAAAATGATTGAATTTGGCAACTCGTCTTGAATGGGGAGAGTCTGAAATCTCATCACTGGGTGACTTTTAAGCAACAGTTCTGGGGAGCAAAGCGTGATTTTTTCTTTTTTTAAAGGAAGGAAGGAAATCCCATCAGAAATGTGGACTGTGACCAGCGGGTCGGAGATATCGATTTTCCTAATCGAACTGGACATTTGATACACACGGTCCTGAAATTCCGTTCTGTTTTAGAAAGAGGTATTAGCATTCTTCAGGCTGGAGCCAGAGTGTCTAAAAGATTGGGGTGGGGGTGAGGAAAAAAGGACCCATGCAATTCATAATATATAAAGAGAGAGAGGGAAAAGCCCTTTTAATTTCTCGTGGCTTTGCTTCCATGAGAGCTGCCAAGAGCATTGATTTATTTCTGAATCTTTTTAGAAAGTTGGAGAGATCTATGAGCTTATGTTTCAACTGTAACTCAAGTTGTAGGAACCCTGAAATGAACTCTCCTTTGAGTTCAGTCAGAAAAAAACTTTTTTAAAAAGTTCCAAGGTTTTCATTTTTAAAAAAAGTTAATTTTTTCTGTTGGAGGTCAGTATTTAATTCACTTCTCTGCCCTCAGATAGGTTAGATATTGGTCAGTGAGAATCTAAAACTAGATTATCACGCAACACTTTGGGTAAACCCTTAATAATAATCCTAACTTTTTTTTACTTCAGAGATAAGTTTGAACATACAAATATTAAAAGCCACTTTGAGGACTATTTAAAACTAGCAACTTTAGAAGTTCAGTCATAATTTTTTTTAAAAAAATATGGAGTTTACAGAAATCCTATATTTGTCTGAGTAATATTCAAGTAGGCAGACCCTTTTAAATACATACAGGGGGGAAAGTAGCCTTTGAACATAGTCCCCAAACAAACACTACCCTCCTGAGTAAAATCTCAAATATTTTTCTCTCATTCATTGATTTGATGGGATTAAGAGAAGATTTATCTGCATTCCTAATGGCCTCTTAAACTGCATAATCAAAGGTTTATAGAGAAATTGTTTTCCCTAGAAGATGTTACAAATTGACTTTTTTTTAAAGAAAAACTTGAAATTTGCATACAACAAAGGATCAAAAATTGGGTAGAATTTCCTGAAAACAAAAGTTATGTATATAGGCAGATGCATTTAACATCTTTAAAACTTGATTATTTTTTCAGTTTATATAAATTTGCACATACCATGCACCTTATAAAACTCTTTGTATTCATTCTGAAATCTGAGTAAACAGTCTTTAAAAACAACCCAGCCTTTCAGCCCCACTGTGTAAAAAAACTGTTTTGTGTTTTGTTTCCCATCTGTATATATATGTGCCTGGCAGCTTACAAAAGCTTATGCCACAATAAATTTGTGAGTCTTTAAGATGCCACAAGACCCTTTGTTATTTTCCCAACCAATCAGAAAAGACTTTAGTTCAGAATAAATCAGCAGTGCCCTCTTGATGGAGACATTTCCAGATCCAAAATATTTCGAGAATGCCCATAGAAGAGGCTGCTAAAATGATTTTGGAGGTGATTGACTGGTAGCCTTTCACTACAAGGAAGTGCTACAGAGGAAATGGAGATCTGTCACAAAATGTGACCCTAATAAAGACTGGATTCGTACGTCCTTATTCTTTCTATTATTCTCATTTTTTTTCTCCCTCAGCATTCAAATGCTGTCTTGAACTGCACTAGAACTCCAGTTGCAGCTCTTGAAAGGACATCTTATGGACTTTGCTGTGGTCCTCAGATTCATTCAATTCCTGTCCTTTTTTATTTCTTCTAATTTATTTATGTTGGACAGCTGAAAGACAAAACCAGTTAAATGAGAGCTCCTTTAACTTAGAAAACCTCGATTAATATTTTTAAACAAAGGGAAATCCTTACTTTCGTTTATTTTCTTTTATGCTGTTTTCTCTCCTCACAGATATATATGTGCACATCCATCTTGCTGGATTGTCTCCCTTAATCTTCAAGTTGTTAATAAAACTGGCAGAACTCATAAATATGGTGTGACCATTGTATACAACTGTTTTCTTACTTCATATTCACAATAAACCGTTGTAATAAAATTGCACCAACAGACAAAGATGTGCATTCGTTATAAATCAGATGCTTCTTGTTATATTTGAGCAACCTAGAACTGATTTTCCTAAGCAAATGCAGCTACTAACCCATCTTTCATAACTTTTGTAGTTTTCTTAAAGAAAACAATCCTCTGATGTAATTTAGCAACAGTTCTATCAGATCTCAGAGAGGCTGAGATCAACATGAAGCTTAAAATATCCCTTATACAAAAGAAATGTTGATAATTTTTTGTTAGTTTAATGAAGATTTTAAATTCTACCATAATTTTAAGTGCATCAGGAGGACAGCAATAATTCAGATATAAAACAAGAATGTTTAAAAATATTAGAAAATGCTTTATTTGAGCACAGTTTGTTTTGCATTCTGTGTGGAATATAAGGAGTTAAAGCTTGGAATTCCCAGAATTACATCATTTGATTCTAGGCATTTGTGAGACTTATATCCTGATCCTAAACATGTTTATTTCATTTCTGCTGGATTTATTTCCAAGCATGTATTCTTAGGATTGCAGCCTTATTTTAAATCCACTACTTGAAACCAGTAGCTTGTTTTGCAAAACATAATTTTCTATTGAGTTTTCAGCTCCTCCTCCTCCCAAAGTTCATAAAATTACTGAATTTTGTTAGAAAACAGGTATACAAATAATAAAATGTAGAAGCATAGAAACAGTTGAAGAACAGCTACATATATTTTGTTGTTGCTTAAAACAGAATGTTTCAAATTAAATTTCAAGTGAGTAACTAGCAGGGATTTGGCACGCTGAACAAAGATATATTTTAAATATATCCCACTTTCACCTTCAAAAACTTAATAAAAACATTGAAAGACAAAATCAAGATTTACTATAGCGGGAAAGCTTTCCCCCTATGCCATTAAAACTACCTTCAATTTTTTTCTTCCCTGAATCCAGTCTGTTTTACTGCATTGTCTTAAATAACCCTGATTGCTGGATATTTGATTTTTTTTTTCCCTTCAAAGATCCTGCTAATAAATATTTGGAAGAAGGCACATCTGACTGTGCTGCAAAAGATCGTTTCATGTTTACATTAAGCCTCAAAGAATATAATCTGGGCAGGATTTTATTGCTTAAGAACTTCCTAAAACAAGTGTTAAAGTTTCCCAAAGACATTAGTCTGCAGGGGGTGAATATGGATCCACGAGTGTGCTGTACCTTTATGTTAGGTGTGTCGCACCAGTGGTACCATCACCCATAGCTCAACATGTTTGTTCTTGTTTAGCTTTAAAACATGATAGAAAGGAGGATGGAGTTTGTGTGTTGGTGGTAGGTCTCTCCTGTAATGGTGGTAGAAGTGGTTTCAGCAGGTACAGCTTTCCTCATCCCATCCTGGTAAGAATTTTCTGAAATTCTTCTTCACAAGTGTTAAAATGCAGAAGCCCGGCTTTCCTTTGCATGTGGTCATCTTAGGAAGAAAAGGAGGGAAATGTAACTTGAGTATAATGTCTCAGGTTATGAGGTCCTGGCCGTGAGAGGATTGGAAACAGTTGCCCTAACAAATGTCAAACCCCAAGAATCTCCACTTTCTTTCTGAAGCTGAAGCTACCTAGATCAAGATGGGTAGCCATGTTAGTCTGTAGCAGTAGAAAAGAACTCTTTTTCTCTGGCTTTTTTCTGAAGCTACCTAGTTTCTAACTCCCCCACACACCAACCTCTAGAAAATGAAGTTCTATGGCTTTCCTGTCAGTGGGTTGAATCCTACGAGTTTTTCTGCTTGATCTTACCCAGTTCCCTTCCCTATTCTGTATGGCTTTTGTCCACACAAGTTCCACAGTCCACGGTATAAGCTCGTTGGCAGTCTCCTTCTTTTGCCATCTGGTAAGATCCTGTCCAGTTTGTTCCAAGTATTCCATCTGTGATCTAGTGTGCTCCTATCCTCTTGCTTCCTCACTAAAGTTGCAACCCACTTGCAGGAATCCACCCTTTGCTCATACAAAGATATTTAGTGGTATCCATTTCTGATTCTTCATCCACTTCCTCACCAACACCATCATTGCCTCCTTCTCTAAGCAGGATAATAGACCCTCATGGGTCTTTTATGATGACACTTTACCATGATTTAACCACCACCATTCCTTCCTTACAACAAAGTCCATACAGATATTGGAGGCATTGCCAGTACCAGATATCAGAGAAGTTTTATGGCTACGCATCCCATCAGCTTAACTTTAAAAGGAGGACAATGCCAACAAGCATTTTAGACATTTCCTACAAGTAAAGCAAAAAGCAGGGATGCGGGGAGATCTCCACGGTCAGAAGCTACATTCTTGCATGTACAAATGTTGTCACTGCTCGCTTCTTCAGAGTCATGAAAGCTCATACCCTACCACAAATTTTGTTAGCCTTTAAGGTGCTACTGGACTCTTACTCTTTTCTACTGCTACAGACAGACTAACACGGCTACCCATCTTGGAATTCTGGTATGTCTCTGAATATAGGCAAAAAGAACGCTAACCCTCCTCTTACTATTCAGTAAGTAGAGGATTTTTTTTTTAAATGTCATGTGTACCATCTTGGCAAACTAGTTCTACAAGCAGTCTTCTTTAAAATCTGGTGGGGCACACCTCAAAGGGGCCCACTCTCATACCCAGATAATTCTCCACTCCCCTCTCTACTAGTAGAAAATGGCTGAGGGGATGACAGGGAATACATGACAGGGGGGAAGAGCAGTGCATTTCTATGTTTTCCTCAGTATGACCTTATTTTTATGCCCATTTACAATGGCATGTTGACAGTTTGAAACAGAACCACTTGGCTGAGCTGTACATGGCAAGCTGTTTTGTTAGGCGGGTTCTTTCACAGGTAGGGCAGTTTTTCGCCACATTGACAGAAACTGCCTCCAACGCCATGGATGAAGCTGCTGTACATCTGTGGAGATGTGTTTCAGATAGCGCAGCTCTCTCTTGGTTGTACCATTTCAGACTTCAAGGAATCCCCTGTTTGAATGGTCTGTCATATATTACTTTAAATGCCCATGTGACCCTTTTAGCCTTAAAAGGGCCAAGTTAGTGGTCACATAATTGTGGGTGCTCCCATTCAAAACCGGAACAGCACTTAAACGAATGCCTTTTAATAAAGGCGGGGAAACAATGAGTTCAGAACTCAGAGCTTTAAACAAAACTGTGTGAATAATAAATTATACTGAGCAGTCTCACAGTCAGTGTGAAAAGAGAAGAAAAGTCTCTTTAGTTTCTGGGTTGTGACTCCTACGTTGTCAGGTTCCACAGCCAGCATGGGGTAAGCATTGCAGTGTCTTCGACCAATGCTTACCTCATGCCATTGATCAAGGATTTACTGGCCGGACAAGCTATGCTGCCCACTTGGTGAGGTCGTTCTTCTTCACAAGCTCTGAGAAGCCACTTTTCCTCACAGTCACAGACAGGGAAGTCCCACAACCACTCGGGATCGAATGCCCACGGAAGAAAATGGCCACTCTTCTGCCAACTGCCTTTCTCCATCTCCACAGGCTTTTTCTCCACTGGAATTCTTCAGAAATTCTCCACATTCTCAGGAGAAGAACAACTCAGCTTTTTTCTCTCTGCCCCTTGGAATTCTGCTCCCTCCTTTTCTGTTGGTAACAATCACCTCCCTCTGGAGGGCAGTGTTTCCAGGCCAGGGGCTGCTATGCATATCACAAATGTTTAAATAATAAATATTTTTACAAGGCTCATACCTGAAAGGAAAAATCCTCCCCTGTGTCTGTTCCCAGTTTCTGCCATTCAGAGATATAGTGGGTGGCATCCTGCCTCTCTGCTCCGTTACGGATGGAGCCTTCCTCCAGATCAAGATGGCTTGTCCTGCAGAAAAAGCGTCTTCTAACAGAGGAAGGCTTTGGCATTTAGGTAAAATCCCAAGCCCCTCAACATGGAAGGTTCAGTTTAGCTACCATCGTTCCTAGCTGCTGTAATATCCCTTCGAGGTGGGGTGACCAAAACTACACAGTATCCTAAAAGCATTTTTATATAATGACATTATGAAATCTGAATAATGGCATTATAAAATTGATATTTTTATTTTCAGTCCCTTTCCTAGTTATTCCCAGTACAGAGCTTGTCTTTTTTCACTGATACTGCACACTGAATGGAGGGCTTCACCAAGATCTCTTTCCTGAGATAGTCATGGACAAGTCAGACCCCAACAGCATATTAGATGAGGTAAAAATTGGATTTTGGCCCCAATGTGCCTCACTTGGCAGTTACAGGGCATAGCATTTGATGTTATGTCATCCACTCATCTAGTCTGGTGAAAGTTCTTTCCTATATGTTTTTAATTTCATCATCATCCTCAAACTTAGCTATCTTCCTGCTCATCCCTGAATCCAGATAATTTATTAATGTTAAATATCAATATAGATCTTTCAGAGGACTATAATGCTTACCTCCCACCACTGTGAAAAATGTCCATGTATTCCTACTTTCTGCTTCATATTCTTTAACCAGTTACTGATCCATAAAAAATCTGTCCTCTTACTGTGTCACACTTAAGTTTTTTAGTGGCCTTTGGTGAGGGACTTTGTCCCTATAAAATGTCTGTTGTCTCATCCCTGCCAACGTGTTTGGCGACATTCTCTAAACATTCTGAAAGGCTGCTGATACAAGACTTTTTGTGTGTGTTTAATGCTTCTAATATTAATCGTAATCTCTACCTATTTTCCTAGGATAGGCAAATTAGCATATACATTCCCAGATCCTTTTGAATTCCTTTTTAAGGATGGGAGTTCTAGTGCTTTTCCCATATTCCTCTGGAAAAGAGGCTGATTTCAATTAGAAGTTTTGTCAAAACATCAGCGATTTCCCTTTGGAGTTATTTAAGAACTCCTCTGGCCCAGAGGAATAGGTTTGGCAACCCTAGATGTTTCTGCTCCATTGTTTAATCTGTGTAATCCAGTTTTATTTAAATGTTCATAAAATGTATTATCCTGTCGTTTATAACTCTGCAATCTGCCATGATCCCCCTTGAGTCTCAAAGAAAAAGCTGGATGATAAATGAAGTAAGTAAATAAATGGCAGAATTCACACAACCCCATTTGTTACCAGTGTCTCTTTTTCTCACTTCAACTTCTGTTCTCCATTTCTGCATACCCTCCAACATTTCATATATGAAAACTCAGGGGTCATTTTGTAGAAAAAGAGATGCAGAAGCTCATTAGCATAACTTATTAGCATAACTTATTTGCATATGCCACGCCCCCTGACATCACCGGAAGTGTGTCAGAAGGCAACACCCACCGCTCAGGAACCACTGGACTGTTTTGTATTGCTAGCTATTGGGGGGGGGGAAGTGCAGATCTGCCCTCACACAGAGGAGGAAGAGCTTGTACCTGAAGGTGGGCGGGGGGGGCCTCTGCAACTTACCTGGCTGCTTCTTGTTCCTCGTGACCCGACTGAGGGCTGCTGGGAGCAGGGGGCAGGGCTTGTTGCATGTGCCCACCCCCTGGGCTCCTTACTGCCGGAGCTCCGCTCCTGTGCGCTCCCGCAGGAAATGACCCCTGTGAAAACTGAGAGACTTGCTTACTTGTGATCCCCTGATTGGCACATAAAATATCCCTGTTTGAGCATTGCTTGTCTCCCTTCTCTAATGACCCACCGTGGGTGCCTCTTTTTGTCTTTGGTATAGTGTAGTGGTTAGGAGTGTGGACCAGGTTTGATTCCCACTCCTCCATGTGCAGCCAGCTGGGTGACCTTGGGTCAGTCACAAATTCTTTCAGCGCTGTTCTCTCAAGAGCAGTTCTCTCAGAGATCTCTCAGCCCCACCTACCTCACAGGCAGTGTTCCCTCTAAGCTGAGTTAGTGTGAGCTAGCTCACAGTTTTTTAGCCTCTCACACATATTCATCTTAGCTCAGGGAGGATGGCTCCAGAGCAAACTAATTTATGCAGCAGCCCAATCACTCGCTCACAACTTTAATGCCAGTAGCTCAGAAAGTAGATTTTTTGCTCACAAGACTCCACGGCTTAGAGGGAACATTGCTCACAGGGTGTCTGTTGTGGGGAGCGGAAGGGAAAGGAGATAGTAAGCCACTCTGAAGCTCCTTCAGGTAGTGGGGGGCAGAGTATAAATCCAATCCCTCCTCCTCCTCCTCCCCCTTTCTAAAGTATTTTTGCAACTGCCTACCCTCCACTAGTTCTGAAGCAGAGTACGTATATTGTTACAGCCCAAACTACATTTTATGTGGGAGACTCATGATTCACAGCTGCATCCCAAGGAGGGGCTGTAGTTCAGTGGCAGAGCGTCCACAAGGCATGCAGAAATCGTTCCCCAAGAATGCTATTTGCCAATTATGGGAAAAGGAGAGGTCACTATATTATAGCTTTATACTTTTTTCCTTTCTACGTCTAATTGTATTAAGGGGAGATTTCTATCAGGGAAATGGTAAGAGGGAAAGAATTGCTCCCACACCACTGCTGACTTGGTTTATTTTATTTCATTTTACTTCATTTACATTCCACCTTTTTATGGAGGAGAAGAAAGGAGAAGGAGGAGGAGATTGGATTTATACCCCGCCCTTCACTATCCAAAGGAGTCTCAGAGCGACTTAAAAACTCCTTTCCCTTCCCCTTCCCACAACAGACACCCTGTGAGGTAGGTAGGGCTGAGAGAGCTCTGACAGAAACTGCTCTTTTTCAAGGACAGCTCTTATCAGAACTATGGCTTGCCCAAGTTCATCCAGCATGTGCAAGTCGAGGAGAACATAAGAGATGCCAATGTTGGATCAGGCCAAAGGCCCATCCAGTCCAACACTGTATCACACAGTGGCCAGAAATACCAGTGCCATCAGGAGGTCCACCAGTGGGGCCAGGACATTAGAAGCCCTCCCACTGTTGACCCCCCC
>NW_015164672.1:1235186-1249984 GCF_001447785.1 Gekko japonicus
ATCAAACCCAGTTCTCCCAGATTAGAGTCCACGCACTTAACCACTACACCAAACTGGCTCTATTATAGCCTGTATACTTTTTTTCTTTCTGCCTCTAATTGTGTTAAGGGGAGATTTCTATCAGGGAAATGGTAAACGAATTCCTCCCACACCACTGCAAACTTGGTTTATTTTATTTCATTTTACTTCATTTACACCTAGGGTTGCCAAATAATTTTCACTCAACGGCGGGGGAGTCTGCGTCCCGTCCGGGAGCAGTCCTCATGTGTGCGCGCGCGTGCGCTTTGCGCGCGCGCGCCACCGCGACGTCACCAGAAGTGACGTCAGACGCTACCGACGTTGGGGGCGTGGCCGAGCTCGTCGGGGGGGAACATATGGGTTCCCCCTGGGCCCCGATTCTGCCAGGGCGGGAATCGGGGGCTCCGAAGTGGGGGGTTACCCGCCCCCCGGGAACATTTGGCAAGCCTACGCTGAAGGCATACTGCTGGGAGCAGTCTTTGCCTCCATGAAAGGAGGGAGGAGTTCGGCTGCTGCTGTCTTAACGGCGGGTCAGCGCTGTCTTAACGGCGGGCTCTAGCCCCATTCAGGCAGTCTGCGCCTCATGCTTGGCAGCTGTAACAGCTCCGAGCATGCCTTGAAGTTTGAGCACCTTTAGGAAGCAGCTGCAATTGGGGCTTGGCTGTCCAGCGACCCCGGAACAGGCTGCAAATTCAGTATTAAAAAGAAAAAGAAAAAAACATGCGGTGGCACGGCGGCACTCAGCACGGCTGCAGCACCTTTGAAGATGGAGCAGTTGGGGCAGAGAGTTGGGGCGTCCTAGCTGAAGGTAGAGCCGCTTCAGGATGAGCGTTTGGCCACGTCGCGGTGGGAGCAGGGCCGCATTGTGGCTAGAGCGGGCCGCATTAGCGGCCGGAGTATTGGGGGGGTGCTGGTGACACAATTGGGGGGCCATGCTGGTGTTGGTGCTTGTTCGGGGCCTGCCCACACCGGCTGCTTGTTCCTTGGCTCGGAGCCACTGGTGGTTGGAACTGGGTTGCGTCGAAGCCTTGTGCTTCCCAGTGGGTTTTTACACAAGTGTCCCTTCTTTGGGGTGGGGGGAACCTGTCTTAGGCCCCGGTGGAGTGGCTGAAGTTGGTGAGGCTACCCATCACCCCCCAACCCCTTCCTCCTTCAGCCCCATCTATTAGCTCCATTGGGGAGCACTGCAGGGGGGTGGAGCATTTGGGGGGGACTCGGGGCCCAGGCTTACACTCATCATCTGCCTGTTCCCGCATATCCCGTGTGGCAGGGGCCTAAGAAGAGCTCTGTAAGCTCTTGGAGGATTGGCTACATTAGGGGTGTGTCGCCTAATATGCAAAGGAATTCCTGCTACAAAAAGAGCTATGGGAGAAGGAATAGCCTAAGAACACCAAGCAAGCTTCCATGGCAGAGCGGGCATTCGAACCTGGGTCTCCCAGATGGTAGTCTGACTCTCTGATCACTACTCCACACTAAGCTTCCTCTGCAGGCGCTTTTTAGCCCAGAGATCCGATCATGGCTCTTCCATATAATGGCTTAGATCCATCAAGCAGAAACATAAAACAGACTTAGTGAAGTTTCACCCAGGCAAGATCTTGTATAACACCAGCGTTTTCCTCCCTATATATTATAGTGTCCATAAGTTGGCTGCATAAGATCTTGTGCAAACAGAAACACAAGTTTTGACTAGTGCAAGTGGATACCGCAGTCTTTTTCTTGCATTTCTGCTTCCCCAAGAGCTCTTTGCAAGTGGAAATTTTGTGCTGGGTCCAACCCAAAGTACTCCTAGTAAACTGGCAAGATTATTATTATTATTATTTTTAGAAAAAACACATAGGATTGCATCCTATGACAACTTTTCATCAGGTCTTCCTCCAACAGAGAGAGACTTCCTTCAACACAAAAAAGATTTTTCTCCATCACAAAAGGGCATTTTCAACCGGAGGAGGTCTTTCTCCCTTGGAGGAAGACTTAACAGAAGACAGACATAGGATCCAACCCTTAGTGTTTAATTTCAGGTTCATTCTACTGGCTATACTGGAGTTTATTATAGACCTGCATTTGCAACTCAGATGCATCCAGTGGTGCTCACTAAACGTTCAGAGTTCTTTGAGAGGGTGAACAAACATATGGGCAAGGGTGACCCAGCTGATGTTGTTTACCTAGACTTCCAGAAAGCTTTAGATAAAGTTCCTCATCAAAGGCTCCTAAGTAAACTCAGCAGTCATGGGATAAGAGGGCAAGTCCTCTTGTGAGTTAAAAACTGGTTAATAGGAAACAGAGAGCAAGTATAAATGGGCAGTGGAAGGTGGTAAGCAGAGGGGTACTTGCAGGGCTCGGTACTAGGTCTGGTGCTTTTTAACTGCTTCATTAATGATTTGGAGTTGGGAGTAAGCAGTGAAATGGCTAAGTTTGCAGATGACACTAAGTTGTTCAGGGCAGTGAGAACCAGGGAGGACAGTGAGGTGCTCCAGAAGGATCTGTCGAGGCTGGGCAATTGGGCATCAACGTGGCAAATGAGGTTCAACATGGACAAGTGCAAAGTAATGCACATTTGAGCCAAAAATCCTAACTATAAATATACGTTGATGGGGTCTGAACTGGCAGTAACTGGTCAGGAGAAAGATCTTGGAGTCCTGGTAGATAACTCACTGAAGATGTCGACTAAGTGTGTGACTGCAATAAAAAAGGCCAATGCTATCCTGGGGACTATCAGGTGGGGGATTGAAAACAAATCAGCCAGTATCATCATGCCCCTGTATAAATCTATGGTGCAGCCTTATTTGGAATACTGTGTACAGTTCTGGTCACCACACCTCAAAAAAGATATTATATAGCATCGGAGAAGGTGCAGAAAAGGGCAACTAAAATGATTAAAGGGATGAAGAAAGGTAAAGAGATTAGAGGTCTTTAACTTGGAGAAACAACAATTGAGGGGTGACATGATAGAGGTTTACAAAATTATGCATGGGATAGAGAAGGTAGAGAAAGAAGTCTTTTTCTCCCTTTCCCACAATACAAGACCTTGTATGAAGTTAATGAGCAGTAGGCTTAGAACAGATAAAAAGAACTCCTTTTTCACCCAGAAAGTAATTCTTTCAGACACAGAAAGACCTGCAAAGGCCACACGGAGGCCGCCCCTCTCCCTCCCCTCCTGCTCGGCTGCAGTAGGAAGACCCAGCAAGGCCGCCTGGCAACCATGTCCGAGCAGGAAGGGAGGGAGAGTTGCGGCCTCACCAGGTCAAACTGAGAAGCTGGCTGCAGAAGCAGGAAGACCCAGCAAGGCTGCCTGTCTCACTCCTTCCCCTCCTGAGGGGGCTGGGCATATTCATAAGGGCATCGCCCTTGTCAGCTCCCCCCCCCCGGTAGCTATGGGCCTGGACCAGACCAAAACAGTCCATTAATGATTGTTAACTTATAATGATTGAAATGAACCTCCACATTAAGAAGTAGTGTAATCAGAGGTCATTTCGGGGGGGATCACCCCCGGGTGAGGTACGGGGGCGGGGCACATGATGAATCCTCGCCCCCTGCTTCCGGCCACCCCGCTTCCGGCCCTCATTCAGCCAGGAGGAGGCAGGAGAAGAGGGAGGGTAAGTTGCTTCCTCCCTGCCTCTCCCCACCCCTGCCTGCCTGGGGCCAAGGAGGGCCTTCGCGGGGCTTCCTTGCACAGGTCCACCGCCGGGCCCCTCATGGGGCTCGGCAGTGGAGCTGCAAGGCCGCCGGCAGCAGCCGGGACCGTTGGGGGCGGGGTGTGTGGCCTTATGACACACTTCCGGTGATGTCAGGGGGTGTGGCATATGCTAATGAGTTATCCTAATGAGTTCCCATAGCTCTTTTTCTACGAAATGACCCCTGAGTGTAATCCTCTAAAATACCGGGGGGAGGGGGGACAAGAGAAGTCTTTGTAAGTCTTTTGGGGGCATCTGATTGATCAGTATGTGAAACAGCATGATAAGCTAGGGCAGGGGTGTCAAACATGTGGCCTGGGGGCCGGATCAGGCCCTCGGAGGGCTTGTATCAGACCCGTAGTGGAACAATTGCAACAGCACAGACATTTTGATGCGATAATTCAGAGCAAGAGGTGTCAGTTATCAGACACTGTTAAATAAACAAAATATTGCAAAAAAAACCCCTTTGTGTTTATGTCCTTTATAAAGTTTATATCTCCGCTACCTGGCATTTCATTTTATGACACACATGGCCTGGCCCAACAAGGTCTCATTTATGTCAGATCCGGCCCTCAGAACAAATGAGTTCGACACTCCTGAGCTAGGGGATTAGACAGATTCATGGAGGACAGGTCTATCAGTGGGGAACCATCACATTCAGAGGCACCAATCCTCTGAATCCCAGAGCCAGGAGCCAACATCATGGGAAGGTCTCGCCTTCTATGCTCAGTTGTTGGCCATCCAGAGGAACTGGTTGGTCACTGTGTGAGACAGGATGCTGAATGAGATGGACCACTGGTCTGATCCAGCAGGGCTCTTCCAATGTTCTTATGTTTGTTCTTATGACTATTAGTCTGATCCAGCATGGCTGCTCTTGTGCTGATCAAATCATGAACCTGTTCTTAGGACGCTACATTCACCTGCATGTGTGAACCAGCTGTATGAAGTCTTACGCTATGACAAGTTTCCTAACAAAGAGCCAATCATAGCTCAGTAGGGCTGCCATGAATTTCACCAATAAATATGTTAAACCATTGAACAACGGATCATGTTAAACTGTTAGGCGTGAGACAATCACCTGGTCCGTTTCGTCTGGCACCGAACACCTTGAACACCTGTTGAACGAGTTTGCACCAGAGCTGTTTCAAAACTGCACATGCCCAAAATTGCTGCTGATCAGCAACCACTGATATTGCTAAAGACTAGTCAGATGCACACCAAGCAGCAGGAGTTTTTCTTTAAACACATCATTTATTTGTGAGTTATTTGTATGAGTTTTGAAGCAACTGCCCGTCTAACAGAGCAGTGGCACAGCAAAGAGGGGTGAGACATAGAACTTGATCAGGGTACATGAGAATGCACATGTGCAAAAGTCTGATTGCACTGGGCTGCACTGTTAGGAGGGAATGTGGTATAGCAACCTACTGAACAGCTCCAAACGGTTCGATGAACAAACAGTCCGTCGAAAAATCGGCACTCGGGAGAGAGCAAAATCAAACACTTCCAGCTTGCCAGTGAGACTTCTTTCACCAGAGCATGATATTAAAAGGATGTGATAAGGTGTTTGGGACGGAAGGTGGCCTTTCTAAAGCAAATCCCCCTTTCCAATAGAATAAAAAGGGCAAATGATAGCTCCCAACAGCAGGCCTGTATTTAATATTGCTGGATATTTATTTCATGCTATTAACTCCCCATCTCACCGAAGCGCCTAATGAAGGAAAAACAAATGCACAAGTAGCACTTTGTGGAAATGCGATCCTTGGAACACGCGGCCATAAAGTCATTGGGGCTAAACACTTCCCGTTAATTGATTACCAGCCGGCTTACAGGGTGGCAGTTTGCTCGTTTTGTAGCAGCTTTGTATTCTGGCATCATTACAGCACCATTCAGAGGCAGGTGAGGCAGCTGCCATGGGCAGCGGATATCAGGAGATTAATAGAGAGAGGCAGATCAGAGTTCTGATCCAGGAGGAAACACACCTGATATAAACGAATGAGAGATATGCAAAAGCATGATATCACAGCACCCATTGTTAAATTAGGGCTTCACCCATATATATGAAACTACCTTACACTGACCATTAGTAGTGAACCCGGGACCTCTGCATATAAAGCAGATTCTGTACCACTGAGCCACAGCCCCAACCCTAAACTAATGAACAGATGAAGCTGCCTTATATTGAGTTAGACCCTCAGTTTATCAAGGTCAGTATTGTCTGCTTGGACTGGCAAGGGCTTTCCAGGGTCTCAAGGGGAGGTCTTTCACATAACCTGCTACCTGATCTTTTTAACTGGAGATGCTGGGGATTGAACTCGGGACCTTCTGCATGCAAAGCAGATGCTCTTCCATTCAGCTGTGCCCCACTCTCATCTACCCAGTCATTCATTTTTAAACGTATAGCTCATTTTTTTAATGGAAACCTTCAGGGTAGCTAGCAACATTGACAAAATACTGCCTTCTGTTATTCTAATCTGGGAGAACCGGGTTTGATTCCCAACTTCTCCACATGCAGCTGCTGGTGTGACCTTGGGTCAGTCATAATTTCTCTCAGAGCTGCTCTCTCACGAGCAGTTCTCAAAAGAGCTCTCTCAGCCGTTCTGAAACTCCTTTGGGTAGTGAAGGGTGGGATATAAATCCAATCTCCTCCTCCTCCTCCTCCTCCTCTTCTTCTTCTCTGATAGCCAGCATGGTGTAGTGATTACAGTGTCTGACTAGGATCTGAGAGACCCAGGTTCTAGGTGCCACTCTGCCATGAAAGCTTGCTGGGTGACCTTGGGCCAGTCACAGACTCACTGGGTTGCTGTGAGGATACTGCAGAAGAGAGATAAAGGATGTTAGCCACGATGGGTTACCATTGGAGAGAAAGGTGGGGTATAAATGACATAAATAAATAAATAAAATCACTTCGCTTAAAAACTGAACACTAGTCACGGCCACCATCACCCCCAAATCACACTGTAATCATCAGAATTCTCCGCCTTGGCTCATAGAACTTCCCTATAGGTTGTTTCCCATTAATACTAGTGGAAAGGAGTCTCATCACACCAGATATGGCATCATTAATGGTTCTCATGCCCTGACCTGGATAGCCCAAGCTAGCCCAATCTCGTCAGATCTCAGAAGCTAAGCAGGGTCGGCCCTGGCTAGTATTTGGAAGAGCAACCACCAAGGAGTACCAGGGTTGTGATACAGAGAAAGACAATGACAAGCCACCTCTGAAATGTCTCTTGCTTTAAAAACAAGTCTAGCTCACCACCTAGTGGTGCATAATGCTAATAGAGCTTGAACTTCTGGCTGCCAGACAATCTTAGGATCTCCTGGCTATATTATACACAATGCCATACGATGATGATGATTCTTATCAAGATGCTTGAATGGACCCCCTGCAACCCCAGTCCCCACCTTTCCTCTCACTTTTCCTTTCCCTAGTGTGTGTGTATGTGTGTGTGTGTAAAGTGCTGTCAAGCTGGTGTCTTATGGGGACCCCTGGTGGAGTTTTCAAGGCAAGAGGCATTCAGGGGTGGCTTGCCATTGCCTGCCTCTGTGTTGGGACCCTGGTATTCTTTGGTGGTCTCCCACCCAAATACTGACCAGGGTTGACCATGCTTAGCTTCTGAGATCTGATGAGATCAGGCTAGCCTGGGCTATCTGCATTGGGGCATGGCTTGGCAGGGAAATGAAAAAAGCCCTTTAGAGGGCTAAAGAGGAGGTGCTATTTTGAAAGTAGAGTGTAGCTGGCCTGCCCTCCATAGTGGCGATAAAGGGAATGTCCACATGGATGCTCCTTTCACCAGAACAATGCACAAAACCTCCCTTAAAATGGAGAAAAGCAGGTTGAGTTTTTCTCCAGGGAATGCTTTGAGTTGTACTTGGAATGAGCTTGGTGTTGTGTGGAGGTCCCTCTTTATTCTGGGGGTTTCCTGCTTTCCAGGTGGGGAAACATCCCAGAAGTTCTCATAAATTCAATAGGATGTTGTTGTAATTTGTGACTGCAGAACTGCATGCAGTGCATGTTGAAACTTCAATTTTGAAACAGAACTGGCACTCCGTAAAAGAAGAGCATCTTGAAGCTCCAAAGAATATACTAGCAAGTGTGCTAAAACCCAGAAAGCTGTAATAAGTTATTTTCATGTGTCAATAAGCTGTCTAATATTAACTACTTACCATTTAAAATGTAAATTTTAATCAATTGTTCTTTTTTCACTGGTCACACTAAATATTTTTAGGATATGAGGAGAAGGAGTGGAGCAGTGGTGCTGGCGGCAACGACGGCGAGGGCGGCAGAGCCATCCGATGAAAAGAACATGGCGGCGATTTAACACCAAGCAGCAATCGTTCCAGGCGGGGATTGGCCCTGAGACGCAACAACGTGGCGACGCTGCTTGGCCGGAGCCAATTGGACAAAGGCCAGTGCAGGAAGTCGTCGCACAGTCGCAGACGCCGAGACAAGCTTCCACCATAAGGAAAAAGAACACACACGCCGGCGGGGTGCCTGGTAGGCACCCACCTCCCTTTATATATACATTGTATGTGGTCCTAGTTAAGAAATGTAAAATGCTTGTAAACCGCTCAGAGCCTCCGGGATTGAGCGGTATAGAAATTGAAAGTATAAATAAATAAATATAAATATATATTTTAGCTTTTTAATGTTTTCTATTCACGTTATTAATGAAAGTTTACTAATTCAAGTGGTGGTGTCAATCTTACTTGGACCATTGTCTTTATTATTATTATTTTTAAACTTTGTATTTTGAAGGTGAAGTTGTAACAAATTCACAATGTCAAAGGGTCCCACAGTAAAGGAGCAGGACATGGATATTTTGCCTTATTTAAAGATGGAAAGTGAGACATTAAAATTAAGTTCTTGTCAACAGCACTTTGTATTGTCATACATTATCCTTCTGAATAAACATATAATAAAACCATCATTTTGTGGGCCATTGTGTTTATAACCTTTTGGTTTATTTCTTACAGGCTGTGCATTTACTTGATCCTAGAATACAGCATTTTAAAAAAATAATAAAAAAGACAAGTTGTTTTAGAGAGAAGTTATTAAGGATATGTGTAATCCATTCAAATGCTGATACCCAGGGGTGTCAAGACTTTTTAAAACACTGGTTTACATCAAACAGGTTGGAATTAAAACACCATGCAGAAATACAAGCCATCAATATAGAAGAACACAAAAGAGTCGCAGTAGAAGGGGACATGACTGCCTCAGTCTTCTGTTGACAGCTCACCCCATAGCCCTATTAATGGCAATAGGTAACCTATTGGTGGCAGTCAATAAACAGGAGAAGGGGACCAAACGATGATGGAAGGGTTCCTGGCTTCTGCCTCTCCTCCCTTCGATTCTCTCATCAATGATAGCTGAAGGGGGTGGTGGTGGTTTCCACACTTGGTCTTGGATCCAGGCATGATGATGGAAGTCTGGCTGCTTCTTCTCCCTCTGATGGGTCTTGTTGTCCTTCTGAAAACTGAAGAATTATCTATGTAGGAAAATAGGCAGTTATAGCAGTGATTTCTAACATGGTACCCACGGATGTTAAAATGCCAAGCCAATACTTGAATTAGACTGCTTCTATACAGGGGCATTCTCTGTTGTGGACTCCTTACAGCTGCAAATACAGAGGCATTCACAATGGCAACGGAGCATCCACGCATGAGGATTCTCCATCGTTTCCTTGGTGTCCCCTTGTGCCCACCAATGTGTTTCCTGGCACCTGCCTCCTTTTCCCCAGAGCATCTTTTCCCCACAGCAAACAGCCATTCCTGACTTTCCTCCATCTCACTGGGGATCATCTTTATGTGCACAAGGAGGTGCATCCATTTGGAAACAGCTGCCTTCATTGTAGGAGAATACTTGGTTTGGAACCTTCCAGTATGCCTACTCCCACATGGACTTACCAAACCTCTGTAGACATCTTCCCAGGCCCTGCTTTGGGTGACTGTAGCCCCACCTTCTGAAATTAGGTAGGTGGCAACCTAGAAGATGGCCTTCTCAGTTGTGGCACCAAATGTGTGGAACTGGCTTCCCAGAGATATCCATTTGTTCCCTTCTATCACGGTCTTCTGGAGGCAGGTGAAGACTTCTTTGTTTTGTCTAGCATTCCCTCCATGATCCCTCCTTCCTGCCCTATGTTTTAATCACTGTTTTTCTATGCTTTTAACAGGGCTCTTTTTGTAGAAAAAACCTAGCAGGAACTCATTAGCATAATAGGCCACACCCAACAGCAAAACTCATTAGCATATTAGGCCACACCCTGACAGCACCACTCATTAGCACATTAGGCCGCACCCCCATGTTACCAGAAGTGTGGTCATCCAGCCACACCCACCTTTTGTTTCTTATTCTGTTTACCTTGTTTGTTGTCAAAACCCAGGGCTTTTTTTGTAGCAGGAACTCCTTTGCATGTTAGGCCACACACCCCTAATGTAGCCAATCCTAATGAGTTTCTGCTGTTGGGTGTGGCCTATTATGCTAATGAGTTCCTGCTGGGCGTGGCCAACTCAGGAGCCAGGCGGAACTCCGTTCATGTGCGCTCCTGCCCAAAAATAGCCCTGCTTTTAAATATCTATTTTAGTTCTGGTTTTAATCGTTTTTATGGTGTGTTTTTATAACGCTTGTTATAAACATTAGCCGCCTTGGTGGCCCTGATGGGGCAGAAAGATGGGATACAACAGTTGCGGTCACACGTGCCAGTTGAGTCAGAGGGGAAGTGAGGCTGTTTCCTCTGGAGGAATTTGACGCGCAGTTGCAAGATCACACATCCCTTTGTAGCAGCAGGCGCAGCCCATCACTGTGTGATCAGACAAAACTGCAGGTGAGTTGGGGGTTTTTTGGCCGTCTGCAGGGGTCATTTCGGGGGGGATCACGGGGGATCGCAGTTCCCCCGGGTGAGGTGTGGGGGCGGGGCACACGATGAAGCCCCGCCCCCTGCTTCTGGCCGCCCCGCTTCCGGCCCTCATTCAGCCAGGAGGAGGCAGGAGAAGAGGGAGGGTAAGTTGCTTCCTCCCCGCCTCTCCCCACCCCTGCCTGCCTGGTGCCAGGGAAGGCCTTGGCGGGGCTTCCTCGCACTCCCGCCAGCTTTGCAGGTCCACCGCTGGGCCTTATGATGTCAGGGGGTGTGGCATATGCTAATGAGTTATGCTAATGAGTTCCCCTAGCTCTTTTTCTACAAAACGACCCCTGGCCGTTTGTTTCCCATGTGCATGAACGAGGAATCGCACCTCCACACTGAGGGCTTCCTATGGAGTAGGTGATGATACGCAGACTGCAAAGAAGGGGGTGGGGGGAATGGCACTGAGCCAGGATGGCCTGATCAGACCAGCCTGATCAGACCAACCTAGTGGCATGAGAGTGTGCTTGAGTGATCAGACAGGGGATAGTTCGTCTGTGGCCCACCTTATTCGGATAACACCGGACTTTCCCCAGTGTCTTTTAACTCTGCTTTTGTGGCAGAGCAGCACGGGTTGCTGACGACTGTGGGAAACTTCCCAGTTGTTGCTGTCTGATTCCCTTTAGATCCATCAGGCATTCACAGTAGGCTTGCCAAGTCCCCCCGCGGGGCGGGGAATACCCCGCCCCAGAGGCCCGTTCCCCGCCGGCGGCGGATCAGGCCCCGGGGGGAACCCCACCCCAACATGCACATCACCCGGAAGTGATGCGACCACGCCGGGCACGCTGGGGGCCAGTCCACGGTCATCCGAGGGAAAACTCTATGGTTTTCCCTTGGATGGTCATGGCCCCGCCCCCAGCGTGCCCGCCGTGGTCGCGTCACTTCTGGGTGACGTGGATGCGGCGCACTCCAGCCGCCAGCTGGGAGTCCCCCGCTGCGGCGAAAATCACACTTGGCAACCCTAATTCACACCTATGTCAGATCTAAAGGCTCGTGTGATCACAGCCAACTTTTGTTTATAAGTTAAAATCAATAAATGTTTTGTGATCAGCTGAAGACACCCCCCCAGCCATTTTGTGGTGTCCAGCCATTTTGTGATGGCAGCCATTTTGCTGTGCCACTTGCTGCAATGTTTTCAACATTTCAAATGTACCTGTGCTCACGGGTCCAAAAAAGTTTGAGGCTTCTGATCATTACGCAATAGCAACTTGTTTCCCAGCAGTGAGATTGGAACACTTTGACACAATTAAAACAAAGTTACTATGCCTCAACAATTATACTGTGATTGCAATAGAACCCTTTGCTCTCCTACCTGGTGAATGGCTGGACTGACCCTAACCAGCTTAGAGGGGAATGGCCTTCACCTAAGTGAAAAATAGGAAAATAGCCAAAACGCAAGATATGTCAAAGCCCAGACAACTTGCATGGGGGTTATCCACTGGGACCTGCTAATTAACAGAGAAATGGTTCTGGGGAAATCTGGATGGTTAATGGCTTTAATTATAGAAAACATACCGGATCTTCGTTTTAGCAACACTGTGCAAGTTTAATTGCCATGAATGTAAACATACTTTAAAAGGGCATTTTCATGCTCCATAGGTCAGTGAACCTTCTCCCCGCATATCTAAATTGCTTTTAATCTGGTTTGATTAGGGGCCAAGCTTCCTGTTTTGTTTCACGGAAATGGCTTCATTTTCTCACACCCTCGGGTATATAAAGAATCCTCAGGGTGCCCCTTAGCTGCTAGATTCTCTCTACTTCTCAAGAGCCACCCTGAAAGAGTCAAAAGGTAAGACCACCAAGTTCGATTCCTCTGTTGGAGGGCCAAACTACATCTTAAATGCCAGCGCATGTCTCCCTAGCCTGGTGGCTCCTTTGGAAGAGGAAAATCCACTTCCAGAGGGGGCAATTTGGAGTGGGAATGCAATGGGTAGCAAGAAGGGTGTTTAATACTTTCTCAGCTCACTGGTTCCTCTTTCCAAACTGACCCACTCACTAGACAAGGGTCTTTCGCAGCTGTTCTGCCTGAGATCTTAAAACCACAGCTGAGAGGGTCTGACTCTTATACACACAAGGTAAGAGCTTTGTTACTGAGCTTGCTATTGCTTCCTCCATCGCCCACCCATCCCCATCTGGCTCAGATCTAGTTTCCATAAATGTCTCGTCAGCTGTATTGGGAGCCCATAGGGTAACCAAGATTATTAAGGGGTTGGAGCACCTTTCCTATGAGGAAGGGCTAGACAGCCTGGAACTTTTCAGTTTAGGGGAGGGAAGGCAAATAAGGGGGGACAAGAGGCTTATAAAATTATGCGTGTGATGGAGAGACTGGAAAGAGAGAGCTCTTTCTTCCTCCCACATAATACTAGACCTCAGGAACATCCCATGAAGTTGATGGGTAATAGATTCAGGACAGACAAAGGAAATACTTCCTTACTGGAGGATAGGGTTGCCAGCCTCCAGGTGGGGCCTGGGGATCTCCCGCTTTTACCACTGATCCCCAGCCGACAGAGATCAGCTCCCCTGGAGAAAATGGCTGCTTTGAAGGGTGGACTCCATGGCATTGTACTATGCTGAGGCCCCTCCCCTCCCCAAACCACGCCCTCTCCTGGCTCCACCCCCAAAGTCTCCAGGTATTTTCCAACCCAGACTTGGCAACCCTACTGGAGGAGTAAATAGTGGGATTCACTGCCAGGGGAAATAGTGGTGTCCATGAGCACAGAGGGCTTTAAAAGGGGATTAGACAGATTTATGGACAAGAAATCTATCAATGGCTACTAGTTTTGGAGAATAAGGGAACCCCTACATTCAGAGGCAGTATACCTCTAAATAGTTGTGGGAGGCAATGTGGGGGGAGACCTTGACCTCTATGTCCTCTTCATTAGCCTTCCAAGGTATTGATTGGCCAGTGTGTGAAGCAGGATGCTGAACAAGATGGGCCACTGGACTGATCCAGCGGAGTGTCTTGTGTGTTCTCACATAAAGTCTCAGGGGAACAAACTTGGAGATAGCATCCGGATATAAGAGCAGGTAGCTTTTTTCAGTGGCCCCATTAGAATCAGATTCTGCGCTGGATCTTCCAGAACTTGGTCCCACAGAGCCTAAAGCTCATCTAAATCCTCCGAGCAGGTCCTAGCGGCTGTCAAGATCCACCAGGGGTTGCCATCCTCCAGGTGGGGCCTGGAGGTCTCCTGGAATTCTGACCTATCGCCAGGCTACATATCAGTTCCCATGGAGGAAATGGCTGCTTTGGAGGATGGAAGCTATGGCATTATATCCCACTGAGCTCCATTTGCTTCCTGAAACCTGCCCTTCCCAGGATTCGCCCCCAGATCTCCAGGGATTACCCGTCCTAGATTTGGCAACCCTATTCCACCCCCCCCCCAACAGCATAGTTGCAGGCAATGTAAAGGGCTGGTCCTTTAGTCTGAAGGGGTGTCTTGGGCAGCTATTGGAGAGCCAGAGACTGACTCCTTTGTCTTTCCTAATAGGAACCTCTAGGCCAGGGAATGTAAAGCCTTGGGAAGATCAGCAGGCTGATTCAGATACTGCACTGGATTAGTCATAAACTTTCAGACCAGGTTCCAAAGGGAAATTTCCCCATACATTTTAGTCCTGGTTTGTTTTGTTGTGAGACCTCAAAATAGTGTTCCCTCTAAGCTGAGTCAGAGTGAGCTAGTATTTTAGCCTCCGGCTCACACATTTTTGTCTTCGCTCAGGCAGTACAGCTCCAGAGCAAACGAATTTATGTCGCAGCCAAATCGCTCGCTCACAACTTCAATGCCAGTAGGTCACAAAGTAGAGCTTTTGCTCACAAGACTCCACAGCTTAGAGGGAGCATTGCCTCACAGATCAGCAATCCAGGTTTGAGCCTGTCACTGGAAAGATAATTCAGGCTCAACAAAAGAGCTCTCTCTCTCTCTCTCTCTCTCCCTCTCTCTCTCTCTCTCTGGAGGAGGAGGAAGAGGAGGAGGCGGTGGCTGCAATTTTTAACCCTTGCCTCTCTTGCCCTTTGCTGGCTGAAAAAGCCACCCAAGAAATGCTTTTGTCCCTGCTGGGTACAGACAGAGGTCATTTCGGGGGGGAATGCGGGGGAACGCAGTTCCCCCGGGTGAGGTGCAGGGGGGCGGGGCACATGATGAAGCCCCGCCCCCTGCTTCCGGCCCCCCCGCTTCCAGCCCTCATTCAGCCAAGAGGAGGCAGGAGAAGAGGG
>NW_015164672.1:1251141-1251274 GCF_001447785.1 Gekko japonicus
GGGCCCCTGATGTCAGGGGGTGTGGCATATGCTAAAGAGTTATGCTAATGAGTTCCCCTAGCTCTTTTTCTACGAAATGACCCCTGGTTACAGATACTTGTTTCCCGACCTCCCCTGAGGCTACAAGCAGCTG
>NW_015164672.1:1251671-1286777 GCF_001447785.1 Gekko japonicus
CTCTGACTGGCCTCCGTGCCTTATTTAAGGGGTCCCTAACCTTTCTGAGCCTCCAGGCACATTTGGAATTCTGACAGGGCGTGGTGCGCGCAGCAACAAAATGGCTGCCGCAGAATGGCTGCCTCAGGAGGCGGAGCCAGCCACAAAATGATGGCCACAGCTTAACTTCAGTCACACAGCGAAGATCCTTGTGTTGAGGTGGCAGCTGCTGCCAAAGCTACATTTTAAAAAATCTGCACAGACATTGAGATCTCCAATGGTAAATCAGAAGCCTTGTTGGGCAAAAGCCCTACCTGGCCTACCTACTTCCTTAAAAACTCTTGGGGGGGTGCCAGAAAAGGTGTCAGCGGGCACCTTAGTGCCTATGGGCACGACACTGGGGACCCCTGCCCTATCTGTTGACCCTCCAAGGCAATTGGTTGATGACTACGTAAAACAGGATGCTGGACTAGACGGCCCACTGGTCTGATCCAGGAGGGCTCTTCTTATGCTCTATCCAGCCAGCTTTTTCATTCATTCTCTCCCAACTCCTCGCCTTATTACAGGCTTCATCTCACATGGTTTGTGTCCACGCAGGTTCCCCGATCCCCAACGCTCGTTCTATAAATTTGCACGCTACATGCTGCGTTTCAGTCGCAGAACTAAAGCCGGGAACAGGATGCCTTTCCAAGTGGTCTCCCTCCTCCTGGTCTCGCTCAGTGTTGTGCTGATGGAGGAAAACGGCACCAGGTAAGCCCACGATCCAGCAAAAAGAATGCAGGATTTTTCCGCATCCTGTCTAATGCTCTCTTGCTAACCTCTGTCAAAACAAAACCCATGGTCTTGTTTTACGCTAGAAAAGAGCAAGGGTCCAGGAGCACCTTAAAGACCAGCAAAATTTGTGGCAGGCGGGTGATGAGCTTTCATAAGTCACTGCTCACTTCTTCAGATACAGCTAGAATGTGAGTCCATCGGTCCTGTATATTGGACAGTGAAGTGAAGACAGACAGATCTGAAGAAGTGAGCCGTGACTCACGGAAGCTCCTCCCCTGCCACAAATGTTGTTAGTCTTTAAGGTGCTCCTGGACTCTTGCTCTTTTCTACTGCCACAGACAGACTAACACGGCTACCCACCTTGATCGAAAACAAGCCGTGTTTTCTAGCTGCTTCTGTGGGATTGGGTGGCATTAATGAACTTTGAAACCTTGAATTCAGCTTGTACCTATCTTTGTAGCACCCCAGTCCTGTAGACTCCCACCCCCCACTGTCACTGCCTTTTTCCTGTTCCACCCAAAGTGAAACAGCTGCCACAGGTTGGAACTGGAAATAGGTGGCAGAATTTGCCCCGTATTGGTTTTTGCTCACAGTGAGGGTAACAATTGTTGCCTTAGAGCAGGGGTGTGTCGAACTCATTTGTTATGAGGGCCGGATCTGACATAAATGAGACCTTGTTGGGCCGGGCCATGTGTGTCATAAAATGTAATGCCAGGTAGCAGAGATATAAACTTTATAAAGAACACAAACGCAAAGGGGTTTTTTTAACTTAAAAACACTCTTAAAACATCAGCACTCTTGCAATATTTTGTGTATTTAACAGTGTCTGATAACTGACACCTCTTGCCCTGAATTATTACATCAAAATGTCTTTGCTGTTGCAATCTTGAGTATGCTGTTCAGGTGTGTATCTGTAAGCTGCAAACCTACAATGACGCAGCAGCAGCAGAACTGGAAGAAGAAGCAGAAGACAGCCAGTTCCACTGCGAGCCTTGATAGAAGCTCTCCGAGGGCCTGATCCGATCCCCAGGCCACATGTTTGACACCCCTGCCTTAGAGACTTTAGTCGCTTTCCACACTGGGGTTTTGATCCTCTCTGTTCCTGTAGCCTCTTTTCACCTCTGGAAACATCTATATGGGACTCACGTGGAGGAATAGTTGTGTGGGCTGAGAAGGGTGGAGTGAAAAGGGACAGAGTGGTGAAATGTCCCCTCTTAACTATTCCTCAAGTGCAGCTCCACTGACAAAAGGGGACAGTGGTCATTCCTCTCTCCAGCCCACCAACCTACATGGTTGTTCCTCCACCCAGATGTCATGACCTTGGGAGCTATCTTTCCTTGGGCTGGAAGGAGCTATAGCAGGGGTCCCTAAACCTTTCGGGCCTGTGGCCACCTTTTGAATTCTGAGACAGGGTGGTGGGTGCAAACACAAAATGGCTGCCTCAGGAAGTGGAGCCACACACCTGGCGGAAGGCCAAGTGCAGGTGAGAAGGAGGAGGAGGAGAGGAGGAGGAGAAGAGGAGGAGGAGGTTGGATTTATGCCCCACCCTTCACTTGGAGTCTCAGAGCAACTTACAATCTCCGTTCCCCTCCCCTCTCCACAACAGACACCCTGTGAGGTAGGTGGGGCTGAGAGAGCTCTGAGACAACTGCCCTTGAGAGAACAGCTCTGAGTGAACTTGTGACTGACCCAAGGTCACACCAGCAGCTGCATGTGGAGGAGTGGGGGATCAAACCCAGTTCTCCCAGATTAAGAGTCCGCGCTCTTAACCACTACACCAAATTGGGTAAGTTAAAAAAATGCTATGGAGACTAAGGTCCCCAACGTGGTGCCTATGGGCACCATGGCACCCACCAACCCCTTTCTTGGTGCCCATGAAGTGCTTTTGGGAACTGGGCAGGACCAGATGGGGCTCTTGCCCAGCAGGCTTCTCATTGGCCAATGGATATCCATTGCTGCAGTGGCAGCTGCCACCATGGTGCTTGTTCCTTCTCTCACACTCTTTTCCAGTGTATATTTAAAATGCGTGTGGCTCTGCTTCCCGCAGCAGCGATTTTGTGGCTGCAAGCACCAGCCTGTGTTTTATTAAGCTAGTGTAATACCTGTAGTAGGTGGCAACCTCTCTTTGTATATTTCTGGTCACTGTTCTACATCTAATTGTTCCATAAGTGAATGCCTTTTAATATCAGGAAGATATACTGGCATTTCATTTAGAAGTATGACTACATTTGAGAAGAATCGACATATTGGTTCTATAGAAATTATGAGTTGGATCCATCCAGCTTTTTCACTCAAAGTCACCCAGTCTTCCTCCTTACCACAGCCTTTTTCCCACATGGCTTTTGTCACAGAGAGGTTCCATGATCTGCAGCCAGTGTTCCCTCTAAGCTGAGTTACTGTGAGCCAGCTCACAGTTTTTTAGCCTCCAGCTCACAGATTTTTGTCTCGGCTCAAGAAGGATGGCTCGAGAGCAAACTAATTTCTGCAGTGGCCAAATCGCTCGCTCACAACTTTAATGCCCGTCGCTCACAAAGTAGAATTTTTGCTCACAAGGCTCCACAGCTTAGAGGGAGCATTGTCTGCAGCACCTTTTTGGGTGTTCACCGGTAGAAAAACCGGTTGGATCTTACCAGCTGTTGAAGAGCTAGGGACAAGGGAATTTCCCATCTTCTTGTGCTGTGCGGTCACGTTTCCCCTCCGCTGCCAGGGCAAACACAAAGATCCTCCAGAGACGGTATTCCGAGGGGACGTTAGCAAGCGATTACAGTCGAACTCTGGACAACATGCTGAAGAAGAATTTTGTGGAGTGGCTCTTGACCAGAAGAGAAAACAAGATGGAGTAAGTCTCACTTTGGTGCCAACCTAAAGATTCTTGTTTTATCTTTCATTGTCTGAATTCAGACATCACAACTAATTGGGGCTTGATCAAGCTATGTTTTATCATGCTGTCTGTCTGTAGCCTGAGTCAGCCAGGGCATATCTGATTTACTGTCAAGTAAAACATGTGAGGAGCTGCGGTAGCTCAAGTGGTTAAGACGCTGAACTGCAGGCTGTGGAAGGTCAGTAGTTCAGCAGTTCGAGACCCAAGTGTGCCGCATGATGGAGTGAGCTCCCATCTCTAGTTCCAGCTCCTGCCAACCTAGCAGTTCAAAAGCAAGACATTGCAAGTAGATAAATAGGTACCACTTTGGTGGGAAGGTAACAGTGTTCCGTGCGCCTTGGTGTTTATTCATGCCGGCCACATGACCACGGGAACGTCTTCGGACAGCGCTGGCTCTTCGGCTTTGAAACGGAGATGAGCACCACAACCCTAGAGTCGGATTCGACTGGTTTTCGAGCAAGGGAACCTTTACCTTTACCTAAAACATTTGAAACAGTAACATGTTCATCTAGACTCAAGAAAAGTAAAGAGATGGATTTAACAGCTGAAACATTTAGTGCTGTCTGTTGGAATCCTGGAGTTTTACTCTCCCGTACATTTCTCCTCCAGTAACAGCCTTGACCCATCCAAGAGAGAAGTTGAATCCCCAGCATTAAATACACACTTTCAAGGAACTGAAGCTAGATCTCAGGAAGCAAAGGATTTCTTTATTTGCCTTCTGCAACAAAGGTGAGAGCAATGGAATTACTGGTCTGTGAAATTAGGCTACATCTCAGCAGAACAAAGTTCGAGTCCAGTGGCACCTTTAAGGCCAACAAAATTTTATTCAAGGTCATAAGCTTTCGTGTGCAAGCACCCTTCTTCAAATCTCAGCATTTAGTCATAATTCCCCACACTTTCATGGTTTGACAGTCAGAAACTCACAGATACAAACTAATTAATAGGAATGTGCATTCAAGTCTTAGCTAAATGAAAGCCAGTCCAAAACTACCTTGCTCGTTCATAGCATGGTTACAAATAAACTGAATTGCAAAATTACCAAAATTGATAATATTTGGCCCCTGCCACACGGGGGGGGGGGGGTACGGCCAAAGTGCGGCTTTTCAAATCCGCACCAAAAGAGACACACGGCGGCGGGATCAGCCGAACTGCGCGTGCAAAGTTCGGCCGGGAGCCTCGATTGCTCCTGCAGACGAGCGCGCCGGCGATCTCACGGCCACGCTTGCTGCGGTGCTTCAGGTAAGTCCTACCAGTTAGTAGGTTCTTTTTTTGCACTGCATTTTCGTTCTGAAGGGATGGATCAGGAACGGGTGTGCGCCGATTCCTAGATGTTGCGGTGGGATCGTGCCTGTTTTCTGCGTCCCCGATCTGTCCCTCTTCCGGGCCAGAACCTCCCATGTGACCGGGGCCTTTGAAAATCTTCTGATCTTGTTATTCTGATGCCTTGCTAGCTGGCTTAAAGCTCATGGGGGTCAGGGGAAAGGAAGACACTGAGAAGATAATGTAACTGACAGGAACCTTTTCCACCTGCGGAGTTATACAGCTCTTGCCATTAAAGAGATTTGAACTAGTGAAAAAAAGGAGAGGTCCCTTTTTGATCACCCAAAGGTGCTGGGGATCCTGGGACCTGAATGGACAAAAAAGAGGGACACAGGGTTGCTAAGTCCTCCCTGGCCACCGTTGGGGGATTAGAGGGGTTAGGGTTGCCAGATTCAGGTTGGGAAACTCCTGGAGACTTGTAGATGGAGCCTTGGGAGGACAGGGACCTCAGCGGGATACAATGCCATAAAGCAGGGCTATTTTTGGACAGGAACGCACAGGAACGGAGTTCCTGCTGGCTTCAGAGTTGGCCACACCCACTACACCCAAGCCAAGGGAAGGCAGTTTAAACTGCCTCCCCTCCCCTCCAAGGGCTAGCTTGCCCGGGCTCCTCACAGCCGCGGGGCGCCCAGGCAAGCCAAGGGAAGGCATGGGGGTGTGGTCTAATATGCTAATGAGTTCCTGCTGTTGGGTGTGGCCTATTATGCTAATGAGTTCCTGCTGGGCTTTTTCTACCAAAAAAAGCCCTGCCATAAAGTACACCCCCTCCAAGTCCAAGGCATCCATTTTCTCCAGGGGAACTGATATGTGTAGTCTGGAGATGAGCTGTAATTCCAGGGGATCCCCAGGTCCCCCCTAGAGGCTGGCGTCCCTAGTGGAACAAGAGCTCTAATAAGGAAAGGAATTAGGTGAAATAGAGCAAAAACCTGGCTTGATCCAATCCCACATGTTTAGCTTCGATTAATTACATTGTTAATTAATCACCTGACGCCCAGCCTCGAAAAGTGACTGCTTTGATTCTACGTATGCACAATGGCTTCCGTAGGCTTCATAGTCTATTATCTGATGCTGTGCCTGGCTGGCACAATAGCAAATTTGCTTGCACACGCTGATATACAGGCAAGCAGCGCTGCAGATAGAGGACAAGACAAGATACGATGGAAGGAGGCTAAATTTTTGCTTGCACCCCTGTGACCACAGGCAGCTCTGCAGGTTGGGGCAGGCACAGAGGCAATGCCATAACTGACCCCCTCCCCCCACAAAAAATAATAACATCAGGCAGTGTCAATATCTTCTTGTGGGGTGTATCCAGCCAGTTTTTTCACTTGGTAAGCTTGGGGGAATCAGATAGGACAGATCCATACGCTGAAACATATTTCCAGGTTTGCTGGAACAGAGAGATCGCCTATGACAATTTGCACCAGGGTACAGCAGATGGACCCCAAATCTGCTTTGGACCCTTTTATTGTTTCACACAAACCTATGAGACTGGAAAGGTTGGCACAGTATTGTGATCAGGTGGCCCAGGTCAACTCTGCCATGGAAGCTCGCTGGGCGACTTTGGTTATTCTCTTTCAGCTTGACCTACCACACATGCTGGTGGGTGTCAGAATAAAATGGCAGAGGGGTGAGCAATGCAAGCGGATCCGGGATCCCACTGTGGAGAAAAGCAGTGTGTAAATATCTAACCAAAAATAAATTCTCCAATGCCTAGGGACCCTCTCGCTAAGTGTTTCGTTGCCTAGGCAAGCGGGCTCCTGTGTTTTCTTCCAACTCCACCTGTACAATCGTATTTTCACATCTTTCCATTCCCCTCCTTTCAGTCTATGCTATCTCACTGACCCCTGCAGTGTCACAGTATCTCTCTTACAGCCTTATTCTGCCGAATGGTTTTGATCAGTGGAAGGACATTTTGAAGGAGGAATTTCTGGACTGGCTGATTTCTGCTGACCTCTGCAGGCCAATGTGAGTGAATCGCTCTTATTCGTTTCCCCTTTCCCCTCAGGGCTGGTCAGATTGTGCAGGCAACCCAAGTGGTCACACAGGAGCGGCAGCCTTTTAGAGGTGCTAATGAAGCAGCAAATCGTCTGAGAGATGAAGCATGGATTGCTGTAATCCTGCTACATTGACTGCTAGCTGTGTTGGCTGCTCTCAGATACTGGGATGGATCCTACCAGCTTTTCCACGGGAGCAAAAGGGAGGCGGTACCATATGGCCTGATTTTCCTCCTCGCTACAGCTCCACCCCATGTGGGGGTTGTGCCCCTGCAGGCCCCACAATCCTCAACATTGCCTCTGGGGTAGGGGGCTAAATGGCTGCCCTCCAACGCAAGCAGAAAACCTGGTATGGTCTAACCCATTGCCAAATGTTACTGTTCTTGCAAACTCATTGGATTGCCAGCAGAAAACTTGGTACGGTCCAACCCACTGTCAAATGTTACTGTTCTTGCAAACTTATTGGATTGCCAGCCCTGAGCTGGATAGCCCAGGCTAGCCTGATCTCATCAGATCTTCGAAGCCAAGCAAGGTTAACCCTGGCTAGTATTTGGATGAGTGACCTCCAAGGAATACCAGGGCATGACGCAGAAGTAGGCAATGGCCTTACTTGCCTTACAAGTCTTTACAAACAAGTCTATCTTGCCATCGAGTGGCGCATGATGCTAAAAAGAGCTAGAACTATTGGATTGCCAGTGGTGAATAGCAGCCATTTTCAGGGGAATTGAACTTAGTCACCCGGAGATCTGTTGTAATTCTGGGACATCCCCACCTCCAGTTGGAGGTTAACAACCCTCCCGTCTCTAGTTCCAGCTCCTGCCAACCTAGCAGTTCGAAAGCAAGAAATTGCAAGTAGATAAATAGGTACCACTTCAGTGGGAAGGTCACAGCGTTCTGTGCGCCTTGGTGTTTAGTCATGCCGGCCACATCACCACGGAAACGTCTTCGGACAGCGCTGGCTCTTCGGCTTTGAAACGGAGATGAGCACCGCAACCCTAGAGTCGGATTCGACTGGCTTTCGAGCAAGGGAACCTTTACCTTTACCTTTTTTACCATGACAAAAATTCACAGTGCGTGTGAGTGTGTGTGTAGTTGTTAAAAGGGGGGGAAATCACAGAATCATTTCGAGGAGAATTAGATGGAGGGTTGGTTTCGGCTCTGTTGGATACAGATGTAATGAATAAGCATAGTATGCAAGGATTGAGAGCAGAATGCCCAGTCCAAAGCATCACAGAAGGCTGTAGTGGTGCTGTGGCTCAGTCAAAGTGCACCTGCTTTGCATACAGAATGTCCCTGGTTCAGTCCCTGGCATCTCCAGGATCAGATAGGAGGAGACGTGAATGACTCAAAACCCTGGAGAGCAGCTGCCACTCAGAGTAGACAGCATGGCCCTGACCTGGATAGCCCAGGCAAGCCCGATCTCATCAGGTCTCAGAAGCTAATCACGGCCGACCCTGGCAAAGAATACCAGGGTCGGGAGGCAAAGGCAAGCTATCAAGCCGCTTCTCTGAATGTCCTCCATGCCCCAGTAGGAGTTGCCAGAGGTCGTCATGACTTCCAGACATGGGCACCCAGTGGGGGAGATCCCCCAATTAGGCAGGCTCCTTCCTGACGCCGGCCAGCTGGCCCTGCAGGGGAAGTCCCATCTGCAAATGCACACTCCCCCGCCCAACCTCTGGGTAAACCGGAAGTGCTTCTCTGACGTGATGACATCGCTTGTGGGTGACATCATCCCGCCGGGGACACAGGGGGTGACGCTCTGCTTTCTGAGCAAAACTCTATGGCTTGAGGTCAGATTTGAGGTCAAGTTTCCTATAGAGTTTTGCCCAAAAAGTAGAGCGTCTCCCTAGATGTCCCCAGTGTGATGATGCCAGATCTTCAGGCTCGTTATGAAAGTTAATATTTTTCTCCTTCCATTTCCAGGGGACAGTAGCCCCAGGGCTTCCTGAAGAAAGAAGACGGATTCACTTCTGTCCCTTGTTGGTTTTGTACCTTTTGCTCACGAGAGTTGAACTTCATGATGATGATGCAAAAATAATAAAAGAATCTGTGCTCCTGTGGAGATGTGCTTGAGAGTTGCATTCAATGAGAACAAAGCATATCTCAGCTTGTTGTGTTCCGGAAGAGAACCCTAGTTTAATCGATTAATAACTTTTGCTAATCAAGCAGTTGGTGAGGCAGTGAGGTGCTACTGATCAACGGGAGGAGACTCTGGATCAATGTTCCCTCTAAGCTGTGGAGTCCTGTGAGCAAAAATTCAACTTTGTGAGCTACCAGCATTAAAGTTGTGAGCAGGCAGGTGATTTGGCTACTGCATAAATTAGTTTGCCCTGGACTGGAGCCATCCTTCCTGAGTGAAGACAACAATGTGTGAGCTGGAGGGTGAAAAACTGTAAGCTAGCTCACACTAACTCAGCTTAGAGGGAACACTGCTCTGGATCCACCTTCAGTGGTGAAGCTCACCAGGTTGTTTGATCCACAGTTCGGAGCTATATTCAAATCCAGTCAGCCGCACTTTGGAGCAGTGTGGTACAGTTGCTAGTTTGCAGCAGTGCCCCCATGAAACACCCAGATCCTGATCTTTGCTCAGACACACATGATTGACTTCATGAGATTTAAAACCTCTGCCTTTCAACTTGAAGGTTTTATGGCCAGTCACAAATACGTTTGAAGGGCAACAGTACAATGACAAAATGCCACAACCAACTAGAACAGCGAAAGGGGATGGCCCGATGCTCAACACCTGGCCAGACAGGCTTCACCGGGTCCAGAATAGTCTGCTGGACTTGACAGAATGTCTCGGCAAAATGGAGGTTGGCTAGTGAAAGGAATGTGAGGCTGGGACAAGCCACTCAAGGTGGCTGACTCCGAGCCCCTGAGGCAATGGCTGGCCCATCAAGGAAGGAGCTAAGGCAGGGCTCTCCAATTTTTCTGAGCCTGTGAGCTCCGCTGTAATTCAGTCACAGGGTGGTGGGTTGCAGCCACAAAATGGCTGCCACAAAATGGCTTCTGAGTGGAGCCAGCCATACAATGGCTGTTTATTTTTATTTATTTATTCGACTTTTATCCCGCCCTTCCGCCGAAGCAGAACTGTTGTAGTTCACCTTCAGTCTCATAGCAAAGATCCTTGTGCTGTGGTGGCAGCTGCTGCCAAAACAACATTTTAAAAAATCCACACAGCCAATCAAATGTCCAATGGCCAGTGAGACGCTCTGCCAGGCAAAAGTCATACCTGGCTACATCCGCGTTCTAAAAACACTTGGTGGGCACCCGGAAAGGTACTGGCAGGCACCATAGTGCCCATGGAGACCCCTACATAAGATATGCAGAACCTTCAGGAGAGGTCTAGAGAGCAGCACAACCCAGCACAACCAAGGCGCCATGGCAAATTGTATTGCGTATTTTGACAGAATCAAGGCTACACAGCTGCCCCATCATACCCAAGGTTTCTTCACACCAGCTCTCATTCAGAAGAAAAAGAAGAAGAAGAGATTGGATTTATACCCCGCCCTTCACTACCCAAAGGAGTCTCAGAGGGGCTTACAATCTCCTTTCCCTCCCCCTCCCCACAACAGACACCCTGTGAGGTAGGTGGGGCTAAGAGAGCTCTCCTGAGAACTGCTCTTTCAAGAACAGCTCTGACAGAACCATGGCTTGCCAAGGTCATCCAGCAGCTGCAAGTGGAAGAGTGGGGAATCAAACCAGTTCTCCCAGATTAGAGTCCGTGCACTTAACCACTACACCTAACTGGCTCTCAAACAGGCCAATCAGATTCTTCTCAGCCAGTTTTTTAATTTAGATGCAAAAGAGGCATGACCGATCCACCTGTAATCCCTCTCTGCCTTCTCTGATTGGAGGAGTGAAAAGTACGCAGACGGAGAGTGATTTCAGCAAAGCGTACTTTATTCGATCAGGAACAAGACGACCTGGGCCGGCTTGCAGGCCGGCTTATATCCCCCGAGAAATCGCCACCCAAAACACACTCCTACTACCTAATAGGTTATTTACAGTGGCCGAGAGTCCCATAGGCTCTCGGCCGGGAACCTAGCCCCCTGATTGGAGCGGGCTAGGATCCGCATAGTCCATTGTCTCTTGGAGCGAAGCTCGACGTTTGGGTCTGACCACATGGAGCCCAAGCCGACCACGCGGTCTGGACTGGATACATTACAAGGAGTGTCAGGCCTCTGATCCCCCTAGGGTTGCCAACCTCCAGGTGGGGGTTAGAGATCTCCTGCTATTACAACTCATCTCCAGGTGACCGAGATCAGTTCCCCTGGAGAAAATGTTCCCTTTGGAAGGTATACTCAATGGCATCATACCCCATTGAAATCCTTCCCCTCCCCAAACACTGCCCTCTTCAGGCTCCACCCCCAAAATCTCCAGGTATTTCCTAACCCGGGGCTGGCAACCCTAGATCCCCCTTGCCCTTCCTCCATGCACCTATCAGAAGCCCCAGTTCTAACTTTCCCCCTCCTCCGGGCAACTCTGCTGAAGTCAGTCTTTGTTTTGTTCTGTGCTTGATCCCTATAACTGAGCTCCCTTCCCAGCGTGCCGCCACCATACACCGTTGGCACACACACCATCCTGCACAAATGGCATTTTGCTTCTGCTACATGGTGCGTGCTTGCCTGTGAAATTTCAAAGCCAAGGAAACAATCCAGAGGTCATTTCGGGGGGGATCGCGGGGGATCACAGTTTCCCCCGGGTGAGGCACGGGGGGTGGGGCACATGACGAAGCCCCGCCCCCTGCTTCCGGCCACCCCGCTTCCGACCCTCATTCAGCCAGGAGGAGGCAGGAGAAGAGGGAGGGTAAGTTGCTTCCTCCCCGCCTCTCCCCACCCCTGCCTGCCTGGGGCCAGGGAGGGCCTTCACGGGGTGTGTGGCCTTATGACACACTTCCGGTGATGCCAGGGGGTGTGGCCTTATGACACGCTTCCGGTGATGTCAGGGGGTGTGGTATATGCTAATGAGTTATGCTAATGAGTTCCCCTAGCTCTTGTTCTACAAAGACCCCTGAATCAATCCTTACTTCCCCTACAGTTAGTGGTGGCATCTAAGTCAGAATTGTTGGATTCCTGCCCCCTTGCAACAAGGTCAGTGTTGTCTTCATAAAGAAGAGGAGGGGTCTGACAGCATTAATGCAGAATTTTGGAACTCTATAGTGATTCTGTTAGAACTGCACGTTTTAGGGCGATCCAGGGCTCCTCGCTTCCACATGGGAAGCTGTTGTGAGAATTTCACTTAAGGAACGTTCCACTAGAGGGCAATATTACGGCGCATTAAACCCGTTTCCGGATGAAAGGAAGAAGAAACATCTCCTCTAAACAGAATAAAGTTTGAGTCCAATGGCACCTTTAAGACCAGCAAAGTTTTATTTAAGGTGCAAGCTTTCGTGTGCAAGCACACTTCCTCAGATAAACTGAAACAAAATTTCTTCAAGCCTTACATACAGGGGTGTGTGTGGAAGCGTCAGGAAGGACCAGTGAGATTTAAGATGCGGAAGTGAAGCTGAGATTGGATCAAGGCGGCAACAGTGTATATTAGATCACTACTCCACAAATTCCTCCTTTGGTAGTGTTACCAGATGTCTTCAGAGGCCATGTCCTCTTTTTTTGGTGTCCATCCTCTTTGGGTCTTTTAAAAAGAAACTGATGAAAATATCCCCTTTTGGGGTTGGAAAGTTAGGAATGTTCCTAGTTAGTAGCGATAATCACAGCTTAAATAGCAGGGGTATTTAAAATGAGATTTGTCATCGTGATCACTTGTTTGAATTAGTAGATCGGGAACAAAGTCCTCTTTTTCGCTTTTCAGAATATAGTAACTATCCTTTAGACTCCATAGCGCTCCTCATTCGCACTCCAAAGCTCAAACCCTGTGCACGGGACTAGCCAAACGCCGCTGCCGTCCAAAAAGCGAATTCCCAGCGTGCAGAATTTGAAAAATGCATACACTTCCGCCCCTTTGCACAGAAAAGATCTCCGTCGCTGCCACGCAGCAGCGCAAGCTTGCAACATACCGCGGAACATGCGCAAGTTTCTGGTACTATTAAGGCAGTTTTGGACTGGACCCCCAAAGATCTCTGTACATTCCGCAAAGGCAGCCCTGCTTTTATTTTTATTTAAGTCTTGTGGCACCTTAACAGATTTTTGTTTGGTAGCTTTGAGCAGCTAACCGTTAAGAGGCCATAAAGACTCTCGGTTTGCCCCGCCTCGCTCCAGATCTGGGGAACAATAAACTGGGAAGACAGCATCAAAGCAACCATCTGACAGCCAGGGGGAAGGGAAAGCCAGAGCCAGCCCAAACTCACTTCCTGTCTGTCGCAGGCTTGTGACGAAAATGGGGGCGGGAGGCTTTGTAAATACAGGCGCTTCATCTTTCCACCTTGCTGTGTTTCCTGCTGTTCCCCCCAAGAAAGCAGCTCCGCCTGCAATGATGCACCGACGGGGGGTCGGAGCCGGGGCCATCGCCAAAAAGAAGTTGGCAGAGGTGAGATTTCGCCCTCGCCCCCCCCCCCCGGCTGAGCTAGGCTGATCTGCCTTCCTCTTCCTCCTCTCTCGCCCTGCCCTTGCAGAGGGCGAGAGGGAATCGGGTTTCCGATGTTGTTCTAAAGGCAAGTTGTACGGTTGCCAGCTTCCAGGTGGCACCTGGAGATCTCCTGCTGTTCCAATTAGGGTTGCCAGCTCTAGGTTGGGAAATACCTGGAGATGTTTGGGGAGGGGAGGGAATTTAATTGGGTATAATGCCATAGAGTTCACCTTCCATAGCAGCTGTTTTCTCCAAGTGAACTGAACTCTGTCACCTGGAGATCAGTTTGTAAATAATACCAGGAGACCTCCAGCCACCACCTGGAGATTTACAAACAAATAAACAGAATAATCTGTTGCGCTGTACAAATCACACTAGGGGCTACTGTCTTCTTATACAGTTCTACTTGTAACCAAAATTAATACCCATAGCAAATAGTTTTGCTACCATGCATAAATGACAACTGCACCAGTTGCATAGTGACCTAATAGTCCTTGAAAGTGCAAGTCTCTCTTCAGATTGGTGTGGTCACCAGCTCATGATGCAGAGAAGAGTTTCCAGAAGAAAGCATGCAATAGATGGCATGAGCTCAGGACTAGCTGTAGTGCGAACCAAAGGAGCGGCTCTGATTCCTAGCTACTTGGAACATACTTGTAGACTTTGTGTCATTTTGAATCTTGCCAGAGCTGGGTTGAACTCCATCACTAAAGAAAAGTGGTCTGATGAAGCCCTAAGAAATGGCAAAGCAACCTAGGCATGCCGTCACTGCTCCTTTGGTTTGCACTTGGGGTTCGCACAGCAAAATAACTTGAGATAGCCCTGCCTTATAGCTAAGCAGAAGGAAATAAACATGGCTTGCCTCGTCTGTTTTCCCCTTCCCTCTTATGCCCCACCAGCCACAGTTGGGACACTCACCTGGAGCTTCCTTCTAGAGCTCATTGTATTGCTTCCCACAATGGGCCTTACTCTTAGTAGAATATAAATATAAAACACTACAAAAACTGCTAGTACAGATCATATAGTGATGGTGAGGCGTTAGGAGCGTTAACGTAATATGGGTACAGTCAGCTAATATCTCAGTCCAGGTCATATTGGCGGAGCACAGGTTGTGGATGATTGTATTGATATTAATATTGAGGCCAGGGCCTTAGTTTGTTAAGTGCAGCTCACTAGTTGAAGGCCTGCTGGAAGAGCTCCATCTTACAGGCCCTGCAGAACTGTAAAAGGTCCCGCAGGGCCCTGATATCTTCCGGGAGCTCATTCCACCAGTGCGGAGCTGCCACTGAGAAGGCCCTGGCTCTCATCGAAGCCAGGCTGGTATCTCTGGGGCCCAGAAGGGCCAAACAATTTTGGGAGCCTGATTGTAGTGTGCCAGGCAATGTGCAACAAAATCATGAGTCCACACAGCATAATCCCAAAACAAAACCTGAAGGAAAACAGCCCCCCTCACAAAGAACCTAGTTGTGAAACTTTATTACACAGTGTCCCAGGACACAACAGGAAAGCACAGTTGTCCACAAGGGGAAGTGCTGTGGGCCTGATCTAATGAAGGTGTTTAGGAAGCATGCAACATGATTGCTGAACTTCCAGAAGGAGAGAGAGGACCGCAGATGTTGTGCCACAGATGAGAAGGCCATATTCTGGGTTCCTGCTAGATAGATTTTGTGAGAGCAAGACACCCACTTGAACTTCTGTGTTGATGACCTTGGAATCCAGACATATGCATATGGGAGAAAAATGTGTTCTTGATATCATTGCGTAGTTAATGTAAAAAAAAATCTGCAACTTTCTGTTGTTGTTTTTTCTCCTCTGTAGGCCAAATACAAGGAACGGGGGACAGTTCTGGCAGAAGACCAATTAGCCCAGGTGAGGTGGGGCTATACTTTTTGGAACTGGAGGGACTGTTGTTGCTTGCATGTAATGAAGGCATTTGTGCCCAATGCTTAATTAACCTGTGGAACCCACTAGCACAGGACATTGTGAGGATTAGGGGCAGAAAATGAAAGGCAAATGGAAGAAGAGTCCACCCAAGTGATAGGCAATCAGTGGACTATAAGGAAATAGCTAATGGGTTGTGAATTGCAAATTTGTAATAAAAGGCTGAAATGGTGTTTGATTTTCATTGTGTCTTTAATAAAAGTATTGTTTGAACAACTTGAAGTTTTGGTGCGGTTTTAATCTCTGTATTGTGCTTGCTGTCATGAAATACATCAAGATGGGTTAGTCTCTCTGTAGCGGCAGTAAAGAACAAGGATCCAGGAGCACCTTAAAGACTAACAAAATTTGTGCTGGGTAGGAGCTTTTGTGAGTCACTGCTCACTTCGTCAGGTATCTGAAACTCATACCCGGCCACAAGTTTTGTTACTCTTTAAGGTGCTACTGAACTCTTGCTCATTTCAACCATTGTGAGATAAGTTACTGATTTGCAACCAGTTAGTTATTTGGTTTCTTTTGTAACTTCTGTTTCATTTTCCTGTTTTGGGTGGTTTGACGACAATTCCCTCCTCCTCCTGATTGCATTGATTAAGATTAAGATTAAGGGCATGCGCTATGACAGCTGCTAATCATCCCCAGAGTGGGAACTTCCCTCTGACCTCTCTGACTGGATGCTGCCAGCAGTTCGAGTGCTGAGATACTGATGAAACATTCTAGGGTTGCCAGCCTCCAGTTGGTGGCTGGAGATCTCCTGCTATCATATCTGATCTCCAGGCAATAGAGGTCAGTTCCCCCTGGAGAAAACAGCGGCTTTGGAAGGTGGACTCTGTGGTATTACGGCCCATTGAAGTCCCTCCCCTCACCAAACTCCGCCCTCCTCTGGCTCCACCCCCAAATCTCTAGGTATTTCCCAACCTGGAGCTGGCCCGAAACCATTCTAACCCACAATGTCTGTCTTTGCTTTCTGACTCCGAACTTGCCACAGATGGTCTTTCATTAACTTTTCTGGGGTCTCCCCTGAGAGAAGTCATCTGGGCTGCCCAAACTGAGTTGGATCCAACCAGCTTTTTCACTGGTGACAAAGCAATCAGGGATCCCTGGGGACCACCAAAAAAGCTATGCTGGGAAATTGTGAGATCTGCATGGACAGGAACCCCTGTGGAAAGGAGGCTGTAAGAAGCCAGGGGAACTGGGCAAGTCTCCGTAAAAAAGCTGGCTAGATTCAACCCGTTATTTTCATTGGGTTGCACTGCTGTGGGGGGTAGTGTTCCCTCTAAGCTGAGTTAGTGTGAGCTAGCTCAAGTTTTTTAGCCCCCGGCTCACACATTTTTGCCTTAGCTCAGGAAGGATGGCTCCAGAGCAAACTGATTAATGCAGTAGCCAAATCGCTCGCTCACAACTTTAATGCCAGTAGCTCACAAAACAGAATTTTTGCTCACAAGACTCCACAGTTTAGAGGGAGCATGGGGGGGGGCACATCTTGGCCAGGAACAACTTAGGTCCGACTCCTGAAGTCATCAGCAGCTGGAAGGGAGGAGTAAGAGTGAAAAGCTAACATCTTCTTTACCCACGGAGAGTCCCAGCCTCTCTGCATTTGAACAGATTCTATTAGAGGCTGCAGAAATTGCTGGAGCCCCTTTCATAGGGTTAAAATACTCATCCGCAGAAATGGAACTGCGCGTCTGAGCTGCTAGTTTGAACTAAGCAGTGCAGTGTGTCAGTGTGGAGGGTCAGTGTGGGGTTCTTTTAAAAAATTTATTATTATATTTCTACCCCGCCCTCCCCGCGAACGGGCTCAGAGCGGCTCACACAGGGTTGTGGTTAGGACCTGGATTCAAATCCCTACTCTGCCACAAAACTCAGTGGGTGTCCTTGGGCTGGTCAACTTTGGTCAGCCTAGCCTATCTCATGGGATCGTTGTGAGGATAAAATGACAGAAGGAGTGTTGTGTAGAGAGACCCAGTGTGGTGTAGTGGTTAAAAGCGGTGGACTCTAATCTGGAGAACTGGGTTCGGTTCCCCATTCCTCCACATGCAGCCAGCTGGTTGACCTTGGGTCAGTCAAAGTTCTCTCAGAGCTGTTCTCTCAAGAGCAGTCCTCGAAGAGCTCTCTCAGCCCCATCTGCCTCACAGGGTGTCTGTTGTGGGGAAAGGAACAGAAGATGACTGTAAGCCTTCCTTTGGGTAGTGAAAAGCAGGGTATAAAAACCAACTCTTCTTCTACTGCTTCTTTCCTGAGCTGCTTTTAGGAAAGACAGGGTAAAAACACATCGGTAGAATGGAATGGTAAAATGCTTTGGGAACCAATCTGATTGCAAAACAGGATATAAATGGGTCAAACAGTTGGCTTCTGATAGATGTCCTGTGTGAAATACAAGCTTCTGATAATTTCCAGATGAATGGAGTGAATGGTACGTCAGCCGGTTCAATGTTTCTCCTTCCTCTTCCATGTCTTTGTTGACAGATGTCCAAGCAGCTGGACACATTTAAAACTAACCTCGAAGAGTTCGCCAGCAAACACAAACAAGAGATCCGTAAAAACCCGCAGTTCAGAGTCCAGTTCCAGGACATGTGTGCAACGATCGGTGTGGATCCGCTCGCCTGTAAGAAATGAGAGAGGCTTGGGGTGGACTGGGATGTGTCTCAGAGGACTTTCAGTACCATCCTGAGCACTGGCAGTCTGCCAAGCAGTGGCTTCAGTGGACTTAAGGGTGTAACTCTGTTTAGGAGGGCGCTGTTTGCATCTTTGCTGCCAGTCTAACTTCCTGGTGCAGGGCTCCTCTCTCAGGTCTTCTGTTTTCCACCAAAAACAGGAATAGTGTTGCTTCCCAAATAGCTGGTTTTACTCTGGCATAGTGTTGTGTTTAGTGCATCAGCCTCGGACAGGGAGATCTGGGGTGAGATTTCCGTGCTGCCCTGGAGGGAAATGGGAACCATGTATGCTGCACTAAGCTTTTGGGTAGAAAGTTGAGGACAAAGCAGAAACAACTGTAGTGCTGATATTATGTGTTGCTAGCTCCCTTAGCTGGGACCGTTGCAGTACAGAGAACAGTTTGGTGTAGTGGTTAGGAGCGCGGACTCTAGTCTGGGAGAATTGGGTTTGATTCCCCACTTCTCCACATGCAGCTGCTGGAGTGACCTTGCGTCAGTCACAGTTTTCTCAGAACTGTTCTCTCTTGAGCCGTTCTCAGAGTTCTCTCAGCCCCACCTACCTCACAGGGTGTCTGTTGTGGAGATGGGAAGGGAAAGGAGATTGTAAACCACTCAGAGACTGCGAGTGAAGGATGAGGTATAAATCCAGTCTCTTCTTCTTTTTCTGCATGTGTTTTGTAGTGAAAATAGATATGAGGGTACTGTGCCAAAGCCACCCAGCACGACAATCTGCATTTTGCAATCTGTTTAGACCAGTGATGGCGAACCTTTTAGAGGCCGAGTGCCCAAACTGCGACCCAAAACCCACTTATTGATCGCAAAGTGCCAACACGGCAATTTAACCTGAACACTGAGGTTTTACTTTAGAAAAAACAACTCATACATTAACTTAAGCTGATCCAAACAAAGTAAGGAAAGCAATCCCAAATGCTTTCATTTACTTAAAATTATTTGGCAGAGAATTCGACACTTTAATGATGGTCTGGGCCTGGCTGGGGCGATGGCACGTGTGCCCACAGAGAGGGCTCTGAGTGCCATAGGTTCGCCACCACTGGTTTAGACAATCTGTATTTCAGGCACAATCTATCCTGTCACATTCCATGGGATTGGTATAAGGCTCAATAGCACTGTGCTGCCCCCTCTGTAATTCTTCGATTCTCCTTTTGGCCTGGTACTTGCCAAGCAAAATGGCTTGGAGGGGGACACTGGCCAGGTTAAAAGAAGCCAGTGGGGTGTTGCCCTTCACTCTTGCCAACTGCCCTCCAAGCAGGAAATAAGATAACTAGCCAGTTTGGTGCAGTGGTTAAGAGCGCAGACTCTCATCTGGGAGAACCGGGTTTGATTCCCCACTCCTCCATGTGCATCTGCTGGTATGACCTTGGGTCAGTTACAGGTTCTTTCACAGCTGTTCTCTCAAGGGCAGTTCTCGGGAGAGCTCTCTCAGCCCCACCTACCTTACAGGGTGTCTGTTGTGGGGAGGGGAAGGGAAAGGAGATTGTCAGCCACTCTGAGACTCCTTTGGGTAATGAAGGGTGGGGTATAAAACCAAATTTCTTCTTCTAAATGAGAGCTCCAAGCAGGGCCGAGGTGAGCTCCTCTGCATCATGGCCGGTGTGTATTTCCTTAAGGAGGCGGAACGTTGGATCTGCCCTGGCTCAGGTTCTGTTTTACTCTCGGTTTATGGGGATCCCAGAGTACATTCAAGTCTGATTGTAGCTGGTGCTCAGTAATTGTATAGTTGTGGCAATGAGGGGAGTGTGTAAAGATGGCAGGTTCTCAGAATTGCGGAATGAGAGGCAACAGTACCACATAAGGGAAGGCCTTTCCTTAGGATGACAGACGGCCATAGGTAGGATCTCTCCTCTTGGCTTCTGAGCTTCAGATGGATGGTTCAGAATCATGAGGACTAGAAGATTTTTTCTTTTAATCTACTGTTGTGGAATTGCATCTGAAAGAGTAGGAATGTGTGCAATCCTATTCATGCTTTCCTTTTGTCCTCTTTCTGCAGCCGGTAAAGGATTCTGGTCTGAAATGTTAGGTGTCGGTGATTTTTACTATGAGCTGGGGGTCCAGATTATCGAAGTCTGCCTGGCTCTGAAGCACAGGAACGGAGGTGAGGCGGGCGGCTGCTCATTTACAGGCCCAGTGTCTCTGTTTCTCTTGTTGTCACTCTCCTTCTTGCCTGTTCTCCACTCTACAGGTTGATCATTTGCAAGCTTTTTGGCTGCACTAGAGGGCCCCTCCTCGAAACATGGTTATTATTTCCTGTTGTACGTCAAACAGCACCTTTCCATATAGAACGTTTTTAAGGTCGCTAACGGTAAATAAATAACTGAACCCAGTATTAATGATAAGCCCTGACCTGGATGGCCCAAGCGAGCCCTATCTTGTTAGGGCTCAGAAGCTAAGCAGGGTCGGCCCTGGTTAGTACTTGGATGGGAGACCACCCAGGAAGTGCAGGGTTGCTGTGCAGAGGCAGGCAATGAAGATAACAATACAGGGGTTGCAGTATCAAAAACTAATAACAACAGAAATACTGCAATTGTGCATAAATGTTGTGACGACCCCTTTACTGGGGAGGTCTGGTTTCCCTTTAAAAGTGTTCTTTATGTTTTTCTCTACTGGGTAATCCGGCTGCCACCAGGAAATTTAAGGCTTTCCAAACCTTTATAATATAATATTCATCACTGGGTAGGTATATCGAGGGTTTAGGCTTTCATGAGGATCTATGTGTTTTCTGGGAAGAATTTCTTTCAGAACTGGTATCTTAAATAAAAGTAGATTTATTGATATTTCACACACTTTTCTCTCCCACTGTCAGGGATCTGGGCATGTAACTTTGTAACACTTTTTTCTTTAAGTCCATATAATCTTTACTGTTTCCTAGACACTCAGCTTCAGCTTATAACTGTTTCAACACAGAACTGCTTGTCACTTTCTTTCAGACACAGCACTTAACTCTCATATCACACACAAGAAGGTCTCTCCTTCAGACCCCAGAACTAAACTCATCCTACACAGGGATGCTTCACTCTTCTCCCTGTCACAGAACTTAACTGATCTTCTGCTTCTCTCACAGAAATCAGAACTAAAACTGCTTAACTGAACATCAACTGTCTTCATCAATATCTGCTCATCCACACAGAATCATTTCCAAAACCCCTCCCCCTCTCTGTCACTCACCAATCACACCACTTGCTTGTTTCCACTACTCTAGACTATCATACAGCCATGCATCCAAATTTTAAAAAGACACACACACATAAACAAGGAATCGTTACACATGTCTTTACAGATAATAACAAATGATGAAATGATGGACGAAACTCTCCGGAATAGCTTCCGTTTGGTGAGCCTTCTTCTTACGTCAGTCAACCTACTGAATACATTTTACAGTCAATGTTCCATCAAGGAATAAACCAAGCCTCAATTTCAAAATGTTACCAACACTTCATACATACGATCAGTTTTCTTCACTTCACTTCATATCATCAGTTGTCTTCTTCACTTCATATCATATTCACTTCATACAACTGATCGTATGTATGAAGTGGTGGTAACATTTTGAAATTGAGGCTTGGTTTATTCCTTGATGGAACATTGACTGTAAAATGTATTCAATAGGTTGATTTAACATAAGAAGAAGGCTCACAAAACGGAAGTTATTCCGGAGAGTTTCGTCCATCATGTCATCATTTGTTATTATCTGTAAAGACATGAAATTAATGTTATACTGAATGTATATGTTTTTGTATGCTCATAGGATTATAAAGAATTTATGAATATATGTATGCACAATTGCAGTATTTCTGTTGTTATCAGAGGCAGGCAATGGCAAGCCACTTCCGTTTGTCTCTTGCCCTGAAAAACCTATGGGGTCACCATAAGTTGGCTGCTTCCTGACACCGCTTTTCATCACCATTAATGAAAACCAATAAAGCACTCAGTCATAATATAGTTCATTAGAAACCAATTGTCAAGTTCCCTGGTTGCTAAAGACAGACGTATCCAGAGCCTGTAACAGAGAATGAGAGGGTCTGTGCACACCTTCGTCCTTCCCGATTTGCCACAGCCTTCATAGAGTAGCCATCTCCCTCAAAAAGATTGGGGATCCATGGTTATGACCAAGGCTCCCTCTAAGGTGTGGAGTCTTGTGAGCAAAAAATTCCACTTTGTGAGCTACTGGCATTAAAGTTGTGAGTGAGCAATTTGGCTTCTGCATAAGTTAGTCTGCTCTGGGGCCCTCCTTCCTGAGCGAAGACAAAAATGTGTGAGCTGGAAGCTAAAAAACTATGAGCTAGCTCACACTAACTCAGCTTAGAGGGAGCACTGTTTATGACTCAGGATAACACAGTGTCGTGCTTTCCTTCTGTTCTGTAAGCCCATCGGTGCGTGCCTTCCCCTCCCTCCTCTGTTGTGTTTTATAACCCTTTCCACTCCGCCGTTCGTTCTTCTGCAACAGTGTGCCAGATGCACATAACAGAGCCGAGCAGAGGCCGCTGGACATTAACCTGCTTCCTGCCTGTTCGTTCCAACTAGGATTAATAACTCTGGAGGAGCTCCATCAGCAAGTGCTGAAAGGCAGAGGAAAGTTCGCTCAAGACGTCAGCCAGTAAGCATCACGTTTATGACTCTGTGTGCTGGGACTGCGTAGACAGAGGGCAAAACAAATGAAACCTGTCAAGTCGGCTGCCTGGCTTGAACTCGACCATTTGTTCAGTCCAGTTCCAGGCCTTCCTGGGGCCTGAGGGATCTTTCTCTGGCGAAGCCTCTTCAGTCAGAGGAAGGCTTCTTGGGCCAGAGATGGGCTTCCGACTTGGCTGGGCGGAGTGGTAGGGTATGAGCCAGTAAGCTCAGTTTGCAGAATTATGTGTGCAGAATTCTTGTGGCAAAGCCCAGGGGAGGAGTAGGGAAGAGGGGGCTCCATTGCATGTAAATTTACATGCTCCATTTGTGTAAATTTTGGCCCAGCTCCTGTGAAACATGAGAACTGTCTGCCCTCGCTCCAAGCAACCCCGTGACCTCTGAAAAGCTGTTGCTGGGGATTGGGGGTGGGGGGGAGGAATTGGGTCCAGTCACTTCCCCTTCACTGCGGCAGAGCAACATAAGAACATAAGAGAAGCCAATGTTGGATCAGGCCAGTGGCCCATCCAGTCTGTCACACAGTGGCCAAAAATATCAGGTGCCATCAGGAGGTCCAGCAGTGGGGCCAGGACACTAGAAGCCCTCCCACTGTGTCCCCCCCCCAGCACCAAGAATACAGAGTATCACTTGCCCCAGATGGAGGGTTCCTATCTATACCTTGTGGCTAATAGCCACCGATAGACTTCTGCTCCATATGTTTATCCAATTCCCTCTTGAAGCTGTCCATGCTTGTAGCCGCCGCCACCTCCTGTGGCAGTGAATTCCATGTGTTAATCACTCTTTGGGTGAAGAAGTACTTCCTTTTATCCGTTCTAACCCGACTGCTCAGCAATTTCATTGAGTGCCCACGAGTTCTTGTATTGTGAGAAAGGGGGAAAAGTATTTCTTTCTCGACCTGCTCTATCCCACGCATAATCTTGTAAACCTCAATCGTTTCACCCCTCGGTTGTTGTTTCTCCACGCTAAAGAGCCCCAAGCGCTTTAACCTTTCTTCATAGGGAAAAGTGTTCCAGCCTTTTATCATCCTAGTTGCCCTTTATGCAGTTTTCCCAATGCTATAATATCCTTTTTGAGGTGTGGTGACCAGAACTGTACACAGTACTCCAAATGAGATCGCACCATTGATTTATACTGGGGCATTATGATCCTGGCTGATTTGCAATCTTTCTGTGCAAGCAGGAGGGGCTGTGGCTCAGTGGCAGAGCACCTGTTTGGCATATAAAAGGTCCCAGGTCCAATCCCTGGTATCTCCAGTTAAAAGGACTGGGCAGTAAGTGATGTGAAAGACCTCTGCCTGAGACCCTGGAGAGTTGCTGCCAGTCTGAGTAGACAACACTGACCTTGATGGACCAAGAGTCTGATTCAGTATAAGGCGGCTTCATGTCACCTGATTTCCTCCTTTTTTCTGCAGCCTCTGCATAGCAGTTCTCTCCATGGAGTTCCCCCAGCCAGCCTCATCAGCCTTAAAGGCACAGTCCCACAAGAATTTCTCCTGTAAATGCTTTTTTTGATCATTTTTAAACCTTTTTTAAAGGCATGCACTCCTTTAAGCAAAGTGGGGCGCTGTAGTTGACTAATTCCCGCACTGAGCAAGGGGGTTGGAGTAGGTGACCTCGAGGATCGCTTCTAACTCTGTGTCAAGAAACTGTTCTCCTTTAAGAGCGTTTTTCTTCCTAAGTGTTAGCTTTCTTGACTGTAGAAGTCATCGCCCCCACCTGCCGGCTTGTTCTCAGAGTTGTTGCTTAGGCAGGCAGAAGTGATTAACTTGCAGCAGCTGAGAACTGTCATCTGAAGTGGTTGACAGCTTGCAGTTTAGAGCTCTGTCCTGGTAACTGCCTTCTATTGACTAAATGGCCTTTCTTTCTACACTATGAACTTCGGCCCCACCAGAAAAAAACGTACCCCATAAGCCACATGCCTGCTTGGTGGGTTCTTGAATTCTGCCTCTTCCTACTTGCAATCTTGGGTCTAATTTGTCAGTCGGCTTCTCAGCCTCCCTCTTGTAGTTCTTTTTATTTTGCTCAGTAACATTCTTCACTTTTCAAGCTACTGTTCTGATCTTGCCGATCATATGTAGAAGGTATTCCTCTCCTGCTGGAAAACGTATTCCACCCCCTCTGAGGTTACTGAGGTTTCAGCAGGTGGTGTGCTTTCACCTTGAAACATAATTTCATATCCACAAGGACTAGAAGCTTGATTCATTTTTTTAAAGAATGAAAGCTTGAACATCTGCGGAAGTTCAGTTCTGTACCCATTGCTGCTTTTTCTTTTGGCTTCTCTGTGCTTTCTTACAATCACAGCATAAACAGAGCTCAGGGGTATCGTGGAGAATGGCAGTACTCACGTGTCAACCTAGCCTGACTCTTCCTCTTCCTATTCCCCAGGGACGACCTCATCCGCGCAATTAAGAAGCTGAAAGTTCTCGGAAACGGCTTTGGGATCCTTCCTGTGGGCGGAACCTACCTGATCCAGTCTGTGCCTGCTGCACTGAACATGGATCACACCCGCGTGAGCTGAGGTACCTGTGTCTGGAGAAGACCAACCGGAACAAAACTGGCCTGGCTCTCTTGTCTGAAGTCAGGGATCTCCACCGGGGTGCCCACCATTGTGTTCTTCTGGTGCCCACATCCTCCTGCTCCCAAAAATCTGTCCTCAAGCAAAGAGCTAATCTTGGCTTTCCTCCACGTCACTGGCGCAGGAGTGGGTTTGGAAAACAGCTAGCTCCGTTATGGGAGAACTTGCCAACTTTTATTGGTTGCTCCTCCCCTTAGCAGCCATTTTGTGGTGGGGCTCATTTCCCTTTTCTCAAACTTCCAGAAGCACCCACTGGTTCAACAAATTTGGGGACCCTCTGCGGTCTTGGGAAGCTGTGCCTTGACAAGGGATGTGTCTGCATAATGCAATTTGAAATGTTCTAGTGGTTGAAATTTGGATGGGTGTCTATTTTCCCATTGTGGATCTGTAGTTTTGTGAACGTGGCTGGGGAATCCTCGATAGAGGTATCTCCGCATTTTCCCAGAACTAAGTTTCCCAGGGTCCTGCAGGAGGAAAGCTGGGACTCTTAAACTTTATGAAAACCAGTCTGAGGGCTGCCTGCTACCAGGCATATCTCCTGTAACATGGAGTTCATGAAATAATTTCTTTGTGTTCCATTTACCTGCAGTGACAGCCCATAAATGATAACAGGGTAGGGGTTTGAACTGGATGCCTTTCCCAAGCTTCGCTTTTACCCGGAATAACCTTGGGCCCTCAGGTGTGCAAACCGGGGGCTCTACCACTGACCCTATAGACTGGTGTGCGTGAAATGTCTCTTCTGTGTTTAAGCAGAGCTCAGAGCCTTCTTTACAAATGGCCTCTGATGTAGACCTGCTTGCTTTGTTCTCTGTTCCAGAAAAAGGGGTACGTGACCATCAGCGAAATCCAATCCAGTTTGAAATGGGAAGCGCAGCGAGCCAAGCAGGTGCTGGTAGGTAAACTATTTGATGGTTCCTAGGAAGGGAACTCAAAGTGCAGGGAAAGCACGTGTCGCATGCAGAATAGCTAAACGTGCGTATAGATCTTTTAGTGTCTAAAGGGACAATAATACCTATTGCTTACTGTAATATCTGCACAGTAAGCAGTAGGTATTATTGTCCCTATAACAGGGGTCACGAACGTGGTGCCTATGGGCGTCGCAGCGCCCGCCAACACCTTTCCTGGTGCCCGCCAAGTGTTTTTAGAAAGTGGGCAGGACCAGGTGGGGATTTTAGCCAGCAAGACTTCTCCCCATTGGACATTTGATTGACTGTGCAGATGATTCAGAACATTGCTTTTTGGGTTCCCAGCCCCCAGGTGGAAGCAGGGGATCCCCCAATTTCACGGGCTCTTGGCCAGCGGGGGAAGCGCCAACCCCAGCAACTACCCCCTGGCATGACATCCCCAACGTGATGATGTCACGCGGAAGTGATGTAATCCGGGCTCTTGGCCAGCGGGGGAAGCCCCAACCCCAAGAACTACCCCCTGGCATGACATCCCCCATGTGATGATGTCACGCGGAAGTGATGTAATCATGCCCGGGATGTTGCATGGCAACGCTCTGTTATTTGGGGCAAAACTCTATGATAACCATAGCGTTAGCTTCTGAGCTCTGGCAGGATTGGGCTAGCCTGGGCTATCCAGGTCAGGGCAATCAACAAAGCTTGTGTTGGAATCATGGGAACCGGGTGGACCAAAGCGATCTGGGACAAGGGGCCACAGGGAAGAGGGGAATTGGGTGAAAGCCAGGTAGGAAAAGGTAGAATCCCTTTGTATCTATAGCTGAGAAATAGCCCCACAGGCTTAAGAACATTTCAGGATCGAATTGCCTTGACCCCAAATCGAGCAGCAGCTTTGGCCTTAGTTGTGAGGTATGCAAGTATCTGTTTCTCTAGGATCGAATTGCCTTCAGCAGCAGCTTCGGCCTCAGTTGTGAGGTATGCAAGTATCTGTTTCTCACCAGGCGTGAGTGAAACAGAATGTCATGTAACGGCTTTTTAGTCCAGAAGAGGGAAACCAGAATGGTGAGAGGGTTGGAATCAAAGTCTTATGAGGAAAGGCTGAAAGATCTGGGGTATGTTTATCCTGGGAAAGAGAAGGCTTAGAGGGGACATGATTGCAGTCTTCAAATATTTGAAGGGTTGTCATGTAGAAGATGGAGCAGATCTATTCTCTCTTGCTCCGGATTGCAAGACTAGATCTAATGGGTGAAAATTACAAGGGAGTTGATACCGGCTAAATATCTGGAGAAACTTCCTAACTGTAAGAGTGGTTGAGCAGGTGGTGGATGCTCCTTCGCTGGATGTTTTCAAGCGGAGGCTGGACAACCATCTTTCAGCTATCTTTCGGCTCTGCTCCTGCAGAGTGCAGGGGGTTGGACTAGATGACCTGCAAGGTCCCTTCCAACTCTAACATTCTATGATTCTATGATGTGAGATGTAGTTCAGCATGAAGAAATCCTGTGGAGCACGTTCTTAAGTGGCTCTCCAGAAGGCACAGTATGGAAGTTTGAGCTGTGAGCACAAAAAAGATCAAGATCTGCTCACAAAATATAGTTCACTGGATAGGTGCTCCGTGATCTCTATATGAATAATGCCTCTTTTCCTGCTCAAGGTGTCCTTGCAGATTCCATCAGCCCAAGACAGCTAACTAGACAGTGGTCCAGTCACATGATAGTCTGCAGGGCTCTTCTTCAGAAAGAAAATGCAATCTTTACATTAAGGTATATTGGAGAGGTCGGCGGGACGCTAGACTAGCCAGTATGTGAAAGGAACGGCAGGGCAAGATTTCGATTTGACTAATGAGCTTCTTAGAGATAACTTTACAGAAAGGGAAGTGAGAGAGGTAAACAGTTGCCATTAGTCCAAGTGTGAACCATGCACGGGTTTTTATGCCAGTGTGCTAAAAATCACACCAGTGGCTCCTGTTTATTGATGAGGAAGTGGCATGCAGAAGAACAAAGGTCTCACAACAAGCCAGTGTTTAGCCTGCGGAAACTGCATGGATTTACTAACCCACATGCCAGTTCTCTGAATGTTCCATTGTGTAGCTTCAGTGATCACAAGTGAGCTTTCTTACATCAGCTATTGATCTGCTCTGGATTTTGACCTACTTTGGATCGAACTGTAAAAGGCTGCAGACCCTCTGGCATAGCATTGCTGACCTGCAGTTTGGTGCAGTGGTTAAGTGCGCGGACTCTAATCTGGGAGAACTAGGTTTGATTCCCCACTCCTCCACTTGCGGCTGCTGGATGACCTTGGGCAAGCCATGGTTCTGTCAGAGCTGTTCCCTCAAGGACAGTTCTCTGAGCTCTCTCATCCCCAGCTGCCTCATAAGGTGGCTGTTGTGGGGAGGGGAAGGGAAAGGAGTTTGTAAGCCGCTCTGAGACTCCGAGTGAAGGGCTGGATGTAAATCCAGTCTCCTCCTCCTCCTCCTGCAGGTGGCGGCTGGAGATATCCTGGGATTACCGCTGATCTCCAGGTGGCAGAGATCAGTTCACCTGGAGGAAATGGCTGCTTTGGAAGGTGGACTCTGTGGCACTATAGACCACTGAAGTCCCTCCCTTCCCCAAACCCTTTTTCAGACTCCAACCCCCAATCTCCAGGTATTTCCCAACCCAGAGCTGGCGACCCTACCCTGGCACAGGTTCTTAAATAGGAAACCTCTCTAGTTTCAAACGCTCCATTCTTTTTTCTTGCCTACAATTGGGGAAAGACCATCTAATGACCAGATACCACTTGGGACAGACCTCTTCCCGACTGTGTTAGGAAATAAATTGCATGAAGGTCTGGAGAACCGCTTCCAAATTTTTTTTGTGTGCGTGTGTGTTTAACAGGACCACTTGCTGAAAGAAGGGATGGCCTGGCTTGACACGCAAGCCCCAACAGAACCCCAGTACTGGCTCCCTGCCCTCTTCACAGAACTTTACTCTCAGGAAATCACGCCAGAAGAAGCAAAAGAAGCTTTGCCCTGAGGACCAGGAAGGAAACAGAATTACCTGCGCTTCATTTAATGGAGTGGTGCTATCGTTGGTTGTTAACCAAGTGAAACAACTAAAAAAAAAATTGAGTTGTATCTAACTCCTTGTAAAAATTAAAGGAAAAAGGGTCTTGTTAAGAAAATGTCTGCACGACCATATTCTTACCTTCAGCAGGTATGGCCAAGCAGGAGTTTAAATTAAGAAGACGACGACGACGAAGAAGAGATTGGATTTATACCCTGCCCTTCACTACCCAAAGGAGTCTCAAAACGGTTTACATTTGCCCTTCCCCTCCCCAGAACAGACACCCTGTGAGGTAGGTGGGGCTGAGAGAGCTCTTGTGAGAACTGCTCTGAAAGACCTTGTAACTGACCCAAGGTCACTCCAGCAGCTGCATGTGGAGGAGTGCGGAATTAGAGTCCACGCTCCTAACCACTACACCAAACTGAAGACCTCTCTTTGAAAGAAGCAGTTGGAAGAATATAGAGCCCCTCCCTTCCCAGGTAAAGTAACTGTTTTCAGGATGGAGTAGGAGTTGGTATACTTGGTCAGAGGTCCCCAACCTTTTTGAGCCTGTGGGCACATTTGGAATTCTGACATGGTGTGGTCGGTGCTACAAAATGGTGGAGGCGGAGTCAGCCACAAAATGATGGCCACAGCTTAAATTCAGGAACACAGTGTAGATTCTTGTGCTGTGGTGGCAGGTGCTGCGAAAGCAACATTTTAAAAAAATCCACACAGCCAATCAGAATCCTTGCTGGGGAAAGCCTCGCCCACTTCCTAAAAACACTTGGCAGGCACCAGAAAAGGTGTCGGCAGGTACCATGGCTCCCAGGGGCACCATGTTGAGGACTCCTGTACTAGGTGATTTTCTCCCCTCCCCCATTTCCATGATTGTGGAATAAGATTCATCTGTCTTATTCTCTTCAGAAAGTGGGAGGGGCCTTTACAAGACAGGGCTTATTATTGGCTGCCTTCATTCAAAGGAAACAAAGGAAATTCAAAGGAAGCAATAGCATCAGTTTGGTGTAGTGGTTAAGAGCAGCGAACTCTAATCTGGAGAACCAGGTTTGATTCCCCCAGTCCTCCACATACAGCCAGCTGGGTGACCTTGGGTCAGTCACAGTTCTCTCAGAGCTGCTCTCTCACAGGGTGTCTGTTGTGGGAAGGGAAGGAGATTGTAAGCCCCCCTGAGACTCCGAGTGAAGGGCAGGGTATAAATCCAATCTCTTCTTCTTTAGTTGCCTCTGGAGGACTAGCAAGCATCCAAATTTGTGCTTCCATTCCCCTTTCTGGGTTATTTTCTTTTTATTCTCCCTTCCCCCCCTCCCCCGAGGGGGCTCTCTTTCATTTCTTTTTATTCCTCTTCTGCAGTTGTTTTGCAAAGTGTGACAACTAGTTGGATTTGCCTCCCATGGTAGCCACTGTGGGGTGGCACTCACTGCATCCTCTCAAAATTCCTGAAGCGTCTGCAGACTCAAAGTGCTTGGGGGGTCCCTGGTTTAAGGCTTGTCACACGCTTCAGAATTCGGCTGAAAAGGGTCACATATACTCAGATGTCTCTGCTGATTCAAGTCTCCCTCCAGAGTGTGCCTAAAAACTAAACTGATCTGATGCCGATCTGGCAAAAACACATGGGCACAGGGAAGGGGTTTTAGTGGTTCCTGTCAGTCTGGGACCTGGAACAACCAGGTTCAGATCTCTGTTTTATCCTGTGTGAAGTAGGTTAGGCTGAGAGTTGGTGACTGGGGCCAGTAACACATTACTGTGACCTTGAGTTGGGTGGCCAGTCACACATTCTCAGCCTAAGCTTCCTCACAGGAGAGGAGAACAATGTCTTACAACTGTTTTGGGTTCCCATTAAGGAGAAAAGAAGAGCATAAATCAAATAGGTTGTGAGCAGTGTTCCCTCTGAACTGAGTTAGTGCTAGCTCACAGTTTCTTAGCCTCCGGCTCACACTTTTTGGTCTTCGCTCAGGAAGGATGGCTCCAGAGCATCCTAATTTATGCAGTAGCCAAATCGTTCACACACAACTTTAATGCCAGGAGCTCACAAAGTAGAATTTTTGCTCACAAGGCTCCACAGCTTAGAGGGAACATTGGTTGTGAGGACACAAAAGGAGAGTGCTATGTATTGTATACCGCTCTGAGCTGCTTGGAAGGAGCGTGAGAGAGAAGATAGAGGGTTGGATCGAGCGAAACGTCCCCTCGTGCTACAGTTTTTGCAAAAGCAGCCACAAAGAAAAGACCACGGTAGACACTTGGGCCAAGTCAAACTGATTGTGTCCCTCACTTGTTCAAGATCTTGTGCCACCAGTTCTGGGGAGTATATAGGGAGGAAAGTGCCAGGCAATGCAGAGATCTTGCACATGCAGACCTGAGCTAAGTCGGTTTATTTAATTTCTAACCTGCCCTCCCCTACAAGTGAGCTCAGGGCAGTTTACAACAAATTCAACAGAATTTTTTTAAAAACCATATTTAAAACAATCGAGCAATAGTCCAATTTAAACCCCAATAGCATAACCACAAGATGGCAAAAGCATTGCAGAAGCTTCCCAGAAGGCATTAAGTGGATGCTCAGGTGGAACAGTTGTGATTGGGGGAAAGGTACGAAATCCCATTAAGATGGAAGGAAGGGGACAGGTGGAGCAGGGGAGGCCAATAGAACTGGAAACCTGCTGCCTCACCCAAAGGCCTGGCAAAACAACTCCATCTTGCAGGCCCTGTGGAACTGTAGTATGTCCCGCAGGGCCCTGATCTCCCTTTGGAAGGAGTTCCACCAGGTTGGGGCCAGGGCCAAAAAGGCCTTGCTTGAGGCTAAACAGACATCTTTGGGGTTGGGGACCACCAGAAGATGCTGTTTGGAGGAGCATAAGGCTCGCTGGGGGGCATATAGGGAGAGTTGGTCCTGCAGGTATGATGGTCCCAGACCGCAGAGTTGTCAAACATGCAGCCCGGGGGCTGGATCAGGCCCCCGGTGGAACTGGCTGTCTTCTGCTTCTTCCAGTTCAGCTGCTGCTGCGTCATTGTAGGTTTCGGGCTTACAGATACACACCTGAACAGCATACTCAAGATTGCAACAGCACTAGGGCTCCCAAATCGCGGCGGGGGTTCCGCATGTCTTTGCAGAATCCGTGCCACGGGGACAGCGAGACGCGTTGCACCGCCGTCGCCAGGACATGACGCTACGCGTCGCTCTGGCGGGTGCAACGCATCTCGCTGTCCCCGCGGCATGGATTCTGCAAAGACACACGATCCCCCGCCGCGACTTGGCAACCCTAAACAGCACAGACATTTTGGTGTAATAATTCAGAGCAAGAGGTGTCAGTTATCAGACACTGTTAAATAAAATATTGCAAGAGTGCTAATGTTTTAAGTATGTTTTTATTTTAAGTAAAAAAAAAAAACACCACCACCCTTTGTGTTTGTGTCCTTTATGAAGTTTTTATCTCCGCTACCTGGCATTACATTTTACGACACACGTGGCCCGGCCCAACGAGGTCTCATTTATGTCAGATCCGGCCCTCATAACAAATGAGTTCGACACCCCTGGCATAGGGCTTTAACCTTTACCTGACCCTGTACTCGACTGGCAACCGGTGCAGCTGGGCGCAGACCAGCCAGGGCCAGCCCTGCTTCGCTTCCGAGATCTGATGCGATCCGAGCTAGCCGGGGCCATCCAGGGCAAGGCAGCCGTTGTTTTACTGCCCCAGAAAGACGTAGGGGAAAAAAGAAGCCTTCTAATTCTGCCAAAACAAACTTTATTGCACAAAAAAACTGTATGTACAATTGTATATAAACAAGGTTTCTTTATTACCCTTGCGCATTCTTTTTAGCTTGTTAGGCCTAAAAATTCTGTCACTAAACTTTTGTCTAGCTCAGTCATCTAGGATTGTCACTTTTGAAAATGGACACATTCAGAAAACAGATGGCTATGGGGCAGCCAGAAAACCATATTCCTTTGTTTCTTACACCCACATGCGAGCTGTGTTGTTGTTGTTGTTGTTTAAAAAAAAGAATTAACCACATAAGGCATTTTCATGTTTTGTTCTGAAACAGAAATGTATATGAAATGGTTCAACAGCCAGCATGCATCTGAAATGGAGATCAGAGAATCACAAGCGCTCCGTACCTGGAGCGCCTCTAACCTTGGTGACTACAGACTGGGGGAGAGCCAAATATACACATCGATGCAGTCCAGAGAATATTCGGCCTGCCTAAATCCTATTGACTGCAGTGGGACTTAGAGAGCTTAACCAATGCCCCAAGCCCCACTGATTTCAACGGCGATTCAAGCACAATTAACTTTTGCTGGATCACACCCAAGGAGATTAAAACAAACATGATCAGTTGGCTTACCTCGTGAAGGCTCCTCCACAAGGCATCTAAATCCAAAGTTACACTAGAAATCTTGACACACACACACACACACACACACACCCCTGCAAAGCTTCCAAACCCTCTCTCTCCCTCCCTAGAAAGATGTACTTCCAGAACTAAACAGGTTTGCTAGATAGCTGGATTACTGTAACTGCTTCACAATTCAATTTGCAGAGGGGCGTGCTTTTCAGACTGCAACCTCCTCTGTTTTTACCACTAGGAAATAATCTTGAGAGAAGGGATTTACAGCAAGTTACTCTCTCGTGTACTGTGTGGAACTCTGTACTTCCACTTGCAAAAAGAATACTTCATCCTTCAAACACAGCGTTTTTGACAGCTCTGTTCCCTTCCCAAGCGTACAGTCCCACTTGGACTGACGTCTCCCCAAGCGTCTTCTGTCTCCCGCTTCCTTCTGACGCCAGACTCCAGACCCTGCTCCCGAAAGATGGGGCGTATGAGTTGCACAGACAGCAAAGCCTGCCGTTGCATCACCTGCGCTTCGAATTAGCACTGCCTTTTAAAACTGCCATAACTAAATATGCCTGCTCTCTTCTCTCCTGCGAGAGGCATCCATTGGTCACACAGAACTGGCTCTCTCTCTCTCTGTAACCTTCCCTTTTCCTGAATCATCAAGCTTACAAAGCTCCCCCCCCCCCGCCCCAATTATATGGAACTTACAAAAAAGGGGAGGATGAACCAGCAGAATTATAATAACGAGGACCACCAAAAGCAATTCCTAATTGAACTGGGAGAAGTTGACCTTGGAAGGTTGCTTACAAGGAAGAAACGTGTGTAAATGGAGGGTTTTTCCCTTGTGTTTCTTTTACCCTTTTCCTGCCTGAATCTGTTACTGGGTTGGGTGGGTTAGAACAGAGTAAAGCTTTGACATTTTTTTTAAAAAACCACCTTAAAGCCCATCTAGTGTCCAGCAGAAGTTACTCCTCTTTGGTCTGTCTAGGACAGGCAACACCAACCCCTACTGGGATGCCACAACCAAACATTAAAAGGAGGGGGAGGAGGGGCTCATCACAAACGGTCAAAAGTGCTTTTTCACAGGCTCTGGTTGCTGTGAGTCTACTGTGGTGCGGGAGCCGGCTGGGAAGATGCAGTATGTTGTGAAACGAAGACGACAGGACGAGGAGTCATGCTCTACACAACCTCATGCTCTTTTCGAATCGAGGGGGGACCAAAAAAAAAAACCCTACCCGCTCCCCACCCCCACCACGGTAGCTTCCAGAATACCACTTTATGCCAAGGTGTTCCTGGGTCTCCAGCAGAGAATGGACCATTTTGCAAAAAGAAAAAGAAAAGTCGCTCGTCGCGAGTCCGGTTCGGTTTAGCATCGAATCCTCTCTTAGTTTGACGGCATCGGTCCGGAGCGCTAGAGGAGGCGAGGGAACAAAGTGACGCTGCTCCATCCGTGCTCGCTCCGCTCTGGATCCAGCCGGGTCTCTCGGGGGGGGGGGGGGCCCCACAGGGCCAGGAGTCAGAAGCTCCCACCGTCGCTTCTTGGGTTTCCCCCAACAAATC
>NW_015164672.1:1286836-1307122 GCF_001447785.1 Gekko japonicus
CGGAAGAGCTGCTCTCTGAGTCTATGTCCGGGTGCTCCTGCTGGTGCTTCTCCTGCACTTTCAGACGGATCCCTTGCAAACGCATTAGGAGGGACTGATAGTCAAAGTGTCCTCGCTTCTCGCCGAAAGGATCCTGGAGGTGGAAAGAGCATGCGAATCAAGTACTTGAGGAAAGACCTGCTGAGGCTACTGTCAGAGACGGCTGGGAAGAGAGACCTTCCTAAGCCGGCTACAAACAAGCTCTGTCAGATACCCTTCCAAAAAACCGAATGAAGCCATGGGGGGATAAACCCAGAAACTTGGATCAAGTCCAGCTGGAAAACCATGCCTTGTGCTGCATTGCAGTTATCCTGCATGCATCAGGAGCTAAAATGCCTACATTTTGTACAGGTAAACATTGCCTGTTCTTGTTGGGATTTTTAATGATGCTTTTTGCTTCTTGTGTGTAGTGGGGCAATAACACTCTGCATGTGCTTCTCCAAGATATGGCTCAAGGTCTAAAGAGCAAAAACCGGAGGGAAGTTCTCTTGCACAAGCCCCTCTTAAATGAGTCTCAAAATTGGGCTTGCACAGGGGAGCTTTTTGCTGGATTGTAACTCATTTTGTAGGAAATTGTAACTCATTTTGTAGGAAATTGTAACTCATTTGTAGGAGTAGTAACTCAAATGAGTAACTCAATTGAATAACTCAAATAACTCATTTGTAGGAAATCCTCTGCTGAGTTAAAAACCTCACACCTGAAAGGGAGGCCGTGATGTCAGTTCCTCAGTTGTTTAGGTTTTCTGAGACATTAGCCAGTCCTTACCTGCATCGTCTGTCCCTGGAGATGGAGCCTCTCTTTGCACGCCCCCTCATAAAAATCGTAATATTCCATGAAGGATTTCTCCATAACTCCCCTGGCAAATAAAACCGAGAAAGCATAAGGCTGCAGCAGCAAAGGGACTCGCTTCCACCAATTTCTCACACGCATGCATGCAGTGCAATCGTCCCAAAAATCACGGGAGAGACAACAGCACTGCCAAGGAGAGGGGCCCGTGTTAGAATCCCCTGTTCAGTAAGAAAGTCTGCTGGGTGGTTTGGGGCAGAAACTGTGGATAAAGTGGGGGCAAGGCTATTTTTTGAGCCTTCAGAAACTTGGTGTGAGGGCCCCTACGGCTCAGGGGCAGAGCATCTGGCTTGGCACGCAGAAGGCCCCAGATTCAACTGCCATCATCTCCAGACAAAAGGATCACACAGGTATCCATTTTAGGGTTAGACCCCTCCTCCTTGCCTGTGACTCTGGAGAGCTTCCGTCAGTCAGATAATATAAGACAGGGCGGACCAATGGCCTGACTTGGTATTCAGCAGTGTTATATATACTGGAAATATGTGTACTGCACCTATTTTGTGCTCTCAAAATATACCACTTTAAACAATGCCTTGGATATGTAAAACATTTTCTCCTAATTTATCTGAATGCTCCATATATTATTCCATAAACCCTGAATGCGACTGTTCAAGGTTGGCTAGGGTTTGCTTTTCCCCCCCATCAAGTCAAGCTGTCTTCTGGCGGCCCCTAGTGGGGTTTCCAAAGCAAGAGACGTTCAAAGGTGGTTTGCCACTGCCTGCCTCTGTTGCATCACGACCCTGGTATTCCGTGGAGGTCTCCCATTCAAATACTGGCCGGGGCTGACCCTGCTTATCTTCCAAGATCTGACGAGATCAGGCTTGCCTGGGCGATCCAGGTCAGGTTTGTTTTTTTAAAGATCTTATCCTGACAACGCCCCAGCCTGATACTATCAGAACTTCATGACCATAAGAATGTTAGAAAACTGGCCTGTTTCATCCCACTTCCCCATAAGAAGAAGAAGACTCCCAAAGGAGTCTCAGAGCGGCTTACTATCTCCTCTCCCTACCCCTCCCCACAACAGACACCCTGTGAGGTAGGTGGGGCTGAGAGCTCTGACAGAAACTGCTCTTTTTCAAGAACAGCTGTGCCAGAACTATGGCTTGCCCAAGGTCATCCAGCAGGTGCAAGTGGAGGAGTGGGGAATCAAACCCAGTTCTCCCAGATTACAATCCGCGCACTTAACCACTACACCAAACATAACATGCTGATTTTATAATTCATGTGTTAGTTGAATTCTTTTAATTCACTGCAATCACTCAAGGAGCTTAATTTTGTTAGCTATGTTAATAATTACAGAAAGGAAGTGGAGAAAGGAACTGGATGAAGGCTACGCCATGAGATCACAGCGGGGCTGAGGCTTGGACAGGGGGCACCCAGCTCATTTCTAACCATGATGCCACACAACAGATGGCTGAGGTTTCTACCCCTCGCTGGACTGTGGAAACATCAGCTAAAGCCTAGCCCAGAAATGCCCTGACCTATATGGCCCCGGGTAGCCCAATCTTGTCAGAGCTCAGAAGTTAAGCAGGGTCAGACCTGGGTAGTACTTGGATGAGAGACCACCAAGGAAGTCCAGGGTCGCTAAGCAGAGGCAGGGAATGGCAAAGCACCTCTGAATGTCTCTTGCTTTGGAAATCCTACGGGGCTGCCACCAGTCGGCTGCACTAAGGTGGTTTCTTTAGGTATATTTTTGTTTTGGGTAGACCTGAATGCACACCCCTAGTAAGAACCCACCCTTTGGATTGTGTCCAGAAACACACTGACTGGACGACTAACACGTAAGATTAGGGTTTTGCAAAACTGAGACCACATGACCAGAATCTGCCCTCCAAAATAGCAGCAAAATGGTGCAGCTGCCTGAGTGGCTGGCCTCAGCCTTCCCATCGACAGGCAGTTTCCCAGCCCCTTTCTCTCCCCCACCCCACAGCCCAGAGACCCCACATGTTAAAGACCCCGTGCTGCCCCCGCTCCCCCCAAGGGCACACCTACCGTAAAGGCTCCGGACAAGGGCATTTGCCTTCCAGCATGTCACACACGGCGACTCGGATCGTTTCGTGCCGGATGCACTCGTTGTAATTCTTACTGTCTCCTGGATGCCGCTCCTGCAAGAGATCAGTCGCCCAAAAGGGCTCTATTTAAGAAGTCCAAAAGGAACAGACGAAGCCTCCCATCTTCTGTCATGCCGGGAGGGGATCAGACACTGAGCTTGCCTCTCACTGAAGTTCCCCGTCAGGAAAAATTGTTTACTTCCATCGCTAATTTAAAAGGGAGCATTTTAAATCATACTTAAAACCTATACACTGTAAAGGGACAGCTCAGTATGCTTCCACGTAAATTAGTTTAGTATGGGAATCCCCCACCCCTGCAGAAACCCAGAACCTCTCTCAATTATGAGACTAGACCCAGAACCTCTCTCAATTATGAGACTAGACCCTCTGGCCTCCCTGACCCACGGAAGAAGCAGATGGTCTCATGCATGCTGCTCCTTGGCGGATAAACAGTCCTGCCTTGAAGACTGGATGCAGCAGGAGAAAGCCTATTCAATACGCTGGCTTTTATAACACAACCAGGAAGGCGGATCCATCTACAGGACTCTGTAGCACGCCAGACAGCAGGGTCTGGCTAAAAGGAGCATCTTGTCACAGCTTTTGATTAGACCCTTAGCTTTCCCAAAATGAGCTGTTCCATCAGCCTCAACTGCTGGTGGCAGAGGGTTCCACAAGCTGCATTAATTCTGAACCCTCGCTGGCCACAGCATGGGCAATGGCCGCACCACATCACTTGAGGCTTTCTTTTTTAGACAACAAGATCACATTCTAAGACCAGAAATATGTCTTGGGGGTGGTGGTGGTGAGGGGTCAGATATAAATCAGAGAGAGAGAGTCCTGCCTGCACAGAATCCCCCCAAGCTCAAGATAAGGGTAAGAAAATTATCTGAGGATGGTGCCCATTAAAAGTAGATAAAAGTTTCCAAAACCCAGCCTCCTTACCTGTTCAAAGCCAGGCTCATTGTGATAAGGGTTCTCAGTCATCAGGGACTGTATAGAGATGAGGACTGAAGAGATGCTCTGTGCAGGACTCCAGGCCGGACCGGTCCATGTGCTGCCAGAAAGCAAGAAACCCGAGTTTATTTTCACACGCACAGAAATATAATGCTGTAACATGGGGCAGACGGCACTTGGATTGCAAGGTAGTTTAGACTCCAGCTGGTACAGAATGCCACACCTTGGGTATTATCTGAAGCTAGCCGAAGCATGCATATTACTCCCATTCTGCAGTTGCTCCGCTGGCGGTTACTGAGTTCACATATGAAGCCCTTCACAGCCTTGAATCCTCATTATCTGCAGACTGCCTCTCTACCTGAGTCCTACCATGACTTTGCTCACGTGAGCAGGGCCTTTTGCAGATGGGCACGACCAACAATACATGCCTGTACACACGCCTTCTCTGTAGTCTCCCCCCCCACCCCCACCCTGTGGAATGGTCGACCCGAGGAGGTCAGGAAAACTCCCACAATCCTGGCATTTCGCAGACGCATAGAATTGTTCAGGAGGACATTTTTATAAAGGAAATACCATACTGATCCAGGAAAATAGATTCAGGTGGGGTAGCTGTGTTGGTCTGAAGCAGCAGAACAAAGGCTGTGGTCACACACAAACTAAATAATCCACTTTCAATGCACTTTCCTAGTGGATTTTGGAGGAGGAGGAGGAGGAGGAGATTGGATTTATACGCCACCCTTCACTTGGAGTCTCAGAGTAGCTTACAAACTCCTTTCCCTTCCCTTCCCCACAACAGGCATCCTGTGAGGTAGGTGGGGCTGAGAGAGCTCTGACAGAAACTGCTCTTTTTCAAGAACAGCTCTTATCAGAACTACTGTTTGCCCAAGGTCATCCAGCCAGGTGCAAGTGGAGGAGTGGGGAATCAAACCCGGTTCTCCCAGATTAGAGTCCACTCACTTAACCACTACACCAAACTGGCCCACTGATATTTTGCCAGTTCATACAGTAAAAATCCAGTTTGAAAGTGGATTATTTAGTGTGTGTGACCACAGCCAAAGAGTGAGTCCAGTGGCACCTTTAAGACCAACAAAATTCTGGGTATAAGCTTTCGTGTGTTTGAAGCAGTGTGCATGCACACAAAAGATTGTATCCAGAATTAAACTTTGTTGGTCTTAAAGGTGCCACTGGACTCAAACTTTGATCCAGGAAAAGAAACTGAGTTTCTACTGATATAATACCACATTCTCCATCATTTAGCACGCCATATTCAACATTTATGCTTTGCTCAGACAACTGTTCTGTTTCAAATTTCTGCAATTCCTATCATCCTACTGATTGTGTTGATTCACAGTATAATCTGCCCTGAATCTCAGTGAGAAAGGTGGACGATAAAGAATGGAAATAAACAACATAAACAAACTTCTGGATTGCAAGGTAGTTTTACACAACCTTGAGAGTTCTTGAGAGTTCCAGTTCCCGCAATTTTTGTTTAATTTAAAAAGAAGTTTTTGACTCCTCATGGTGGCAGAATAATGTTTAATATGTTGTCGAAATAATTTTTGTTTTAAAAAAAACAAAACAAAACAGGATAAGAACCATCCCAGATTTGGAAGGAAAGACAGTGGTAGCATAAATTCACCATGCACGTAGCAGCAAGGCAGACATTTTACTAACCAATGTTAACATTAACACCATCTTAAAATCTTGGCTTATGTTTCAGGACACACACAAGCACGAAAACCAAACTTTTTGACAGTGAACAGGATGCAGCAACCCAAGCAGCACAACACTTTGTTTGACATATGTTTCTAGTCCTCATGGCTGCACAGATAAGAAGCGTACCAGAGAGGCTTGAAACAGGTGGGATCCTGCAACCTTTCCCACTTGCACAAAAGGCCGGAGGCACCCCCTTTAGACCTACTACTCACAGTGTTATAGAGGGAATCACATGATCCATGTAGAATAGACTACAGTCAGAAGAATCGGATTGAGAGTACCCTTCTGACTTCTTGTCTTAGCAGTAAAACAGGGAGGATTGAACCTACTGATATTTCTTTCTCTTTTGGGGGGTATTTTTGCATTTGTGTGTGTGTGTGCGCGCGTGCCCATGCCTGGAAGTCATGGCAACCTCTGGAGATTCCTACTGGAGCACGGAGGACGTTCGGAGAAGAGGCTTGAAAGCCTGCCTCTGCCTCCCAGCCCCAGTAAATCTTTGGAGGTCTCCCGTCCAAATATTTGCCAGGGTCGGCGCTGCTTAGCTTCCAAGATCTGACAAGATTGGGCTTGCCTGGTCAGGGTCCCACTGATAGTTCTAATGATCAAGCCCCAAGATCTTTGATTATCTGCATAACTCCCCAATTGACTATATGGAACAAACAGATACATGCAAATGTCGATACAATGATGCAGGTCACAAATTTTGATTTCCTCATGGCTAGGTTTGTGTGTTGCCCAGACCTGGATAGGCCAGGCTACCCCAATCTCGTCAGAGTTCAGAAGCTAAGCAGGGTCAGCCCTGGCTAGTATTTGGATGGGAGACCTCCAAGGAATACCAGGGTTGGGATGCAGAGGCAGGCAGTGGCAAACCACCTCTGAACGTGCCTTGCCATGAAAACCCTGTGGGATTACCACAAGTGGGCTGTGACTTGATGGCACTTTCCTCCACCACCAGCTTTGTGCTGTCAAAAGAACATAAGGAGAGCCCTGCTGGATCAGACCAGTGGTCCATCTAGTCCAGCTTCCTGTCTCACACAGTGACCTATAAGTTCCTCTGGACGGCCACCAACAGGGCATATAGGGGCTGAGGCTCTCCCCCGATGTTGCTCCCTGGCTCTGGGATTCAGAGGATTGGTGCCTCAGAATGTGGAGGTTCCCCTCTGTCACCATGTCGTTCAGCACCAACTTCATCCCACCCTGTCTGTTCATCGGTTCCTGTCATTCATCTGACATAATCCTCAGTCGTTTACCTACAGCGTGCTTTCACCCTGAGATGGAAGAGTGAGAACTCAACATGGAAAAGCTGGTTTTGTTCCGAAGCTGGAGAAGAAAGGCTCACTTTTAACAGAGTAGCCTTTTCCTTCTTTCCAGTTGCAGCCGTAGGGGGGAAAAGGGGGGGGTGACTGAAGCATCCCTGCTTTTGCTTGCAGGACAAAACAAGGGGCTCATTCACCAGGGGTCACCTGCACTTGGGCCCAGAGCCAGTCCTGCCCAACAAAATGAGGGACAGCAGATAGTAAATTAAGCAATGAGGAAAAAATTCATGCTGCCAAACCTTGGGAGGAAAGTGCTCCTCTGCTACAGAGCAGCCAACTCCTCTTCCTGGCGCACGAAAAGGGACTGGGCCCCAACTGCAGTGCATGCCACAGTCACAGGAGAAAGAGGCTGGTTTTTAAGTCACTCTGCCTGGAAGCTCCCATACTCTCCACCTTTACTCTGCGATCTTGTGTTAGGGATGCAGGGCTGTGTTTTGAACCCAGCTGGAGTGGAAAGACCAGCAACGCTGCCTCTGTGGGCAGGAGCAAAGAGCCATCCTCCCCATCAGGAAAGACAAGCGGCAGAATGCTGCAGCTGAGCGAGGGAAGGCTCTGCCAAAGCCGCTGTTGACCTTGGAGAGAGGAGAGAGAGTTTGTCTGGGCCTTGGCTCAGGTAGGGATGAAGGGGGGAAAAAAACCCCAAGCCAGCCATTTTTGGATAGGTGGTTATTCTGGGGGCTGAAGGGAAGGCCTGCACAGTCTGGGCCGGGCCCCTGGGGCTCCCCCTTGCCAAACAGGAAACGGAAGACAGAAGCTTTCTTGGAGGCAGAGAACAAAACAAGACAGCCCCACCCGTCACAGAGGCAGGCCCTGGAAAATGCAAAACCCTTTCCAACCAAATGCTCACACCGGGGGAGGGGGGTGGGGTGGGATAAAGGGCTCAGTTCATTTTTGGAGGCGCTATTGCCAGATCGGTCCCTGGTAGGATTTTCCTCCAAGGCTCAGTATGAACACGCTTTTAGGGCTCACTCCCTTCTTGAGCACACCTGGGTAAACTTTAGAACATAAGAGAGAAGCCAATGCTGGATCGGGCCAATGGCCCATCCAGTCCAACACTCTGTCACACAGTGGCCAAAAACACCAGGTGCCATCAGGAGGTCCAGCAGTGGGGCCAGGACACTAGAAGCCCTCACACTGTTGCCCCCTCCCCCCGCACCAAGAATACAGTGCAACTTTGCACCAGAGGGGTCCCCTGTTGTATTTTGGGTTGAATGGCTTGTGATTCACACAGCTGGAAGTCAAATCCACATACTATAAATGGGGGGGGGGTGTGCATGCAAATTTTCAAAGGAAGTGCAATGCCCCACTGCACACACCCCCGGCATGCGTGTGTTCAGTGCCATCAAATTTGCTTTCAACGTATGGCGACCGTATGAATTAATGTCCTCCAAAAGGTCCTATTGTTAACAGACATTCTCAGCTCTTGCCAACTGAGGGCCCCGTGGCTTCCTTGACTGAGTCAGTCCCTCTCACGTTGGATCTTCCTCTTTCCCCGCAACCTTAAATTTTTCCTAGCAGTATTGTCTTTTCCGGCGACTCTTGTCCTCTCAAGGCACACAAAAAAGATAATTAAGAAGCTGCTGGTTGCCAAGCTACGTAATAAAACCGCTTTGGATGCTACAGAAGGCACTGCCGGCTGGACACATGAGTATGAAGTGTTTCTTGCAACAGACGATGCTTGAAAGACTGTGGCATGCACCCTCTTGCTTTGCCTGAACTGAGTATGGAGCCGTCTGCTGGCAGAAGGAGCCTTCCCCTCCATCACCAGAGACTCAGAGGAAGTCCCTTTATGCCAGAGGAAAGCTCTGAATTTAGCTGGGCCGACTGGTAGAATACCACTCAGTAAGAGATCAGATCCTACCATTCTGCCTCGGCTAAGCAGGGCTATTTTTGGGCAGGAACGCATAGGAATGGAGTTCCGACTGGCTCCCAAGTTGGCCACACCCAGCAGCAGGAACTCATTAGGATTGGCTACATTAGGGGTGTGTGACCTAACATGCAAAGGAGTTCCTGCTACAAAAAAGCCCTGGGTTTTGACAACAAACAAGGTAAACAGAATAAGAAGCAAAAGGTGGGTGTGGCTGGATGAGCACACTTCTGGTAATATGGGGTTGTGGCCTAATATGCTAATGAGCTGTGCTGTCATGGGTATGGCCTATTATGCTAATAAGTTCCTGCTGGGCTTTTTCTACAAAAAAAGCCCTGCGGCTAAGTATGGAGCTTTCCGCTGGCAGAATCAGCCCTTTGCCGCTGCAAGAGAAGCAGAGGAAGGTTTTTAATGCTGGAGAAGGCTCCATGCTTTGCTGAGCAGAGGAGTGGGATCAAACGGCGAACCAGGCTGTATTCTAACACTTGGCCCAGCTGAGTATAGAGCATTAAGAGTCTTCCTTGGAGTCTCTTGCAGCAGAGGACGTCTCCTTCTGCCAGTGGAAGGCTTCAAGCTTCGCTGAGTGGAGTGGCAGGAGACTTATTCAGGATGCAATCAGAAGGCGACAAAGACAATGTCTGTATTAGGACAGGCTAGCCTTGCCTACCTCTTCAGTCATCTCCCCCATGGCACTCCAGTCGCTTCAAGGAAACCCACACTACTTGGGCCTGAGTAGCCGCACCTCCGGTCTGGATAGCCACACCTTTCTCCCTACCGTAGATTATCTTATTATATTTATTGCATTTCTAGTCTGCCCTCCCCCGCACAGCAGGGCTCAGGGCTGATTACAGCAATGATGACAAAACAACTATTATGCAGTAATTAAAACCAGGGCTTTTTTCCCCCGGGGGAATGCGCCGGAACGGAGCTCTGGAACCTCTTCAGCAAAATTCTTTTTAAAACGTTAAAAAGCTCATGAGTTTTCAGTATACAGATTGAAAACATTTCCCTCCTGAGAGTTCTGGCACCTCTTTTTCCAAAAAAAGAAAAAGAAAAAGTGCCCTGATTAAAACCATTAAAAACATAGGACAATTAATTAAACGTACTACGAGAGGGCAATCGACGCAATTCATAAAACCCCTGAATTAACTATCCATATGGGTGTTCAACAGGATCCAAGGCGTGACCCAACAAGCCAATGCGTGAGAAGACACACAACTCCTTGGAAAGACGGGCCTTTCGGCGGCATGCAAAAGTGCGGAACTCCCCGAAGGACCCACCGTGGCTGCCCCTGTGAAAACAGCTCAGGTTGTTCCGCTCCTTACCCTAGAATACTGAGGCAGACCTTCCCATTGCGGTAGAAATTAGGGTTAAACCTCACTGTGTTATTCCCGGTTGTCATCAGCTTGACCCGTGGCGGATGGATGGGATAATCTGGAGGACAGCGAAACAGGAACAAGAAGAAACCCCCTTCGTAAGGCGTGTCAAAGGGCCCTGTGATCAACGCATGAATCTGCAAGAGAAAAGCCCAGCTCGCGCAAACTCTTCCAACTGGCTTGTGGCACCGGCTGGCCAAGCCCGTGCGGAACGCAAGCTGACCCCCAAGACAAGAGTCAAAGGCAGCGCTGGCGTCCACGAGAGGTAAAGGGGGGGCGGCAAACGCCTTGGATTCAAGTCAAGGGCCTCACCCACACAAACAGCACACGTTGGGGTAAACTCTTTCCAGAGGACTGCGTACTGAATGCGTATGAAGCAGGGAAAAACAACAACAAAAAAGCCCCTGTTGTGAAAGAGAATGGCAAACTGGCCAGGGACAGCCTTCTACTCAGTATACTAGGTCTTTGGGGGGGGGGGGGGGTGTTTTTTTCTTCGTCGGGGTGAGTATTTTGTGTGTGTCATGGTTGACTTCTGGTGACCCCTAGTGGGGCTTGGATGTTTCAGAAAGGTGGCTTACTGTTGCCTGTCTCTGCCTCCTAGCCCGGGTATTCCTTGGAGGTCTCCCACCCAAGTCCTTGCCAGGGTCAGCCCTGCTTAACTTCTGAGATCTGACGAGATCGGGCTTGCCTGGGCTATCCCGGTCAGGGCCTTGTACTCTTTTTGTTACATACAAAGAATTTTTCACTTCCTCTTGCCCAGCATCCCCCTCCTTACCATGGTCCACCTGGCTTCTGCCCATTCAGACCCTGCAATGCCCAGCACAGCCAGTTTGGTGCTCTATGGGGACTCCACCTGCCTTTTTCACTATCACTAAAGTCTGGTTGGATCCGACCCACAGCATTTCTTTGTATAGGGAAGCTCTCAAACATGCAGTCCTGCCACCTGTTGTCCAAAGTGGTACATCCCGCAACCATTTAGCACACCGTCTGGTGTTTGCATGAATTAACCTCTCACTTGACCTTCAACTAGACGGCCGTGGCAACTGAGATGGGCAATATACTAAGACTGGAGATGGCAGAAGTGTCAGATGTACTGTAAGACTAACATCTTTTTCACGTTACCATTTTCATGTTTTGCAGTATTTGACCCTCCAATCTTTGACTGACTCATGTGGATTATCTTTGGTGGCAAGTGATACATACAAAATGGTCATGAGCTATTCCACCGGTCTTTCCTCTCTTGGCTCAGACCATTTCCAAAAGCGTTCCTGGAGGTGAACGGCCTCTTTGACACATGTCAAAAACATCCTGGGGCGTTCCCATGATTGGGAATTAGGATCACATCAACCACTCACTCAAAAAGGCTACATGAAGTCGGGGGGGGGGCATTTTTCCCTGCACCTTTGCAAAGAGAAAAGCCATCAGCTTGATTGGGAGGGAACAGGAGGAAAGAGGAGGATCAATCTCAAGTGGGACAAGTGGGGCTGGCAGGACAAAGAAGAAGAGAGAAGAGATTGGAATGGCCTCTTTGACACATGCCGAAAACATCCTGGGGCGTTCCCATGATCGGGAATTAGGACTACATCAACCACTCACTCAAAAAGGCTACAGGAAGTCAGGGGTAGAAAAAACATTTTTCCCTGCGCCTTTGCAAAGAGAAAAAGCCATCAGCTTGATTGGGAGGGAACAGGAGGAAAGAGGAGGATCAATCTCAAGTGGGACAAGTGGGGCTGGCAGGACAAAGAAGAAGAGAGAAGAGATTGGACTTATACCCCGTCCTTCACCCCAAAGTAGTCTCAGGATGGCTTCCAATCTCCTTTCCCTTCCCCTCCCCTCCCCAAAACAGACACACTGTGAGGGGGGCAGAGAGAGCTCTCTCAAGAACTGTCCTTGAGAGAACAGCTCTGGAAGAATTTATGACTGACCCAAGATCACAGCAGCAGCTGCATGTGGAGGAGTGGGGAATCAAACCCGGTTCTCCCACGTCTGCACTCTTAACCACTACACCAAACTGGCTCTCCAGTTTGGGAAGCTAGTCTGCCAACTGTGCCTGAATGTGGCTTCTGAACCTGGGTCTCTTGAGTGCTAATCTGGCACTGGCCACGACACCGCTGCTGGCTCTCATCGTCCCCTGTACACCTTTGAGATTATAAACCTGAGAGCCTGTGTCTCATTATTATTATTATTGTATTTTTGCATTTGTGTGCGTGTGCCAGTGCCTGGAAGGTGCGGCGACCTCTGGCGACTCCTACTGGGGCAGGGAGGACATTCAGAGAAGCGGCTTGATACAGCCTGTCTCTGCCTCCCGGCCCTGGTATTCTCTGGAGGTCTCCCATCCAAATACTTGCCAGGGTCGGCCCTGCTTAGCTTCCGAGATCTGACAAGACCGAGCTTGCCTGGGCTATCTCGGTCAGGTCCATCCTGTGCCTTATTCTTATCTACACACAGCGCCTAGGACACTTAGAAATGGCAAGAAATAGCATGTGCTTCCCACTATGAGTTTGTGTGCTGGGCACCATCAGGTCGCTTCTGACTTACGGCAGCCCTGCAAATTAACCATCTCCAAAATGTTCTGTCGCTAACAGCCTTGCGCAAGTCTTGTAAGCGTAAGGCCGTGGCTTCCTGTATTAAGTCAATCCACCTCATGTAGGTTCTTCCTCTTTTCCTGCTGCCTTCAACATTTCCTAGCATTCTTGTCTTATCCAGCGCCTGCTTCCTACTATACTAGTTAGCAAACTCCTTGTTCTTCGATGTGCTGTTTGCTGTATCTAGAGTACCACGCATGTGTGTTAGGGTGAAGAAACTTTGTGCAAACATCGCTTTACCTAACTTCTCCACTTGTTCCCTCTAAGCTGAGTTAGTGTGAGCTAGCTCACAGTTTTTTAGCCTCCGGCTGACGCATTTTTGTCTTTGCTCAGGAAGGATGGCTCCAGAGCAAACTAATTTATGCAGCAGCCAAATCTCCTGCTCACAACTTTAATGCTGGTAGCTCACAAAGTAGAAATTTTGCTCACAGGACTCCACAGCTTAGAGGGAGCATTGGTGGCTGTTCCTCTCCTGCTCTTCCCACCGGCTGCTGACTTAAATGGGGTTTTAGGCCCTGGAAGGGTGGAGGGCGACACGCCAGCCTCCCTCGGTGACCAGCAGGGAACCCCCCTCCAGCAGGAGGACATGGCAAAGGGTGGCGTTCGGACCTACCTTGGTCATATCGTGGGGGTCAGGCACAACAAACATTCCGGGAGGTGGCTCCTTATAAATCGACATGATATCTCTGGGGAAACAAAAACAGGAAACGCAGCAGTTGGTAAGGATCCTGGTAGAGCTCTCACAGATCCCAAGCTGGGCTGCAGTCAGCCTTGAATCCCAACCCACAAAGCTTATTTCTGAGGTGGTGGTGGGGAACGATGTTTAATACACACAACCCCTCCCCGAAAAGGACACTGTAACAGTGGTGGCGAACCTATGGCACGGGTGCCAGAGGTGGCACTCTGAGCCCTCTCTGCGGGCACGCATGCCATCACCCCAGCCAGGTCCAGACCATCATTAAAGTGTCGGCAGATCCCAAGCTGGGCCGCGGTCAGCCTTGAATCCCAACCCCCAAAGCTTATTCCTGAGGTGATGGGGGGAACGATGTTTAATACAAACAACCCCTCCCCAAAAAGGACACTCTATCAGTGGTGGCGAACCTATGGCATGGGTGCCAGAGGTGGCACTCAGAGCCCTCTCTGCGGGCACGCGTGCCATCACCGCAGCCAGGCCCAGACCATCATTAAAGTGTCGAATTCTCTGCCAAATAATTTTAAGTAAATGAAAGCATTTGGGATTGCTTTCCTTACTTTGTTTGGATCATCTTAACTTAATGTATGAGTTGTTTTTTCTAAAGTAACACCTCAGTATTCAGGTTAAATTGCCGTGTTGGCACTTTGCGATAAATAAGTGGGTTTTGGGTCGCAGTTTGGGCACTGTCTCTAAAAGGTTCGCCATCACTGCAAGTCCTCATGGCTTCAAACAGGCAAATCTGCCCTAAAACCTGTAAAAGACCAAGATAAAGACTTGCCCTCTCCAGTAACTAACTTCTGAAGCATATTATGCTCATTTTAAAGATGTCCTCCCCTTTGCCACACATTGCACTATTCTTACACTTGGCCCTTTTGACCAATGAACTGGTTCGCCTTGCCCCCTGGTGTGTCGTGCATTGAGGGTGGTCCCCAGAACAAGCCCACCCTGCAACATTGCTCAGGGAGGGGAGAAGGAAATGTACCAAGGGTGATGTTTTGCAAATATTACAACGTGGGCTTTGGCTCTCCGCTTGAGTCCAGAAGGTAACATAAACACTGCAAGAAAAGCCTTGCTGGATCAGACCGGTGGTCCATCTAGTCTGGCATCATATTTCATGCCGTGGCCAACCAGTTATTCTGGAGGGCCAACAACAGGGCATGGGGGCCAAGGCCTTCCCCCGAAACTGCCTCCTAGCACTGCTATTTAGAGGTTTATTGCTTCTGGAGCGTCCTTTTAGTCACTGTAGCTAGTAGCCACTGATGGACCTCTGCTCCATGAATTTATCTAATCCCTTTTTTCAGACGTCTGTGCTCGTGATCATCACGAAGTCCTCTGGCAGAAAATGCTATATTTTAATCCCATATCGATTAAAGCAGTATTTTCTTTTGTCCGTACTGCATCTATTGTCCATGAGTATCCTGGGTGGGGTGGAGCTCAAGATCTAGTGTTTTGGGAGAGGGAGAAAAAGGTCTATCTACCCTCTCTTCTTCCCTGTGTGTAATTTTACAAACCTTTATTATGTCCCCTCCTCTGCCATCTTTTTCCTAACCTGGAAAGCCCCACTCTCTTTTGCCCTCCCCCACAGGAAAGGCACTCCAAACCCCTTAACTATCTCCTTGCTCTTGGGCACGAACTCACAGCCACTCCGGTCTGTTAAAGAAGTCTCTCAGACCCATCCTTTGCTCTTAGCAAGTTAGGTCCATTGCCAAGGAAAGGTGTTCTTCACTTGAATGGCACTGAACAAGCACACGCCTGCGCATTAAGTCACTGCTGACAGTCTCCAGCTCACTTTAAGAGCCTCTGCTTCCTTCCCACTTAACAATGGACGATGGGGCTGCCATGAAGTGGCACCTCCTGCCCTACCAGGAAATTATGTCAACAGTGTGCAGTAGAAATGGAAAAACTGCAGACCTTCCAATGCACACGCCAACCTGGCACAGATCATCTCCTCGGGACATAAAAGAACGCCGCACCCTGTTAAAGGAGCGGGGAGGAGCCCCACCACACCACACTTTGGGAAAGGAAGTCTGCTTCACATTCACTTTCGTTCAGTGCTCCTCGGCTCATGCCGACAATAAAGCTTTTGTTTCTGGGATTGCGTAAGGCCTGGTGTCAGTGCTCCCTGCTTTTATTATGAGACCCAGCCTAGATCATCTTGGGCTTTCCCCTGGCTAATTTCCCCGCTTTTAAAAGAAGCCAACAGAAGTTCCTGGAGCTGGAACGAAGAGAAAAAAACCCTATCCGCTGAGTAAGGTTAGGGTTACTGGACAGCATCTCATTCATGTATCTCTCCAGACTCTCTTGAGCGCAGTGTTCCCTCTGAGTTAGTGTGAGCTAGCTCACAGGTTTTTAGCCTCTGGCTCCAGAGCAAACTAATTTATGCAGCAGCCAAATTGCTCACTCACAACTTTAATGCCAGTAGCTCGCAAAGTAGAATTTTTGCTCACAAGACTCCACACTTTAGAGGGAGCATTGTCTGAGCGTGATTTTGGCCTCCGTAGTCAGCATGACTGGGAGAGATTCAACATGGGAGATCCATTTGTGCTAAAGAGAGGCATTTCCCAGGGAGGCTGTGGAAACTGTGGACAGATGCCTGGAGGCACTTTTGGGATGGTTGAGGGCTAACAAGCTGAAACTTAAGCCCAGCGAAACAGAGATGTTATTGGTGGGAGTCTTCCGTCACATAAACCTGTCAGATTCCCAGTCCAGTTACACTCAACAACTCTCTTTAGGCAGTGAAAGTTTATTGAGTTATATGCAAGATCCAGAAAGCCACTGTGTTAGAACTGAAGATTTTTGGCAGGTAGAATCTATTCTAGAATTATTATAGAAAATTCAAGCAGGTCCCATTCATCCCCCCCCAGCATATGTCACATACATACTCTGTGTAATATTGCCATGCTAACCAGGAGAGATATATGTCCTGGTAATCTAGAGTCCAAGATGGCACAGGAATGTGTTCAAGGCCACCTTCCCCTGGGAAAGCAAAACAGGAGAAGATGACTTCTGGAAAAGTTACATCTTCTAGAAGCAAAGGTCTCATTCACTCCCGCACACACTCATTCCCCCCCTCAGGAATCCCCTCCCCCCCCCGGAATTATCGCAACCCAAGCAAGCACAGCGCAGCAGGGTTTGGCAAAACCAATAGCAGAGGTGGCCAGGGGCACCTTTCATCAGCTTCAGCTGGTTCTTCCAGGCAGAAAAGATCTTGCTACTGTACTGCTAAAAATTAAACTAGATTACTGCAACACACTCTATGTGGGGCTGCCTTTGAAATGACAGTCGATACAGAATGCTGCAGTAGGTTGTAGAGACCACATCTTGCTCCATCTATGCTGGTTCTCAGTTTGCATCTGGGCCCAATCCAAGGTGCTGTTAGTGAACTCTAAAACCCTAGACAGCTTGGAGCCAGCATACCTTATGGACTCTCCAACTCCCATATGGACCTAACCTGACCATTCCACTCATGTTCAGACGTTCCCTGTCCCCATCCAAGGCTAGCCAGGTGGCAACCCAAGAAAGGGCCTTCTCGGCCGTGGTGCTGAAACCCTGGAACTCCCTCCCCAGGGAGCTTTGACTGTCTCCCTCTGTCGCTGCCTTCTGCCTGTGGGTTAAGGCAATAAATTCCCACTGCAATGGAACACCGCCTTTTCTATTGAGGCAGGGGAGGAGCTGGTGATCATACTGCTAGCAGCAGCTGAAATACACCTCGCTGTATCTGTTCTCCATTCTGCAAACTGCTATATAAGGCCTGACCGCGCCCAGAGCCTAAGGCCTCTTTGTCCTTCAGCTGTTAGCCTGAGACCTGGGCCTAGAGATCAGCAGATCAGCCGGCAGACAGAGACCTGCTTGTCCACCAGAAGCCTCTCCTGACTTTCTTGTTTGGTCTGGTTTTTTCCCTCTCTGCATCATTAGTGGCTTTGGGTCCCTCCTGGAGTGGAAAGCAGAAGATAAATATGCTGAACAAATTAAAAATAGATCAAATACTCCACCAGAAGCCTCCCCTGACTTTCTTGTTTGGTCTGGTTTTTTCCCTCTCTGCATCGTTAGTGGCTTTGGGTCCCTCCTGGAGTGGAAAGCAGAAGATAAATATGCTGAACAAATTAAAAATAGATCAAATACTGCAATTCGTAATGCTTCCAGGGAGTATAAGATGTGGAGTCTACAGGTTTCACAACCCTGCATCCATGGATCTTTCATTTGCTGCTGTATTTTAATGGGCATGTTGGGTGTGGCACTTTATCATAAGATGAAAAGTTTTATAGAAACGTTTCACTTCAGTCCTAACAGCACGCTTAAGCACTGCACAAAAGAAGACGGCACAACCCAATGTCACAAAGTGCTCGGCTTGGCTCTCAGTGGCCTGGATTCAAATTCCATCTCAGTCAGGATCACTCAGTTCAAACAAAAGTTTATTCAAGGTATGAGCTTTCGTGTGCAATGCACACTTTTCCAAATACACTGGAAAATACATTGAAAACGTGTGCCTTGCACATGAATGCTCGTACCCTGAATAAACCTTTGTTGGTCTTAAAGGTGCCACTGAACTCTAAATTTGTTCTACTGCTTCAGACCAACACAGCTTGACCATCTATCAGTGCAAACAAGTTACTTTTACTCTTTCAAACCCCATAGATCTCTTTAAAAACCCACCCACCTTTTAATGCACTGATGTAGGCAAACAGGAGATTTCAATTTGCATTACTGAATATGAACTGGAAACCATGTTTGAGTGTGTTGACAGCTTCTGAATTAATATGGAGCACCTGGGGTACATAATGTAAGTTGTTTTCCTACATTTCATATTTGATTTCTGGCAGAAAAACGGGAAGAACAGCTTAAAGAGCTCATTTGTTGTTGTTGTTTTTGCTGTCAAGTCACAGCTGACCTATAGTGAACCCATAAGGTTTTCAAGGCAAGAGACATTCAGAGGTTGGATTGCCACTGCCTGCCTTAGCATCAGAACCCTGGTATTCCTTGGTGGCCTCCCAACCAAATACTAGTCAGGATCAACCCTGCTTAGCTTCTGAGATGTGATGAGATCAGGCTAGCCAAGTACCACAGTTTTACGGGAGCTGTTGTGAACAGTCTTGTCTCACTAGGAGAACACTCCATTTCCACTGTGGAAGAAAGACCCTCCAAGCAAAGAGCGATGACTTCTTACTGCATGCAAAGCAAGGAAGGGGAACCCAAGAGGGATGGGAGTATGGCTGTTGAACAGCAGAGGTTCTGTGGCTGGCTGTGTACCAATTCCAGGAAATGGAAGGGAGCTGCCTTATTGCCTTCAGAAAAGCAACACTGTGTGTTTGTAAAAGCAAATATGTGGGCGAGGGACAAAATTAGTACCTTGCGGAAGGGAGACGAAGCCTTAAAACATGATATTATACACCATCTGTTCACCCAATAAAAAACGAGGAAACTGAGGCTGAGGTGGAAACCATCCAAAGGGGTGTCCCTTCCTACAGGCAAATCAATCCTGAGGAGTAGCCATGTTAGTCAGCTGCAGGGAAAAAGCAACGACAAACAGGAGTCCAGGGTCACCTTAATAACATTTATGCCAGCATGAGGTTTTGAGGATTACAGCCCACCTCTTCCTGCCATGCAGACATCTGACGATCCATTCCTGCGTCTGAAGAAGCAGGCTTAGTCCCTGAATGCTTATGCTGAAATAAAACAGGTGCCATAAAACTACCGATTATGGTTTCTACACTGGAAATTTACAGGCTCAGAAGAGGGCAGGAAGAGAGGGAAGAACTCTCTCATCATCGATTCATGGTTCCTAGGAGGGCATCACATAACTTCAGTGCCAGCACACTAAGGGACCTGATCCTGCTGATTTTTTTTCTTACTCGGTGTTCACAGTGGCCATTCCCTTCTTTCTTTAACAGCTGTGCAGCATACAAAAGCCTCATAAGCATAGCTCGTCCCCATCCTTACATCTCCCCACTGAAAGAGCAACAGCAATTGAATAAAACGTCAGAACCTAGCAAGAGCCAGAGCTCTACTGGATGAGGCCCGTTTGCCACCTAGTCCAGCATTCTTCTTTTATACAATGACCAACCAGCTGTTGGCCCTGGAGGACCAACTAAGAAGTAAGGCCAAGGTTTCCCAGCCCCCCATATGGCTTCCTTGCATTGACATTTTGCCTTCAAACATGGAAATTCCCTTTAGTCATCTTGACACATAGCCACTGACAGACCTCTCTCCTCCATGAATCAGTCTATGCCCTTTTCAAATCTTTCTGTCCCAATGGCTGCTGCCACATCTTTCGGCAGTGGGGTTCACAAGCCAAATATGATACAGGCCCCCCACCCAGCACTGGTGTTCAGAGGTTCACTTTAGTCATTGTGGCTCGTAGCCATTGGTAGGCCTTCTCTTTCGTGTATCTGCCTCGTCCACCCTTCTTAAGCTACGGACAATAACAGCCATTCCTACACACTCCAATTCCGTGCAAAGCACAGCCTTGAAAAACCAAAATAAAGTCCCACTGTAAAAAATGACCTTGACCGGGCCAAGAGATCGAAAGCCTTTCCTCTCCGCCCCCGCACAAGAACCACGGGACGGTTCCAGGGCGCAGAGAGCGATAAGCACTCTGTACACGCCCAGAGGAACAGTGGCGCGACCGGCGCGTGCGCGCTGCCGCCCGGACTCCCAAGTTCCTCTTCCTCACCGTTTGATGCGGAGCAGGCAGGCGGCGCTCGGCCTCTCTCCGTCCCAGTCGCCGCTGGTGGTGGGGTCCCAGAAGGCCGAGTGCGAGAGCAGCACCCCGGCGGCCGCGGCGGCCGCGGCAGAGGGGGGGATCCCGGCCACCGAGGTCGCTCCGGGCGCGGCTCCGCTTCCC